>NC_133649.1:224098207-224415136 GCF_009905375.1 Apium graveolens | reverse complement strand
GTGAAAAGAACTTCTCTGAGTTAAAAGCATTCCTTAAAAATCCACCCATCCTTACTCGACCCTTACCAGGCGAATCATTGCGGGTATATCTCTCAGCCTCCGATGAAACCGTCGCGACAGTACTAGTTCGGGTTGACGAGGGAAAAGAAATCCCGGCGTACTACATTAGTCACTCACTTCGAGACGCGGAGGTTAGATATCCGCAGGTAGAGAAACTAGTCTATGCCCTAGTATCGCCAACCGAAAATTGCGACATTACTTCCAGGCGAGGGAAATTCATGTGCTCACGAATCAACCTCTGAAGAGGATCCTACACAAGCCTGACATGACGGGCAGACTCGCTGTGTGGACCATCGAACTAAGTCAATTCTACATCGAGTATAAGCCTCGAACTGCGATCAGAGCCCAGGTCCTTTCGAATTTTATTGCCGAATGTCAATTCCAAGCCAAAGCAAAGAATCCCGACAAAAATCATTTAAGAACATGGTTGTTGTTTGTCGACGGATCCTCGACCGCTGACTCCGGAGGAGCGGGAATTATCTTAATCAGCCCGGAAGAATTTAAAATCCAACAAGCTCTAAAATTCGAGTTCCCAGCTACAAATAATGTTGCCGAATATGAGGCACTTATCGCCGGCTTAAAATTGGTGGCGAACCTCGAGGCCGAGATTATTGACATATTCGAGACTCACAGCTAGTCTCTAAACAAATAAGCGGGGAGTTCAAGGCACATAATGAAAGAATGGCTCAATACCTGGCACGGACACAAGAACTACTTAAGAAATTCCCTTCGTAGAAACTCTCGAATATTGATAGAGAAGAAAACCAGTGGGCATATTCCCTTGCCAAGTTAGCATCCTCCAATTTCCTTGTCAATCTCGATCCGGTATATGTTAACGTCTTAACGGCCCCTGCCATCGATGAATTATCTGTCAACCAGATCCAGGATAGCCCCGACTGGCGAAAGCCATTCCTCGACTATATCATCGACAGCAAACTCCCCGACGGGAAAAGCGAGGCTCGCTCACTCATGTTTAAGGCAAGAAACTACTGTGTAATCGGCTCGTCGCTGTATCGACGCGCTCTATCTGAACCGCTGCTCTGATATTTGACTTCAGAAGAAGCTCACCAAGCGATGGTGGAAGTACACACGGGTATTTGTGGTGAACACCTCGGGGGAAAAAACCTAGCCCTTAAGATCATCAGACAAGGACTATATTGGCCCACAATTTATAAAGATTGTGAGGAGTATGTTAAGAAATGCCAAGCATGACAACTACATGGAAACGTAAGCCATCGACCCATAACTGAGCTCAACTCGATACTCGCCCCATGCCCCTTTTTCCAATGGGGGATATATATCGTAGGGCCCTTTCCAAAGTCCAAAAATCAATGCCAATATATCGTGGTCGCAGTGAATTATGCAACAAAATGGGTCGAGGCAAAACCCCTTTCCAAGATCAGAGAGAAATAAATGATTGAGTTTTTCATGGAACATGTAGTATTTCGCTTTGGAATTCCAAGGATTTTAGTTTCAGACAATGGCACGCAATTTGTGGGGGCGCAGTTTGAGAAAAATTTAGAAGAGTTAAAAATCCAGCACATCAAGGCCTCAGTTGCGTACCCACAGACCAATGGGCTTGCAGAAGTAACGAATAGAACCGTCCTACAAGGTTTAAAGAAAAGAATTAAAGAAATCCCCCGTTGCTGGGTTGATGAGCTCCCGACTGTTCTATGGTCCTATAGGACGACTCCCCGAAGCGCAACAGGCAAAACTCCTTTCCGCTTCGCGTATGGCATCGATGCCGTCCTACCCATCGAGATAAGCCTAATTTCCCCAAGGATCGAAGTCTTCGACCCTTCCTTCACACTCGAGGGCTTGCGCTTTCACAACGACTTGCTCGAAGAAACAAGAGAGGAGTCTCGACTCCGCATGATCGCACAGCAGGAAAAGACTGCAAAATACTTTAACAAGAAAGTCAAAAATAAGCACTTCAGGGTTGGTGACCTCTTCCTCCGAGATGCCGCTGCATCACAGCCCATTGTTTTAAGAAAACTTATGCCAGCATGGGAAGGCCCTTACCGAGTGTCGTAGGTTGTCAGCGTAGGGACTTACGAGCTCTCACACCTCGACGGTCAACCAATCAAGAACGCCTGGAACGACATTCATCTCAAGAAATTTTATCAGTAATTCACTTTTATGTGTAATGTTTGAAACCTTAAGGCTACAACTGCCATTCCAAAAACCAACCATCGATGCAATGAGGGTCGTTATGAGCTCCCCATCGAGGGACATTTCATTTATGATAATGAAAGCTTCTAAGTTAGTTTACGAAGCAACATCTTTCATTATTCGCCTACTCTATCCTTTTAAAAAAAATCATCACAATCTAGACAATAACAAAGAAATGATCCAGATTACGAATAATAGGTGGTTCTTCCATACATAAGTTACTTGCACATTCCAATCGAACATTACACATGGCAGGGATCACATGAACAAACTCAAGGACGAACGAGGTTATAATGGACTCCAAAAGAACAAAGTAATTGGAAAATTTCACGCTTATGTTCCTATTACGACTCAAATCATCAACCAATGTAAATTTCTCGGGATATTACTAACAGAAAAAACGTCAACCTGCAAGTTAAACAAACCAATCCCTTTAGGAACTGAGTCAACCTTTTCATACAGTAAATTGTAAAAATTTAAAGGAACAAGGTTATAACTAGATAGGTCAGCTAAAAATAAGTGGGATTATAACAAGCATTATAAATGTCTAAGGCCGAAAGACCTCTCTAAGCACATCACACAAAATATTATCAAAACATAGCAGCCAAAGTATCATCAACAAGGAACATCATAATTCAAAGGATAGTAGCAGAAAATTAAGACTTTTACATCGATCACGAGGTATTCCCCGCCTTCAAGGATTCTCCACCGGATGACCAGGCTGAGAAGCCGTGAGGTCATGAATGTAATCCTCAGAGGTATGCCCCGTGGTGTCGAAACCCGCATCCTGCATCCGTGCGACACAACGTCCATAGCCATCTCCAAGAGCAGTTGTGTTAATCCCTAACAATGCAACAAGAATTACAGAAGGGGGGTTGAATGGAATTCCTGAACCTTTTTCAGAAATATAAAATGTTCTAACTTAAGATATATCTGACAGTGTTTTGATTTGCAAAGTGTGGAACAACAAGTTAAATATGAATCAAAACACAAAGTTATAAAAACACAAGTATTTAAAACTTTATAGTGGATTAGAAAGTATCCACCATATATATATATATATATATATATATATCGAGAGAACTATGTGAAGCTTGAATTGCTCACAGCTGCTTACAAAATAAGAACAACTAAACTTACAGAGAAATGCTAAGAATTCAGCTTACAAATGTTTCTCTGAGAATATACTTGCTTAGTCTTCTTGTTGTTCTAATTTCTACTCTTGGTTTATATATCACCAAGATTACACAGTAATAAGACAAGATAATAAAACAAAACCTATCAAGTCTAATACTATGCTGCTTCATTACTCTATTCCAGCATCTTTGAATATCTTCAAAATAGCATGGAAATGGCAATGCTTCTTTGTTCTCAAAAACCCAGTTGAATAGGCTTCCACATTCCTTTTGCATACACTCGACGCATGTGACTATGTTGTCACTGTCAACAGATGTTTGAATTGATTATCCGTCGGGTACATGATCATCTGTCGGGTTGCCTTGTTGATCATCCGTCGGGTAGCTTTCTGGCACTTGACTTTATTTTATTTATGCAGAATTACAAGACATCATCTATGTACAATTAATCAACCTATTCTGCATATTTAATTAAAGTCAACATGACTTATATGCTACTACAGAATCTAAACAAAGGTGTTTGCAGAAATGTGCTACATGACTTATTATTATATAAGCCACTCACTCGATGGATAATAAATCATCATCCGTCAGGACTATATTGAGTCATCCGTCGGGACTATATTCCTTATCCGTCGAGTGCTACATTTTTCACTAAGTTAAATCTACTAAGGTGTTTTGTTAATGAAATCATCAAGTTCACAACATATTCACAACAATCTCCCCCAATTTATGTCTACTAGAATTGTAGCCATAAATTAAGAGAAACTTGATGATAACAAAACACCCTAAAAATACAAATTTAAATGGAAGTAGATAAAACTATAAAGTGCTTCAATTAACAAAATGCACAAAGATTTGCTCACAGTCATTTTCAAGGTGCTCCTCTAGCCTGAGCAGATTAATCTATTTCCTTGAAGATCTGGATCTCTTTCCAAGCTTTCTGTTGTTTTAATCTATCTGATTTTGGAGATGTCTGTGGAATTTCAGTTCATCAGATTCTGAGAGATTTAGCATTTCTTGCATTTCCAAAAGAGTCTCTTTGCTAGAGATGCTCAATTGGTCTTCTAATCTGAAGAATCTTCTAACTCCTTTATCATCCATGAATTCCATCAGCCAGCAGGGCCTTAGATGCACCCTACTCCCTGTGTAAGGAATAGTTAGAGTCTTTGGGAGTGCATCTTTGGCTCTAATACTCCTCAATTCTTCAATCTTCTTTAGAACAAGTCTTCTAGCTGTCACATTGAATCCAAAGTTCTTCTTGAAGGATGAATAAACCTTTATCCGTACAGATTGGCTTTCTTGAAGGATCCTGTGAAGTGGCCACCATATCTCTTTTCCTCCCTTGTACTTGAATACTAACCTTTCAGGTAGCGTAATAACCCCAATTTTTGGAAATTTTTGAAACCCTTATGAATAGTGATTTTGCAGATTATGCTGAATAAGAAAACTTTGCATGCCACACTATGTAGGGGTTCTGTTATTGATATTCTGAGATTTTATTAGTACTCTATATGGTATATAAGTGTATGTAAAGATCGTCAGAATCCAATTCCGAACACTTTGATTTTTCCCGAAAATCCACCAGATACCGAAAGAATTGAGTATAAGGTAACATGATTAAAATGATTTAAATTCAAGGATTATGAGAGAGGATAATAAAAGGAATATAATTTATTGAGAAAGGTTAAGGGAACCCAAGTAATAAGAACCCGGGTATGATCCCTCAAACGATAAACGAAAACGAAAGTTAAGCGAACCGTATAACAGATCAGCGGTCATTAGCCAAATAATTAAAAGCTAATCAAAGAGATTAGTGGGGATGATGTCATCAAACCAATGAGAAGAGGACAAAGGAGGGAGGGTGACATCACATGGTGACATAAGCATGACCAAGCAAGTGTGTTGTTGGATGATTGTGAGCCACACAATATTTACCATGGTAACAACCTAATTAACAAGCAAAACAAATACAAAAATCAAAATCAACCAAAACAAAAACATTTTCTTCTTCCCCCACTCTTTGCTCTCGGCTTTTCCATGAAAAGCAAATGAGAAAATTTCAAAAATCAAGCTACACACCTTCATAATTCAAGAGGTTTGTTTCTTTAGCTTCCATAATTCATAACTAAGATGAGCCATAAGTTTAAGCTCAAGATTCCATGTTTAACATAGCTAATCAATTCATCAAAGTTCTTGGTGAATAGTGTTTTCAAGAAACTAACTTTGTGTTTTCTTATGTTTTCTTCAAGATCCTAGCTTAGTAAAGATAGTTAGTGGTTATTTAAGGCTTCCTAAGTGATTCTCCACTCTCCAAGGAAGGTATAACCCCTCCAAACCCTAACTTTACTTTGAGTATTAGGTTTGGTTTTGTTTGTTATAGTTCATGAGAGCATGATTCTTGTATGTTTAGAGTTTGGATGGAATTATAATGATTTTGGTTTATAAATCATGGTTGTTGGTTGATGAACCTTAAGTATAATTAGTAGCTCTTGTTTGAGATTGAATAAGTTGGAAAAATCATGAGGTTATGGACTGAGTTAGTAAGGTTTGGATGAGGTTTGGTGGTATTGGTGGTTATGGGTTGATTTGTGGTTGATTGTGGTTGATTGGAATAGTTTAAAATTTGGTAATCGCGTAAACATAGCCGTCGTAATGTCCGATTTACTTTAGACTGTTTTTGCTCTTAGCATTAGGACCCGTGAACTCACTGCTAGGTTTTGACCATTGCCATGATTAGATAGTTCATGTTACGAGCTTCGTTTTGATATGTGGTTCATTTGATTCCGATGTACGGTTTAGGAGAAACAACCGTTTTAAGTAACGGCGTTTCACGAACGAACCATTACCCCTCGCCTTACTTTGAAACATAGGTTAAAGACCTTAAAGGACTAATTGGAGTATGAAACATTTATGTAAAGTGTATTAGGCAGTTGGTAAGGCACTCGCAAAAGAATCTCCTTAAAACCCTTAATGGTTAATTTATTAAAAATGGTGGAGCCGAGGGTACTCGAGCGACTTAAGTGAATCGTTAAGCGCAAAAGCGAACGTTAGAGTCTAATTGGTTAAAGTCTAGTTTCTTAAGCGACCGGGGTTTAATTCCAACTTATGTTGTTGTTCATAGGTTATCGGACCCACTCTAACCTTAAGTCTATCCGGGAACACTCAGGCAAGTTTTCTACCCGTTATACTGTTGTTGTGATGTATATATGTATATGCATTATCTTGTGATAAGTGCATGATTATTATTAGCAAAGTCTTGCGATATATTGGAGCATGTGATATGATATTTATATGCATGCCTGTTTTGTAATCTTGATATCTAATTGTTGATTAAAAAGCTTATAAGTTGCATAATACCTATGCTAGAGATAAGCAGTAGTTGCGTATACCCTTAGTATAGGGGACCCAAAGGTGAACATTTTCTAAACCGGGAGTCGATGTTCCCGAGTATAATATATATATATATATATTTATATATATATAGATATAGTTTTCAAAACTATTAATCGAATAAGGTTTATTCGATAACTTTATTTTATTAAATGAATATTATTTTGAATATTCATTCGAGGACTTATGACTCCGCTTAATTTATTAAATGAATATTATTTTGAATATTCATTCGAGGACTTATGATTCCGCTTAATTTATTAAATGAATATTATTTTGAATATTCATTCGAGGACTTATGGCTCCGCTTATTTTATTAAATAATATTCTTTATTTTATTAAAGAATAATATTTCGATAATCAAACTTATTTTCGATTATTCAAATAAAGATCGTGCTTTCATATAAGTATATCTTTGGTTATTTATTATTAATTTCAAGTATGAGTTTTAAAACTTCTACTTCAATTATTTTTATAGAGAATATCCTTTATGGGAATATTATTTAAATGATAATATTCAGATATTTTCTAATATATCGGGACTGATTTATTTCATTAAATCAGCATTACTCCAAACATTCTTAAAAATGTTTTCGAGTCTTCAAAATGATTTTAAAGGTTAGAGCGGATCCCAAAACTCATTTTTATAGTTAAGATCTTCCTTTCGAAGGGGATTTAAATACTCGCTCAAAACTTGAGGGATCCGGCTCGGTGGTGTAATTTACATTCACAACGAGGTTGCTGTTTTGATAAATGAATTGATTACTTACCCAACGTTCGGGAAGTAAGTCCATCTATTGAGTCGGCATAAGCAACATGGGCTCAGTGGGCGTCCATGAAAGTGTAAGTGGCTCAGTGGGAGTCCATCAAATGCGTAAGTGGCTGAGTGGCAGTCCAGCATAAGGTCCCATTGCGGCCAGGGTGATGACCAGTGGGGAATTCGTCCATCTACTAGTAGAAAAGGTTACTTATTGGTATCTTTGCCTGATCAGCAAGATATCAGGTTTATGCCAAGGTTTTCTCCTTTCCAAATTCATTGGATATTGCAACTCTGTTTATTATTTTTATAACAGAGGTTTTAAAGGAGTGTATGAATGTATATATATAGGTGTATATATATATCGAGACTTAATAAAGTATCTCGTAACTTCATTATTTATAATGATATTTCAAGGATTGAATCTATTCAAGTCTTATCTTGTAGTCTCATCTATGTGATGAACTTTTGAAACTGATTATACCTTGAACGGTGGTAGTTCAAGTAGTATTCGAATATAAGTATATTGGAGTATCTTGTAACTTTATCTTTTAAACTTATATCTAGTAAATGATTATCTTGTGCATGTCAAAGATTTTCGGAAAAAATGTTGAGACAAGGTTAGATATATGAGATCACCTTGCAACGATATTTTATACAGTTATAAACGGGAACTCTGTGTATATTATACATGTAAGAGGATTTCAAAGATTGTGAAAAGTATATATGTATATATATACTAAATATATTGCGACTTGGTCGCGTTAAGATATCAGCTTGGTTCATTTCTTCTTGACCAAGACTTTCATGTGTACTATGAGAAAGCTCATATATTGTTAGTTATTATACATATTATTTTGGTGGGCTTGTTGCTCACCCTTGCTTTCTTCTTTCATCACACAACATCAGATAAACAAGATGAACAGGACCAAGCTCCCAATTCGCGAGGGGATAGGAAACGTTCCGCAGTTTCCTATAGGCGTTGATGTCGCTGTAGATGAGGTAGGAACTACCAATAGGTTGGGCTTTCAACTTTTGAAGTACCAGACTTATGTATCTTTATCAATTGTAATAATGGCAAGGATCATGTAAATTTATTCAGAAACCCTTTTGAGGTGTAATGACTTATAATTGTGGAATAAAATGACTTGTGTTATTTTTGGTATTCATCTCTGAGACTATAACTTGTGGTGTGTGTGTGTGTATATTGTGGGGTCACAGTACGCAATAGTTGGTTGACTGTTAAGATTAAGTATTGATAAGGGAAATGGAACTCGTGACAACCCGAATCCCCGACCCCGGATTTGGGAGTGTTATAGAAATGGTATCAGAGCTAAGCGTTATAAATCTCAGAGATGAAATGACGTTAAAATAATAAGTTCACTAAGATAAATAAGAACTCTTTCCAAGTTCATAGTCGGACTACCTAATGTAGTACTGACAGTTAAAACCCTTAGGAGAACCCTTATAACTATCGTGATAGAGGCGTAGTTCGTTATCATATATGGTAGCGGGACTCCGAACCCTGAGGTTGAGGAGCAACATCGCGATGATGTTTTATTACGTATTGGAGATCAAATTGTGGATCCGATAGAGCGTCCTAACACGGGACCGGATGATGTTCATATTGAGGATGTAGCGGTTAAGGATGTTGTCCTAGAAGGGATTATTGCTGAGAAGGATCCCGTGGAGGATCCTGACAAGAATGAATAAAGGACCACTGAGGAATTGATAACCATGGTTAGGGTGACTACCAGAGGTAGGATTGGCCGGTCACTACCGGAGGTTCGTTCAAGTTTGTAAATATAGTAGCCCCTTTAACGCGGCTTACTCGTAAGACTGAGAAGTTTGAATGGACAGAAAAATACGAGATCAGCTTTTAAGAACTGAACCAAAGATTGGTGACAGCCCCTATGATGGCGTTGTCGGATGGAAAAGGAGATTTTGTGATGTGTAGTGACACTTCGCATAAGGAATTAGGGTGCTTCTTATACAGCACAACAAGGTAATCACGTACGCGTCAAGACAATTAAGGGAATATAAAATTCGATATCCCCACCCATGAGCTTGGGCTCGTGGAAATAGTTTTTCCCTAAAGATTGGAGGCACTACTTGTATGGAGAGAAGTGCAAGATTTACACAAACCATAGGAGCTCTAGTACATTTTTACGTAGAAAGAGCTCAACATACGCCAGAGGAGGCGGTTAGAGCTAATCAAGAATTTTGATTGGGAGATTCTTTATCATTCGGGGAAAGCCAATGTGGTGGCTGATGCCCTTAGTAAAAAGGAGAGACTCAAGATGATAATGTCTTTGGGAAAGTTTATAAGAGATTTTGAGAAAATGGAAATAGAAGTGAAGGTAACCGGAGCCGGTACCGAAAAGCTGTTTGAGATTGCAATACAGCCCGAATTATTGGAGAAGATCATATTACGCCAAGAAAAAAAAGTGATGAATAGAGGCAGAGAACCAATGACCAGAGAAGAGATTAATACCTAGAAAGATGATGGGGGAATAATGAGGTATCCCTACAGAATTTGGGTTCCAAATGTTCAAGAGCTTAAAGATGAGATCTTAGATGAAAGCTAGTTTGAGGAATAAGATTTAGAGCAAACCCTGAACGTGATAGCCAGGGAGGTCGCCATCAAGATAGAAGGAACCCATAACATAATGAAGTGGAAAATGAGGATTTAAAACATGTAGGATGACCCCGATTATGGGCAGGAGGAGGGAATGTTCAGACTAAGGAAACAGAAGTCGAGTAAGGAAAGGAGACCCGAGACGGTACTCCTATACGATAATTTATGGACCTTTCTAGACAGAACTTAGACTATTATCCCCAACCACCACCCTGAGGAAATAATGCGGTGAGAAATTCTTTCAGGACCTTTAAGTCACTAAACTCTCAGAGTTCCAAGGAACAAGCTGACCCAGTCGAGGCAAGAGCCTGGCTAAAGGAAATATAGGAATCATTTAAGATTCTAAATAATTGACAAATCACAAAATACTGTTTTTGTCACTTACCCTCCTAAGAGAGAGGCCACCCGCTGGTGAAAGGCCAAGGAAGGCACGAAGCAAGAGATTATAATAAACTGATTTAAGTTCAGTCAATTGTTTTCAGGAAAGTACTTCCCAAGATTATGGAGATAGTGTAAAAGCTTTAGAGCCATAATAAAGGCGGACGAGTATGATGAATTATGAATCTAAGTTGTAAAAGTTGTCAAGATTCGTTCTGAGGACACGAATCCAGAATGACAGGATGTTTGAAATCAATGCTTATGTTGTGTTGGTTCATGTAATGGTTGTAATGGAAACGAAAATAAAAGACTGAAAAGGGTAGAAATATAAAGGGATATAAAGGAAATAGAGTTGAGAAGTGATAAGGGAGTTAGGTATGGGTAACCCTAAGAAACCCTTGTAATAAATATAGAGAAGTGTGTCATCATCAGCGCGATGGTGACTGATCATGAGATAAATTCAAGGTTTGAAAGCGTAAGCGATATGTATAGTTAATTCCCTTGAAGTTGACAGTATTCGATGAAACTTTGAGATACATCGATTGATTAATAAGGAAATGCGGATGGACTGAGGAGTCAAGAAAGTAAGAAATTAGGAAAATTGGATGAAGGAAGTGACCTTCAAGAATATGAAGTGTAAGACCGATGGCTTGATACCCAAAAAGGGAGACGCCAGGTATGAAAAATATCCCAACATTGAGATGACTGTTGAGATAAACAACAAAAGTAAATAAGGAAATATTAAGAAGAAGTTCACGTTGAACACGACCAATATCTTCCAGAACATCCTTGTTATCGTTACCCAATTTAGGAAATAAAAGCAGATAACCGTTGTTATCTTTTGGAGGCCATATTGATTGACCTCATTTTGAATACAGATGTTATTGTGAAATTCAGCATATACTATCGAGGTGGGAATGATTGAATAAGACACCCTTATCAGGGATATATGACTTGATTATCCATGGAAGGATGCATGTACCTTTTTAAAGGTGGAATTAAGGATATACCATCGGTAACTTAAAATGAATCCTAGGGGAATGCATAAAGGTTGGCATTTCACCCTTAATAGGGATAGTATGAGTTTTGACAGTATGAATTGGAAAGGATTAAGGTAATAACAACCTTTAAGAATCAGTGTAGAAATTTTTCAGAAGTATATAGACAATGATTCTGGTATTAATAAATGGTATCTTGATATGCCCTGTATCTAGGGAATACATGAGGAACGATTGAAGGATAACCTTAGAGGTTTTACAAGGAGAAAGGTAATATTCAAAATTCTCAAGAATAGAAATGTTGATAAAGGAAATATGACGTAATTATAATGATGCCAGGTGGGGCATGTGTTGAACCATGATAAAGTATAGATCGACCCAGTGAGGGTCGAGATTGGTGAAAACAAGAAGGACCCAAGATAAGAGACGTCCTAAGTATGATCGAGAGTCAGTCGTGGCAATGTTCACATCTAAAGACTAAGGCAATGACTTATGGAAAAAAAATGGTGATTTTTTTCTTCTCACCAGGACTTAAGAAAAGCATTTTCACATAAGCAGTGATTGAAATGAGGTAGAAAATTTATTTGGAGGTGGTTAAAAAAATTGACAAAGAAATGTAAATTTATTCAGAAATCCTCTTGAGGTGTAATGGCTTATAATGTGGAATAAAATGACTTGTGTTATTTTTGGTATTCATCTCTGAGACTATAACTTGTGGCGTGTATGTGTATATTGTGGGGTCACACTACAGAGTAGTTGATTGTTTATTAAGATTGGGTGTTATTAAGGGAAATGGAACTCGTGACAACCCGGATCCCCGACCCCGGATGAGGGTTGGAAAGAAAGGAAAGTTTAAGTCCACGAATTGTTGGACCCTTGGATATATTAAGACGTATTGGGAATATAGCATATGAGCTAGCCCTACCCCCGAACATGTAGCAAGTCATAACATGTTTCACGTATCAATATTAAGGAAGCATAATCCGAATGTGGGACACATAGGAGAATACGAGCGCCTAGACATGCAACCAGAGTTGACCTATATGGAGCAACCAGTAAGAGTTATAGATCGAAAAGGAACAAGTACTTAGGAGAAGGGTTATCAAACTAGTCAGAGTTTGGTGGTAGGACCACAATGTGGGAAAATTTACTCGAGAGTTAGAAAGTGCAATGCTAAGAGAGTATCCTTATTCATTTTTCTATCTGATTCCGGGACGGAATCCTTTTAAGGAGGGGAGACTGTAATAACCCCAATTTTTGGAAATTTTTGAAACCCTTATGAATAGTGATTTTGCAGATTATGCTGAATAAGAAAACTTTTCATGCCACACTATGTAGGGGTTCTGTTATTGATATTCTGAGATTTTATTAGTACTCTATATGGTATATAAGTGTATGTAAAGATCGTTAGAATCCAATTCCGAACACTTTGATTTTTCCCGAAAATCCACCAGATACCGAAAGAATTGAGTATAAGGTAACATGATGAAAAGGATTTAAATTCAAGGATTATGAGAGAGGATCATAAAAGGAATATAATGTATTGATAAAGGTTAAGGGAACCCAAGTAATAAGATCCCAGGTATGATCCCTCAAACGATAAACGAAAATGAAAGTTAAACGAACCGTATAACAGATCAGCGGTCATTAGCCAAATAATTAAAAGCTAATGAAATAGATTAGTGGGGATGATGTCATCAAACCAATGAGAAGAGGACAAAGGAGGGAGGGTGACATCACATGGTGACATAAGCATGACCAAGCAAGTGTGTTGTTGGATGATTGTGAGCCACACAATATTTACCATGGTAACAACCTAATTAACAAGCAAAACAAACACAAAAATCAAAAGCAACCAAAACAAAAACATTTTCTTCTTCCCCCACTCTTTGCTCTCGGCTTTTCCATGAAAAGCAAAGGAGAAAATTTCAAAAATCAAGCTACACACCTTCATAATTCAAGAGGTTTGTTTCTTTAGCTTCCATAATTCATAACTAAGATGAGCCATAAGTTTAAGCTCAAGATTCCATGTTTAACATAGCTAATCAATTCATCAAAGTTCTTGGTGAATAGTGTTTTCAAGAAACTAACTTTGTGTTTTCTTATGTTTTCTTCAAGATCCAAGCTTAGTAAAGATAGTTAGTGGTTATTTAAGGCTTCCTAAGTGATTCTCCACTCTCCAAGGAAGGTATAACCCCTCCAAACCCTAACTTTACTTTGAGTATTAGGTTTGGTTTTGTTTGTTATAGTTCATGAGAGCATGATTCTTGTATGTTTAGAGTTTGGATGGAATTATAATGATTTTGGGTTATAAATCTTGGTTGTTGGTTGATGAACCTTAAGTATAATTAGTAGCTCTTGTTTGAGATTGAATAAGTTGGAAAAATCACGAGGTTATGGACTGAGTTAGTAAGGTTTGGATGAAGTTTGGTGGTATTGGTGGTTATGGGTTGATTTGTGGTTGATTGTGGTTGATTGGAATAGTTTAAAATTTGGTAATCGCGTAAACATAGCCGTCGTAATGTCCGATTTACTTTAGACTGTTTTTGCTCTTAACATTAGGACCCGTGAACTCACTGCTAGATTTTGACCATTGCCATGATTAGATAGTTCATGTTACGAGCTTCGTTTTGATATGTGGTTCGTTTGATTCCGATGTACGGTTTAGGAGAAACGACCGTTTTAAGTAACGGCGTTTCGCGAACGAACCGTTACCTCCCCGCCTTACTTTGAAACATAGGTTAAAGACCTTAAAAGACTAATTGGAGTATGACACATTTATGTAAAGTGTATTAGGCAGTTGGTAAGGCACTCACGAAAGAATCGCCTTAAAACCCTTAATGGTTAATTTATTAAAAATGGTGGAGCCGAGGGTACTCGAGCGACTTAAGTGAATCGTTAAGCGCAAAAGCGAACGTTAGAGTCTAATTGGTTAAAGTCTAGTTTCTTAAGCGACCGGGGTTTAATTCCGACTTATGTTGTTGTTCATAGGTTATCGGACCCACTCTAAGCTTAAGTCTATCCGAGAACACTCAGGCAAGTTTTCTACCCGTTATACTGTTGTTGTGATGTATATATGTATATGCATTATCTTGTGATAAGTGCATGATTATTATTAGCAAAGTCTTGTGATATATTGGAGCATGTGATATGATATTTATATGCATGCCTGTTTTGTAATCTTGATATCTAATTGTTGATTAAAAAGCTTATAAGTTGCATAATACCTATGCTAGAGATAAGCAGTAGTTGCGTATACCCTTAGTATAGGAGACCCAAAGGTGAACATTTTCTAAATCGGGAGTCGATGTTCCCGAGTATAATATATATATATATATATTTATATATATAGATATAGTTTTCAAAACTATTAATTGAATAAGGTTTATTCGATAACTTTATTTTATTAAATGAATATTATTTTGAATATTCATTCGAGGACTTATGACTCCGCTTAATTTATTAAATGAATATTATTTTGAATATTCATTCGAGGAATTATGATTCCGCTTAATTTATTAAATGAATATTATTTTGAATATTCATTCGAGGACTTATGACTCCGCTTATTTTATTAAATAATATTCTTTATTTTATTAAAGAATAAAATTTCGATAATCAAACTTATTTTCGATTATTCAAATAAAGATCGTGCTTTCATATAAGTATATCTTTGGTTATTTATTATTAATTTCAAGTATGAGTTTTAAAACTTCTACTTCAATTATTTTTATAGAGAATATCCTTTATGGGAATATTATTTAAATGATAATATTCAGATATTTTCTAATATATCAGGGACTAATTTATTTCATTAAATCAACATTACTCCAAACATTCTTAAAAATGTTTTCGAGTCTTCAGAATGATTTTAAAGGTTAGAGCGGATCCCAAAACTCATTTTTATAGTTAAGATCTTCCTTTTGAAGGGGATTTAAATACTCGCTCAAAACTTGAGGGATCCGGCTCGGTGGTGTATTTTACATTCGCAACGAGGTTGCTATTTTGATAAATGAATTGATTACTTACCCAACGTTCGGGAAGTAAGTCCATCTATTGAGTCGGCATAAGCAACATGGGCTCAGTGGGCGTCCATGAAAGTGTAAATGGCTCAGTGGGAGTCCATCAAATGCGTAAGTGGCTGAGTGGCAGTCCAACATAAGGTCCCATTGCGGCCAGGGTGATGACCAGTGGGGAATTCGTCCATCTACTAGTAGAAAAGGTTACTTATTGGTATCTTTGCCTGATCAGCAAGATATCAGGTTTATGCCAAGGTTTTCTCCTTTCCAAATTCATTGGATATTGCAACTCTGTTTATTATTTTTATAACAGAGGTTTTAAAGGAGTGTATGAATGTATATATATAGGTGTATATATATATCGGGACTTAATAAAGTATCTCGTAACTTCATTATTTATAATGATATTTCAAGGATTGAATCTATTCAAGTCTTATCTTGTAGTCTCATCTATGTGATGAACTTTTGAAACTGATTATACCTTGAACGGTGGTAGTTCAAGTAGTATTCGGATATAAGTATATTGGAGTATCTTGTAACTTCATCTTTTAAACTTATATCTAGTAAATGATTATCTTGTGCATGTCAAAGATTTTCGGAAAAAACGTTGAGACAAGGTTAGATATATGAGATCACCTTGCAACGATATTTTATACAGTTATAAACGGGAACTCTGTGTATATTATACATGTCAGAGGATTTCAAAGATTGTGAAAAGTATATATGTATATATATACTGAATATATTGTGACTTGGTCGCGTTAAGATATCAGCTTGGTTCATTTCTTCTTGACCAAGACTTTCATGTGTACTATGAGAAAGCTCATATATTGTTAGTTATTATACATATTATTTTGGTGGGCTTGTTGCTCACCCTTGCTTTCTTCTTTCATCACACAACATCAGATAGACAAGATGAACAGGACCAAGCTCCCAATTCGCGAGCGGATATGAAACGTTCCGCAATTTCCTATAGGCGTTGATGTCGCTGTAGCTGAGGTAGGAACTACCAATAGGTTGGGCTTTCAACTTTTGAAGTACCAGACTTATGTATCTTAATCAATTGTAATAATGGCAAGGATCATGTAAATTTATTCAGAAACCCTTTTGAGGTGTAATGACTTATAATTGTGGAATAAAATGACTTGTGTTATTTTTGGTATTCATCTCTGAGACTATAACTTGTGGTGTGTGTGTGTGTATATTGTGGGGTCACAGTACGCAATAGTTGGTTGACTGTTAAGATTAAGTATTGATAAGGGAAATAGAACTCGTGACAACCCGAATCCCCGACCTCGGATTTTGGGGTGTTATAGGTAGATTCCTGTAAGCATCAATCCCTCTAACTTCTTCCAGTTCATCTAGATAGAGGTTTAAATCTGAGAATTCCTTGATGTCACAGATGTACATTATGTCTCCCTTGTTGACTTTGGTTTGGGATTTGGTTAGAGATTTGGATCTGAGAGTTGAGGGCTTTACTTTCTTGACTGCTCTGGTCTTTGTCTTCTTTGGCTTCATGAATTGAGGTAGATTGAGTTCAGGTATTGATAGACTATCCCAGTCTATTGGCTCATCCTTTGGAATGATAGGTTCACCATGAAAGTTCTCAGATGGATCTATCTTGAATTCTCCATGTGCCACATAGGGCATGGATGTTTGAGTTGTTGTAGAAATAGACTATTTGGGAAAGTACCCTTCCATCTCCTCATCACTGAAATCCAACTTTCTCTTTATTCTTTGCTTGTACCTTGGCTTCTTTGTCTGTGGAGGTCCATTTTGCATTACTTGATCTTGAGATTCAACTGTTTCAGATGGTTGTGCAGAAACTTGTTGTGTAGATTTCACAGCTTGTAGCTTGGCCAATATAGCAGCTTGCTCCTTCTTTTGTTTGACCTTTTTAGCATCTAGAGCAGCTTGCTTCTTTTCTTGCTTCAATCTTGCCTTTTCTTCTCTCTTTACTTCAGCAAATTGAGGGTGTCCATCCACCACATAAATTTCTTTACCATTCCTGAAAACTTGAGCAATTCTTCTTTTTAATGCTGAATCAGCTGGATCCTTGTAGAATGCTATGGACCTGGCCAACAGCTTCTTTTCAGCAGGCTTTGGTGTCTCATACACTGTGTCCAAGGGGTTCTTTAGTGAAGATTTTGGATAGTTCACCCTTGGCTTCAAAATTAGCTTAGCCTTTGGAGATTTGATGCAGGATGGTAGTCCTCTTTCCAGATTCTTCATGCTTATTTCATTCACAGATATTTGTCTGACTTGAGAGTGATGAATGGCTGATTTTTCTGGCTCCTTTACTAACCCAAATCTCTTTTGTATATCCTCATCAATTTTCTCCCAGTTGATTGGACTCAACTGCTTCTTCTCAGCTGCTCTTAATGTGGCTGCTGCTTCATTTATTAGATCAATACTGTTTGTTGTTGGTGGCTTGGTGAAAGCAATTGTGGGAACAATTACTTTACTGACTTGAATGTTAAGTTGTTTCTCCCCCTCACTTGATCCTTTCTCCCCCTTTTTGTTATCATCAAGTTGTGTGGGAGGGAGTTGAGCTGCCACCAATTATTGGAGTAATGCAGTTTGAGCTTCTTGATTGTTTAGTATCTTGGCCATTGACTTCTCTACAGCAGATAGTCTTGAGTCCATGACCTCAAATTTCCTGTTTAGATCAGCCTCCTTCTTTAGTTTGTGAGCAATTTCAGTCATGGTGGTTGCAGGGAGTCTAACATCCATCCTTTATATAACATCCTGTTTGACTTCAGAAATTTCCTGCTTGATGGCATCCATACTCTGACTGTGTTGGAGGGCTTGAATCTTATACAACTGGAGTGCTTCAAGTTGTATTTTGAGTAGTTGCTTTGTGCTAGCATTGGAAGATGCCTGAATGGCTGCTTGGGTGTCATGAATCAGCTTGAAAAGTGTTGATTGAAGAGGTGAGTAGGAGCATTCTTTTGTGAGCATCTAGGCAGGAATATATCCATCTCCCCCTATGTCCACGCTATCTTCCTCATCATCACCACCATCATCCCCAAAAGAAGTCTCATCCAGTTTCAAATCACTGCCAATGTTGGAAGGCATAGCAGTGATTGCATCCTTTGCTCTTAGTAAAGATTGTGTTGTATGCACCAAGTTTAGCAATCTTTTAGCCTCCTCATTGCCCTGTACAGCTAGAGTTTGGTAAGCTGTCACAGGGTGAGTAAATATCTCAGCATCCAGGGAAATGGAATCTATAACATCTTAATATTCTTGCTGAAATAGCCTTTTCCTTTCTGCATCATTGACACTCATTAACTCACTTGCAATGATTTCCACCCTTATTACTCCTGTACCTGCATTTCTCTCTTGATCTCTCTTTTGTTGCATCAAGGTCTCACCTTGGCTCCCCACCCTCACACCCTCACCTTCACCATCTAAGGTGGGACTCCTCACACTCATTTTTGCCAATCCTGAAGAAATGGATTGCATATGTTCACTCTTTTCCTCTCCTTTTTCCTGGGAGCAACCCAGACTCTCACTCATTTCACTACCTTCCCTCAATCCTAGGAGTGATTGCACTACCACTAAGTCTTCTGCACTTGTAATAATTGATAAAATTTGAAGCTGTGCAGAGACACTCGACGGATAAGGAATATCCATCGGGTTAGCAGTTTGACTATCCGACAGATAATTGTTATTAAGCTTATCCGTCGGGATACAATCACTACTCGACGGATGAATAATATCCATCGAGAGAGTAGAAATAAATGAGTTTGGAGTGGAGACTATTGTAGACTCTGTGCAGATTGATGAAAATTTTGGCACATATGTCGCAACAGTCTTAGAAAGAAATGGCAAGTGAGCCAACAAATCATCTAAAAGATGATGCTCACTTGCTTGGATTTTTGGCTTCTCCAAGAGAGTTAAAGATGGAGAATTTGGAAGTGATGTGTTTATCATGTCAATATCCAAGGAGTGTGTGGGAGAGTTTGGTGTTTCAGGGGCTTCAATTGTTAGAGATTTTGGCTGTGACTCCACATTTGTTGGAGCCACATCAAACTGATTTTGAGAAGGTGCAGTGACTGTGTTTTTAGCACCAGTTTGCACAGTGTGTAAACCCTGTGTATCCCCAAGAGTCTTTGGTTTCTTTTTTCTAGTATAGGTTTGGGGTGAGATTGTGTCCCTTACCCTTTTGGCCTGTGCTCTTGGTTGAGAGCTTTGTTCAATAGTCACATCCTTTTGGGAGGATGTAACTAGCAATGAGCTTATATCCTTATTAAGCACTGCAGTTTGTTGGGAAACTGCAGTGTGGCTAGGCTGGGAAACACTCACCTCTCCAACCTTATTCTTAGGGTCTTTTTGATGTTCATCCTGTCCCTCACCTTTCTTACCCACCTTCACACTCCCCTATTTTGGTTTGGTGGATTTTATAACTGGCATCTTTTTAGAGACACCAGAGGGGGCTTTCTTTGTCTTGGTTTTTGAAATTTTGGGTTTGGCAGCTTGGATAGGCAACTGTTGGGTCAATGACGCAGTTGCCATAGCTACACTAGAATGCAAAGAAGTGTGTGAGACTGGAAGAGTAGAGACATATGAACTTACCTCACTTACCTGAGGTGCCTCCATAACAGGAAAATAGAAGAGTGGCATCTCTTTGTGATGATTTGCCCTGTTCAAATCTGCAATGATTCTTCTTTCTTGAACCCAACAAACTAATTTATTGGTTGGGTTCTCAAGCACAATATCCTCAGAGAGGCGGTTAGCAATCATCATTAAAAATCTAGCATAATAAACATTTTTACCCCTCTTATTTAGCTCCCCTAACTTAAACCCCAACTCAATTATAACAAGATCACTTAAGTTAAAAAATTTATCAGTTACAAGCATGTAAAGCATGTTAAGCATATAGATATTAACTGAATCAAAATTACTGATTTTACCAGAAAATACCTTAGTAACTACATTATATAAATAACTCCATTCCTTCCTAAGACCCAACCTCCTAATTTCAGTTAATTTAGAAGTAGAGAGTGCATAGCCCATGGAGTTAAGCATATTAACAATGTCAGTGTCTGTGTGTGGTGAAGTTACAATATTATCATGAATTTTGAAGCATGCTTTAACAATGTCACTATTAACACAGAATTCCTTACCTTTAATAGTGAAAGTGATAGTCTTATCAGCTGAGTTGTATGTTGCAGTCGTCCACATCTCTTCAATAACTTTACAGTATATGGTGGGTGATTCCAGCATGGGATAGTTAAGTTTGCAGTTCTTCACAAAATCCATCATCTTGTGGTAGTCGCCAGACTGTTGAATCCCCTTGTTCAAGAGCAGTGAAGTTATTCTTCTCATAGATAAATCCAGTTTAAAACATTATCTTGACGACTGGTGCCATTGTTAGAGAGTAAAAACTTGCAGAGAGAGAGAGAGAGTAAGTGCTTTTGAGAAAGAGAGAAGTTAGAGCAGATGATTTGAGAATGATAAAAGAAAAGCAATGAAAATGAATTATGCTTTTATACCAAAACAATAATTGTCAAAAATAATAAAGTAAAATAAAGTGACCAATAAAAATTGTCCAAAATAGCCGTTTAAAAAATAAACTGTAAAAAATTCATCAATTATCCGTCGTGTGATGCTTACAAACTGTAAGTATACTCGATGGATAATGTTCAGGAAATTAACGGCTAGGATTAGGACAATTTGACGGATGAGAATAAATAGTTATCCGTCGAGTTATTAAATATTCCAGAAAAATAATTGATTTTGCTAACAAATTATATTCCGACGGATGATCAAACTCGATGGATAATGATCATCCGTCGGGATGTAAATTTTGACTTAGCCAAAATTTCATCCAACACTGAAAAATCAAGTAAATTTCTTGCTGCATTACAACTTGCAAATTATCTATAAAGATTCAAGAGTAATTTAGCATACCTAACTCACTTACCAACCTTGAAAAGGTGGATTCATCCAGTGGCTTGGTAAATATATCTGCAAGCTGCTTTTCACTTGGAACAAAATGTAGTTCCACAGTACCATTCATTACATGTTCCCTTATGAAGTGGTACTTGATGTCTATGTGCTTTGTTCTTGAATGTTGTACTGGATTTTCAGTGATAGCAATTGCACTTCTGTTATCACAGAAAATAGGAATCCTTTCAACTTGCAGATCATAGTCTAGCAATTGGTTTTTCATCCACAAAATCTGTGCACAGTAACTGCCAGTAGCAATATATTCAGTTTCAGCTGTAAAATTACAAACTAAATTTTACTTTTTACTAAACCAGGACACAAGCTTGTTTCCTAAAAATTGACAGGTTCTTGTTGTACTTTTTCTATCAATTCTACAACCTGCATAGTTTGCATCTGAATAACCAGTTAGATCAAAACCTGAATCTCTAGGGTACCAAATGCCAAGTTTTGGTGTTCCCTTGAGATATCTGAAAATTCTCTTAATAGCTACTAAGTGAGATTTTCTAGGATCAGCCTGAAATCTAGCACAAAGACATGTAGCAAACATTATATCCGGCTTACTAGATGTTAAGTACAGAAGTGAGCCAACCATGCCCCTATAACTTGAAATATCCATAGACCTTTCAGTAGTGTTTAATTCAAGCTTAGCTGCAGTGGCCATGAGAGTTTTTGCAGATGTGCAATCCATTAGTTCAAACTTCTTTAAAAGATCATAAATGTATTTAGTTTGACTAATGAATATTCCATCACTAACTTGCTTAACTTGCAAACCAAGAAAGTAAGTTAGTTCTCCCATCATGCTCATTTTATACTTACTTTGCATCAATTTGGCAAACTTTTTGCAAAGTTTTTCATCCGTAGAGCAAAAAATAATGTCATCTACATAAATTTGAACAAGTATACTAGAGCCATTAACATTTTTAAAGAATAAGGTTTTGTCTTCAGTACCTCTAGTGAAGTGATTCTCTAAATGAAACTTTGACAAAGTGTCATACCAGGCTCTAGGTGCTTGCTTCAGTCCATAAGTGCTTTCAAAAGATAGTAGACATATTCTGGAAAATTTGAATCTTCAAAACGAGGAGGCTGACTAACATAGACTTCCTCCTCCAAATCTCCATTCAGGAAGGCACTTTTGACATCCATTTTATAGACCTTGAAATTGGCATGGGCTGCATAGGCTAAGAAAATTCTGATGGCTTCAAGTCTTGCAACAGGAGCAAAGGTTTCATCAAAATCTATTCCTTCTTGTTGACAATAGCCCTTAGCAACCAATATTGCTTTATTCCTGACTACTATGCCATTTTCATCCATCTTGTTTCTAAATACCCATTTGGTATCTATTGGATTCTTCCTTTTAGGCTTGGGCACCAGCTTCCATACCTTATTCCTTTCAAATTGGTTTAGCTCCTCCTGCATAGTTAAAATCCAATCAGGATCCAACAAAGCTTCTTCTACCTTTTTTGGTTCTTCCTTAGAGAGGAAGCTGCTATATAGACATTCTTCTTGAGTTGCTCTCCTTATTTGAACTCTGGAAGATACATCACCAATAATGAGCTCAAAGGGGTGATCTTTTGTCCATTTCCTTTGTTGAGGTAGATTAGCTCTAGATGAAGAGGCCTCATAGTTGTCTTGATGTGTGATTGAGTTTTAATTATTAGAAACTCCCCCCCGAGTTTATAGATCTTTGATTTGAGAAAGGGGAACTTTCTGTTAGTGATCTATTCTGACTTTCAGCTTCTTTTGATGACCCGACGGATGGTGAATTTTGAGTACCGACGGATGAAGCTGGTTGTCTCCCGACGGATAAAGCAGATTGTCTCCCGACGGATGAAGCATTTTGCAACTCGACAGATGTTGAATTTTGTGCTTCATTGATAGTGGATTTTTCTGTATTATCCTTTGATACTGTTTCTTAATCACTTTCATCATCACTGTCATCACTAACCATCTCCACATTGTCAAATTTGAGGCTCTCGTGGTAATCTCCATCTTGCAGTCCTTCAATCTTTCTATCATCAAACACAACATGTATTGATTTCACAACAATGTTGGTTCTCAGATTGTAGACTCTATATGCTTTACCAACATCATATCCAACAAAAATCCCTTCATCTTCTTTAACATCAAACTTCCCATTCTGATCAGTTTGATTTCTCAAGATATAACATTTGCAGCCAAAGACATGAAAAAAATTTAGAGTTGGTTTCTTATTCTTGAACAATTGGTAGAGAGTCATGCATTTTGCTTGATTAACTAGAGAAATATTCTGAGTGTAGCATGCAGTATTTACAGCTTCAGCCCAGAAATATGTTGGTAACTTGGATTCTTCAAGTATTTTCCTTGCAGCTTCAATAAGTGATCTATTCTTTCTTTCCACTAATCCATTTTGTTGTGGAGTTCTTGCTGCTGAAAACTCATGTAAAATCCCATTTTCTTCACAAAAATGCTCTCATGACAGAATTCTTGAACTCAGTTCCATTGTCACTCCTGATTCTCCTAACTTTGATATTAGGATGATTGTTGACTTGCCTTATGTGATTGATGATGATTTCACTAGCCTCATCTTTAAACTTAAGAAAATATGTCCAAGAGAACTTTGAGAAATCATCTACAATTACTAGGCAAAATCTTTTCCTTGAGATTGACAACACATTGACTGATCCAAAGAAATCCATGTGTAGCAGTTGTAAAGGTTCTTCAATTATTAAATCAAGCTTCTTTCTAAATGATGCTTTAATTTGCTTTCCCTTTTGGCAAGCATCACACAGTCCATCCTTAGAAAACTCCACTTGAGGAATGCCTCTAACCAGTTCTTTCTTTACAAGTTCATTCATCGTCTTGAAGTTTAGATGGGATAGCTTCTTGTGCCATAGCCAACTTTCATCTTGACTTGCTTTACTGAGAAGACAAGTAACATATTCTGCATTTGATGAGCTGAAGTCAGCTAAGTACACATTTCCTTTTCTCACACTAGTGAGAACCACTTTGTTGCTTCTATTGTTTGTCACAACACAGGCTTCTGAGTTGAAGGTTACTGAATTGCCTTTATCACACAGCTGGCTGATACTCAACAAATTATGCTTGAGACCATCCACCAAGGCAACCTCCTCAATGATGACACTGTCTTTTGAAATCAAGCCATATCCCACAGTATAACCCTTGTTGTCATCTCCAAAAGTAATACTTGGGCCACCTCTCTCCTTGAACTCTGTGAGCAGGGTAGAATCACCAGTCATGTGTCTTGAACAACCACTATCCAAGTACTACATATTCTTTCTGTTTCCCTGCACACATTAAAATCAAATCAAGTTGATTTTGGTACCCAAGTTTCCTTGGGTCCTGCCTTGTTAGCTTTCTTTTTCTGTTTCTTAGTTTTGATCTCATTTGACCTGGGGATATTAGATTCATCCTTAGTCATTTGAGTTGGACCTTTGAAACCATTCATTGCAACAGAATTGTCATGCATATTTTGATTAACAGGAAATTGCATGCTATTAGTAAATATGTTATTCCAGTAGGGCATGCTAAATGGCATTTGAGGCATACTAAATGCAGCATAATAAGGATTAGGTACAAATGGCATATTAGCAAATTGTGCATTCATATTCTGTGTAGACATAGCATTCATAGGCATAGAAGGCATGACATTTATATTGGGAAAAAGAGGTGGCACATATATGGAAGTAGGCATGGCAGTTTTGCAATTAATAGACAGATGATTTACACTACCACACTTAACACAGATTTTTCTTGGAGCATACTTATCAGGTGTGTAGTTGTTATGCTTGTTAATCCCTACTTTACCATTTCTATTGTTTTTCCTTTTAGCCTCTATTTTAACCTCAATCTTTTCTAGTCTGTCATTCAATTGCTTGATAGACAGATGACCAACATTCACTTTCTTTTCCTTCTTCACTTGACTAGATTCTCCTGAAATGAAGTTTTTGGAAACTGATCCATATTTTTCATTTAACTTGGCAAGTTTGGCTTTACTCACAGGTTTACTCACAGCCGACGGATGCGGATTCATATCATTCAACGGATAATCCTTTTGATTATCCGTCGGATGACTCCCATCATCTGTCGAGTCCACATCTGTTAGCACTCCTTCAACCAAATTGGATTCCAGCTTCTCCTTATTCTTCTGCCAGGCTGCATCACAAAAGGACTCAATACCTTGAACTTTGGTGATTTGAGCATGAACATCTCTAGATGTTTTCCATGCCTTAATCACCTCCTGTTCTCGTTCAAACTGCTTCTTCAAGATCTCTTCTTTCTTCAAGGACTCAGTTAATTCATCTCTAGCAATTTTACACTCAATTCTCAATTTTTCGAATTTAATAAACTGAGATTCTAGTACATTATTCCTCTCACTTAAAAATAAATTGTTTTCTTTGATTTTAGCATTTTCCTTAGTAAGAGACTTAAGTGTAACATGCAAATGATATAATTCTGTAGACATGTCATTTATTGCATCATTACACTCAGCTTTAGATAAATATGCAAGGTTAGTGGTGATTACCTGATTACTTGAAGAACTTGTATCTGTTTCATCAGACTTGGCCGTTAGGGCTAGATTGACATAGCTGACATCCTCATCCTCATCCAGACCATCTGCTGCCCAGTCATTTTCTTGTGTAATGAAAGCCCTTTCCTTTTTTTTGAGCAACTCAAAATATTTCTGTTTATAATCCACATGCTCAAACTTCTTCTTGCTGGAATCTGACTTTCTACACTCACTGGCAAAGTGCCCTGCCAAGCCATATTTGAATTTTGACTTATCCACCATGTTTCTATTTGGCTTAGCTGCTCCAAAGTTCTTCTTGAACTTGAGCTTGGAAAACCTTCTGGAAAGAAATGCAAGATGTTCATGAATATCCTCCATGTCATCTTGGCTCAAAGAATCTTCATTTTCTGCTACCAGCCCCTTGCCCTTGTTTTCACAGACCTTTAAAGTTGACTCAACAGCTTCTATCTTCATCTCCTTCTCTTTTTCCAACTCAGTAATCAGTGCAATGGATCCTCCTTTCTTCTTTCCTCTCTCCATCCTCTCATCTTGCTCTATTTCAAGCTCATAAGTTTTCAGGATGCCATACAGTCTCTCCAAAGTAAACTCCTTGTAATCTTGAGAGTTTCTCAATGAGACTGTCATTGGTTTCCATTCCTTTGGAAGAGATCTAAGGAACTTAAGATTGGAGTCTTTTGTCTGATAGACTCTTCCATGCAACTTCAGAGCATTTAGTAGTTTTTGAAATCTACTAAAAATGTCAGTGAGTGACTCACTATCTTCACTATGAAACTGCTCATATTGCTGAATTAGCAGCTGCATCTTATTTTTCCTGACTTGTTCAGTGCCATCACAGATAATCTGTATTGTATCCCAAACTTTCTTGGCAGTTTTGTAATTGATGATATTGTCAAACATGTCACCATCAACTCCATTGAACAGAATATTCATGGCCTTCTTGTCCTTCCTGACTTGTTCAATATCAGGATCTGACCATTCATGCCTTGGCTTGGGGACTGATGGCTCATTTCTAGTTGTAGCTCTCATTGGTACACGAGGGCCTCTCTCTATGCAATCTACATAGGCCTCATGTTGAGAAAGTAAATGAAGATGCATCTTTACCTTCCAGTGATGGTAATTATCTTTGTCCAGAAAAGGAATCTTGACTCCAACATCCTTCTTGTTCATCTTGCTGTTTGTTGTGATCTTTAAACTCTTTGTTCTTCAAGAGCTTGCTCTAATACCAATTGTTAATCCCTAAAAATGCAACAAGAATTACAGAAGGGGGGTTGAATGGAATTCTTGAACCTTTTTCAGAAACATAAAATATTCTAACTTAAGATATATATGATAGTGTTTTGATTTGCAAAGTGCGGAATAACAAGTTAAATATGAATCAAAATATAAAGTAATAAGAACACAAGTCTTTAAAACTTTCCAGTGGATTAGAAAGTATCCACCATATATATATATATATCGAGAGAACTCTGTGAAGCTTATATAGCTCACAACTCATTACAAAATAAGAACAACTAAACTTACAGAGAAATGCTAAGAATTCAGCTTACAAATGTTTCTCTGAGAATATACTTGCTTAGTCTTCTTGTTGTTCTAATTGATACTCTTGGTTTATATATCACCAAGATTACACAGTAATAAGACAAGATAATAAAACAAAACTTATCAAGTCTAATACTATGTTGCTTCATTACTCTATTCCAGCATCTTTGAATATCTTCAAAATAGCATAGAAATGGCAATGCTTCTTTGTTCTCAAAAACCCAGTTGAATAGGCTTCCACATTCCTTTTGCATACACTCGACGCATGTGACTGTGTTGTCACTGTCAACAGATGTTTGAATTGATTATCCGTCGGGTACATAATCATCCGTCGGGTTGCCTTGTTGATCATCCATCGGGTAGCTTTCTGGCACTTGACTTTATTTCATTTATGCGGAATTACAAGACATCATCTATGTACAATTAATCAACCTATTCTATATATCTAATTAAAGTCAACATGACTTATATGCTACTACATAATCTAAACAAAGGTGTTTGCAGAAATGTGCTACATGACTTATTATTACATAAGCTACTCACTCGATGGATAATAAATCATCATCCGTCGGGACTATATTGAGTCATCCGTCGGGACTATATTATTTATCCATCGAGTGCTACATTTTTCACTAAGTTAAATCTACTAAGGTGTTTTGTTAATGAAATCATCAAGTTCACAACATATTCACAACAAGTTGCGATATCCTCCACCCCTTTCTGAACTTCCGCGTTAAGAGAAGTATTTTCTTCAACAATCAACTTATACGATTGATTCATACCATCAACGTGGCGCTCCCAACCTTCGCACTTCTCTTTCAGACTGTCATGTTCCTTCTCAGCATCACGAAGCTTTCCCTCGAGCTCCGATATCTTCCTACTCATCGACTGCTCGGATAACTCCAACTCCCAACACGCTTTGACAGAGTAGAATTAGTCTCATCCAAGTCACTAACCCTCCTTTCCAAATCCATACAACTCGAACCTAACTTATTTTTCTCAGTCTTGAGGGCAGACACCTCGGCTTCCAACCGGGTTCGAGCTTCACTACCATCATCAGCCTTATACTCTTCCAATATATGCATAAAATCAGATAAAAACTGCAGAAAGAAGCACGATACATAGGTTAAACTAGGAACAAGAACAGATTAACACAAGAAAATTCACACGCAGTATATAACGTTCATACCCGACCAACTATGTTTTTGCATCTATCAACAAGCTCGTCGTGACGTCGACCATCATAGGCAACTGAGTCCCGAGGGAGATGAAACAGCTTAAAATCCCTTAAGGGTATAGTAGAACCCCCAGTCCAACACTCCGATGGCTGGATTTCAACCCTCACAGCCTCCTTCCTCGCCCGAGGATCGACAGTGTTAGACATCAAAGCACGATTACCAATCAAGGTTATAGTCTTATTAATCCCACCACCTATCGCTACTGTCTCCATGGGATCACCACCCTCGACATTCCCTCCCTCCATATCTCGACGGTTCCTCTTACAAGGGTTCAAATCAGCCACATCAGCGTCTTGCACAACTTTCCCAAAGTCTTCAACTACCTTATTCCCTTGTTCATCTAGCAACTCAATAGACACAGAATGTCCAACACTTGATGGACCGACCCTCGACGATCCATCCTGAGATGCATCAACACCCTTCTTCGACGCCCTCTGCACAAGTAATAACATCGCCTTATCCATCTCCTCGCGAATCCCACTGTTCAGAATTTTCTTCAAAGAAGCACCAGCCACTGAAAAAAAGAGATCACAATAGTCACATGGGCAGTAAAAGATGAACAATGTAGAAAATGTATAAAAAAAAAGAGCGAGGGACGAAGGGAAAAAGAGAGAGCAATGCCAATTAAAACAAAGGCCCCCCTTACAATCATGCATCTCCAAAAAACTAAGTTACTTCAGTTGCAGATGGATATACATCGACCTCAGCCCTTGAAACCCATTCAAATAACGCGTCTCACATTTTTCCAGATTGTTCAAATAATCGATAATAAGCTGATTAATCTTCTCACAAGGCTTCACAAACTCCGAATCAGGACCCCCAACATATAGCCACTTAGAGTGATACCCAGAATTGGAAGATCGCACACTAACAATCTTAACCCTTTTATAAGGACAATCAAAATAAACCTGGCCGTCGTGATATCGAACCGCGTACATCGAGAAAAATAGCTTAAACGACGGTACCAAATTCTTATCATAACACAGAGCAACAAACCCGTTGAGTTGAGCAACAGAGTTGGGCGTTAACTGACTAATCCCACAACCAATGGCCTCAAACATCGCCAAGAAGAAAGGATGCATAGGCAACCGGAGCCCGAAGTGAAATAGAATCATCGGTATCCCATGCATCCCAAACTCCGGCATCATCCACACTCGCTCGTCGGCCGTCGGCACCCGATATCGATACCCGTTCGACAGATCTACATATGATTTTAACTTACTCACTGGCGGGTCCTTGGTAATATAATGACTCAAGTAATTCAAACTAGGCTTATTCCCAAACTCCTCCATACCCAGTCGAAGACTCTCCTCGACAATACGATTCCTAGTCTCTAATGTCCATGGACTCAGAGGGGGTGAAGGAAGTGGACCTACAGGAACACCTTTTAAAGGGTCATCCTCGTCTAAAAAATCAAAAGAGCCGCATTGGGCCAAATCAGGAATCTCCAAGTGATTTAAGTTAAGAGTGGATTCTTGATCGCCCTCCTCTAAAGGTCTCTTACCAGGGTCGCGAACAGATACAATGCGCAAGGAAGAGGAGCTCAATTGTTCCATAATGCAAGATGATTGAACAACAAGGAACAAGATAAGAAATAACACAAAAGAGCAGCACAAGGATCGAAGTACAGAAAGTAGTGCAAATAAAAGTAAAGGAAGAAACTTACACGGTATACCAAGAACCAAATAAGTTGAAGTAGCCAACTCCGGGAACCGCTGCGGTTTTATCAAAAGGGAGAGTAGCCGAACAACCACCTCCAATCAATGCTGACCAAAAATGAAAAAAGAAAGACAAACAACAAAAAACAAATACTTATACATTCAAAAAAAATTAAAAAATTCTTATATATAATAAATGCGTGCCATACACATAAATAAATGAGGCAAATTTATTTCATCTTTTTTTGATCTTGCAATTATATTTTCCTTATTTTTATCATTTTTTATACACCTATTCTCATCCTTGCTCTAGTTTTGTTCAGGTGCCCGCATTATCCCTAACAACCAAAGTGCAAAAATTCAAAACAACAACACGACAAATTTAAAGATTTTGCTCGAACTAGGACGGGGACAAATGTTGAACCATGGACTGAAAGAAAACAAAGCTCGAAGGAGTCACAATTAGGATAATTATGGAATATAATGTAAAGCCCACGAAGGCCCATTTGTAAGAGATAGCCCATTTGGAACTTAGTATAAATATAAGACAACAACCTCAGTTTAAGAGGTTGGCTAATTGGGTAAAGAAATCATCTCCTTAAACATTAGTTTTAGTTGTTGTTATTATTATTAAGGCATATCAGAAATAGTACCATAATTCTAGTTCAAATGCTAGTATCATATCAAACAACTGTTACTCGGAAACAAATTACGACTGCAGACCATTTTCTCCCCTTTGTATGCCTCTCCTTCCAATATAAGGTTGGTAAGATTGGAAAAATTTCCCAAAGTGGGCATCGGATCTTTCTCAAACCTAGAACCTTGCAGTGTTAAGTACGTGAGTGAATCTGGTAAATTTTTAAATTCGGATGGATCGTGTATTGTACATTTCAACAAGACATAGTTGAGACGTTTGCAAAATGAGAGAGGTTTAAGTGTTGGAACAGGATTATAACAGTAACATTTGAGGCAGAATGACTGAAGAGCTGTTAAATTAGGCACTGAGTCCATAGGGTACTCACCGCCACCTGCTTCGTCTATTATAGACAGTGTATGGAGGAGGTTGGTCAAATTCACGGTATCGACCTGTATCCAATTCGTATACCACTACCACATCTCTAACGTCTAGAGCTTTGTTTGGTGCTTACCTCTGTTCAACCTCCCTGCATCTAATCCAGGGTTACACTCTATACAACTTAAATGTCTCAACTCGCATATCTCTTTCGCAACTTCCTACTTGGAATGTCCATTACCATATAAAGTTTGTAACTTGTTCTTGACGATTACCCATTAAGCCTAACAACTTCAGCATAACTAAATAGCCAATTTCTTGTGGTATCTCATCTGATTCTAAGGGTGTGAAATCAACTCCTTTGAGATACTTAAATCTGGTCAACGTCAACTTGATTACCTCTATTTTGACATGTGGATTAGTTCCATCAAGTAGTGCTAAGGAAGGTAACTTTGAATCGTCAGATTTAGGCTCAAGTAATAAGTAGTCACCGATTCCTTTGTGAATGGCATGTCGTGGTATCTCGTGCAACGAAATGGGATTTGGAATTTGTTTACTTGAGTCAAAAATGTCCAATAACTTGTGTTCTCTTGCCTTTTGTATGGCAAAATCACGTACAAGATCGTGCATCCTGCACATATGAAGTTGTCCATTGAATCGAAGTTCTGCTATCTGAATCATATTTCGATTAACTAGCTCATTCAAATAATCCTTAGCCATATCTTCCATGAATAATCTATTTCCTTCATCAGCTTCATATATGAACTCCTCTGCAATCAATAACTTCATCAACTCGTTAACTTCAAACCTTTGATCTTCTAGAAACCTTGCAAAATATAGAAAATATCTTTTCATCTGGAAAGACAAGTCATCATAGCTCAAGCTTAATATTTCTTGAATTTCCACAGAGTCATCCTTCAACCGTCTCCACATATGTGTTGAGAATACAAAAATAGAAAGACACAGACTTGAGTTTAAGACTCGGTTTTTGTATTAAGCTTCTGAAAAATTGACACTGCATACATTATCCTCTAAAAGGAATGCAAAATACTAATATAAAAGCTGAACAATGTAACTAACTGAGATGATAACTACCAGCTAAATCTCCTATTATTTCTCTACTGGACTCCTACTTCTACTCCACTACTGAAAGACCAGATTAGCTGCTATAGACACGATGCAAATAGCTGACTTTATTCAAACAAAACACATGACCGTTTAGATTAAATTCCAACATACTCCCCCTTAATCTAAACTAGTCTGCAGGATTTATGACACCCAACAAATCTCTCATCTTTTCGAACTTAGCTGTGTGAAGCGCCTTAGTTAACACATCGGCTCTCTGCTCCTCAGTTCTTACATGCTTAATGACGATTGCTCCCTACTCTACACACTCTCGTATAAAGTGATAGCGAACATCAATATGTTTACTACGACCATGAAACACAGGATTTTTAGTGAGATCAATCGCTGATTTATTGTCGATGTAAAGAATCACAGGGCCCGCCTTTACTTCAGAAATTTGACTCAAAACCTTATGCAGCCATATACCTTGACAAGCAGCCGAAGTAGCAGCCATAAATTCAGCCTCACACGAGCTTAGTGCAACACATCTTTGCTTTTGTGAAACCCAAGTAATCAGACTTTCGTTTAAATAGAAAGCCATACCACCTGTACTCTTTCGATCATCCACATTTCCAACAAGATCACTATCAGTAAAACCAGTTAGTAGGTAGTCTCCTCGAGTTTTAGTGTACACCAAACCATAATTTAACATTCCCTGCATATATCGTAGTATCCTCTTAACTGCACTGAGATGCAATGTCGTGGGCCTTTCCATGAAGCGACTAACGACTCCTACTGAAAATGCTAAGTCAGGCCTGGTGTGAATGAGGTATCTCAAACCTCCTACCATGCTTTTAAACTGAGTAGGATCTACAGCCTTACCATTTTCGTCCTTGTGTAACTGCACTTTAGATTCCATGGGGTACTTGACAGGATTACAACCAAATAAACCCGCCTTCTCAAGCACCCTTTTAGCATAAGCTGTCTGTTTTAGTTCAATTCGACCATGTATTTGTTTAACTTCAATTCCGATGTAATAAGCCAATTTTCCCAGATTGCTCATCTCAAATTCATTGTTCATCTGCTGCTTAAACTTGGAGATGTTTGCAACACTTGTACCTGTCACCAACAGGTCATCAACATATACGCCAACGATCAAAGTCTCGTTCCCCTCATGTTTGATATAGACAGCATGCTCAAAGGGCACTTCGTGAATCCTAGTTCCGTAAGGCATTTATTGAGTCGAGCATACTGTTTCAAGCCATAAAGGGCCTTTATCAGTTTATACACCTTTCGTTCCTCACCTTCCTTTTCAAAACCTCTTGGCTGATTTACAAATACTTCCTCCAATAGAACCCCGTTTAGAAATGCTGATTTTATGTCGAGATGATGGACTTCCCACTCATTATGTGCAGCAAGAGTAAGGAGTAATCGTACAGTTTCCATTCTGGCTACCGGAGCAAACACTTCCTCGTAATCAACTCCATGCTTCTGAACGTAACCCTTCGCGACGAGCTTGGCCTTATGTTTAATAATCTTTCCATCAGTGTCCTTTTTCACTTTGAAAACCCATTTCAAATCGATTGGCTTATGTCCCGCGGGCAATTCCATTAATTCCCATGTTTTGTTACTTTCTATAGCCTCGATTTCCTTCTCCATTGCCACTCTCCAGGCCTTCTCCTTTGCTGCTTGTTCATAGCTGTAATAACCCCAATTTTTGGAAATTTTTGAAACCCTTATGAATAGTGATTTTGCAGATTATGCTGAATGAGAAAACTTTTCATGCCACACTATGTAGGGGTTCTGTTATTAATCTTCTGGGATATTATTAGTACTCTGTGTGGTATATAAGTGTATGTAAAGATCGTCAGAATCCAATTCTGAACACTTTGATTTTTCCCGGAAATCCACTAGATACGGAAAGAATTGAGTATAAGGTAACAGGATAAAAAGGATTTAAATTAAAGGATTATAAGAGAGGATCATAAAAGGAATATAATATATTGAGAAAGGTTAAGGAAAGGATTTAAATTAAAGGATTATAAGAGAGGATCATAAAAGGAATATAATGTATTGAGAAAGGTTAAGGAAACCCAAGTAATAAGATCCCGGGTATGATCCCTCAAACGATAAACGAAAACGAAAGTTAAGCGAACCGTATAACAGATCAGCGGTCATTAGGCAAACAATTAGGAAGTTAATCAAGGAGGTTAGGGATGCTGAGGTCATCCAACCAATAAGGAGAGGACAAGTAAGGGATGATGACACAATAAGGTGATGTAACCATGATATAGGAGGGAAGGAGGTGTGGATGAATGATAACCACACAAAGTTCAAGGTTATTAAGGTAATTAACCAAAATCTAAACAAAAACAACCAACCAAAAAACAAATCAAAGCAAAAAAACACAAAAATCTCTCTTTCTCCAAGCTTGCTCTCGGCTTTTCTTCTTTTTCAAAGAAGAAATTTTCAAAAATCAAGTTCCAAGCATTGTTAAATCACAAGGTTCCTTGTACATAGATATGGATGTCCTATAAGTTTAAGCTTCTAATTCCTTCACAATCTCTTCCAATAAATCAAGGAAGAAGATGGTGAATAGTAACCTTCAAGAAATAACTTTGGTTTTCTTGATTTTTTATGAAAGTTCAAGGTAGCTTAAGCATAGATCAAGGCTTCCATGGGCATTCCAAGGATCTTTCATTGATTAAAAGCTCCAAGGAAGGTATAAACTCCAAACCCTAGCTTTAGTTTTGAGTAATTAGGAATGAATATGATTGATATAGTATATATGAAGCATGATGCTTGTTTTTTTAAAGTTTGGTTGAGTTTGTAGAGATTAGTTGGTTTTGTGGTATTTTTGGAGTTGTAAATCTTGTTAATTAGTTAAAGAACTTAAGTAAAGCTTTTAGTTCATGTGGGGAATAAATATAAATTGTTAATATTGAGTTGTTGGGGCTGTTATGATGTAGTATGGATGGAGTTTTGATTTGGTTGTGATTGTGGATTGATTGGTGGTTGAATTGGAATGGTATAAAATTGGGAAATCGCGTAAACATAGCCGTCGTAATGTCTGATTTACTTTAGACTGCTTTTATTCATAACATTAGGACCCGAGAACTCCCTGCTAGGTTTTTACCATTGCCATGTTTAGATAGTTCATGTTACGAGCTTCGTTTTGATATGTGGTTCGTTTGATTCCGATGAACGGTTTACGAGAAACGGCTGTTTTAAGTAATGACGTTTCGCGAACGAAACATTACCCCTCGCCTTACTTTGAAACATAGGTTAAAGACCTTAAAGGACTAATCGAAGTATGAAACATTTATGTAAGGTGTAATAGGCAGTTGGTAAGACACTTGCGAAAGAATCGCCTTAAAACTCGTAATGGTTAATTTATTAAAAATGGGGGAGCCGAGGGTACTCGAGCGACTTAAGTAAATCGTTAAGCGCGAAAGCGAACGTTAGGACTCTAAATGGTTAAAATCTAGTTTCTTAAGCAACCGGGGTTTAATTCCGACTTATGTTGTTATTCATAGGTTATCGGACCCATTCTAAGCTTAAGTCTATCCGGGAGCACTCAGGCAAGTTTTCTATCCGTTATACTGTTGTTGTGATGTATACACTTGTATATGCATTACCTTGTGATAGATGCATGATGGTTAAATTAGCAAATTCTTGCGATATATTGTAGCATGTGATATGGTACATATGCATGCCTGTTTCATATTCTTGCCATATATATCTGTTGGTTCAGTTGATAATACCTATGCTAGAGAATAGCGGTAATTTGCATATACCCTTAGTATAGGGACCCAAAGGTGAAAATATTTTCTAAAACCGGGAGTCGAGGATTTCGAGTAGATTTTATATATATATATATATATATATATGTATGGTTATAGTTTTCAAAACTATTAATCGAATAAGGTTTATTCGATAACTTTATATTATTTATTGAATATTACTTGAATATTCATTCGAGGACTTATGACTCCTTTATATTATTTATTGAATATTATTTGAATATTTATTCGAGGACTTATGACTCCTTTATATTATTTATTGAATATTATTTGAATATTCATTCGAGGGCTTATGACTCAGTTCATATTATTTGATGAATATTATTTAAATATTCATTTGAGGATGTATGACTCCGTTATTTTATTTAATGAATATTATTTATAATATTCATTCGAGGTATTATGACTCCGGTTATTATTTAATAATATTATTTATTTTATTAAAGAATAATGTGTCTATAATCAAACTTACTTTTGATTATTCAAATAAAGATATTACTTTCGTATAAGTATATCTTTGGTTATTTAAGAGTCATTTCAAGTATAAGTTTTACAACATCTCTACTTCAATTATTTTTATAAAGATTATTCTTTATGGGAATATTATTTAAATAATAATATTCAGATATTTTTATATATTGGGACTGATTTATTTTATTAAATTAGCATCACTCCAAACATTCTTAAAAATGTTTTCGAGTCTTCAAAATGATTTTTAAAAGTTAGAGCGGATCCCAAAACTCATTTTTATATTTAAGATCCTCCTTTCGAAGGGGATTTAAATACTCGCTCAAAACCTGAGGGATCCGGCTCTGTGGTGTATTTTATATTCGCAACAAGGTTGCTATTCTGATAAAAGAGTTTTTGATTACTTACCCAACACTCGGGAAGTAAAATTCTTGGAACAAGTTAATCCATTAACAGGCATCGCCTGGAAAATATTGGTGAGTTTTCCTTTCCAACTAGATACGACTTCTTGGTGGAGCCGTACCAACAAGTTTCTACTTGGGGAAAGGGGGGACGAGCTTTACGTTTCAGAGTCATGGATTTCATCTGAACTAGGAGTGGCGTAAGTGGTCGAGTAGCGCCGGCCCAGCCTTATTATATTGGCCCAAATGGCTCGGAAGTTCCGCTAAGGCGGTCCATTCCTTAGGAGTTCAGTGTTCGGTTGACAAGTAAATCCGACAGGTTCTCCTCTACATGTAGAAAATGATGGGGTTGTACTACTACGACTGATCATCGTAAGTGGTCTTCCTGGCGCGGCAAACTCCCGTAATGAGTTCATCATCCAATTGGATATTTCTGCAACACTACCCAGAGCACTTCGATAGAAAGGCTACGATTGGGCGATTGTTGAGTGTTGGCAGGGTCGAGTTTTCAAAATGATGTTTGCATCAAATGAAGTATCTCGTAACTTCATTTTATTTTGATGATATTATAAAGATTGATTCTATACAAGTTTTGTCTTGTAGCTTAATCTATGGGATGAACTAATTATAACTTGAACGGTGGCAGTTCAAGTAGTATTCGGAAAAGATATAAGTATATTGGAGTATCTTGTAACTTCATCTTTTAAACTTATATCTAGTAAATGATTATCTTATGCATGTCAAAGATTTTCAGAAAAACGTTGAGACAAGGTTAGATATATGAGACCACCTTGCAACGATATTTTTATACAGTTATAAACTGGAACTCTGTGTATATTATACATGTCAGAGGATTTCAAAGATTATGAAAAGTATATATGTATGTATACTGAATATTTTGCGACTTCATCGTATTAAGATATCAAACTTGGTTCATTTCTTTTGACCAAGACTTTCATGAGTACTATGAGAAGGCTCATATATTGTTAATCATTATACATATTATTTTGGTGGGCTTGCTGCTCACCCTTGCTTTCTTCTTTCATCACACAACAACAGATAGAAAAGATGAACAGGACCAAGCTCCCAATTCGCGAGCGGATAGGAAACGTTTCGCAGTTTCCTATAGGCATTGATGTCGCTGTAGCTGAGGTAGGAACTACCAATAGGCTAGGCTTCAACTTTTGATGTACCAGATTTATGTATATATATGAATTGTAATAATGGCAAAGAAATGTAAATTTATTCAGAAACCCTTTTAAGGTGTATTGGCATATATTGGTGGAATAAAACGACTTGTGATTATTTTTGGATATTCATCTCTGAGACTATAACTTATGGTGTGTGTGTTTATTGTGGGGTCACAGTACAGAGTAGTTGATTATTTATTAAGATTGGGTGTTATTAAGGGAAATGGAACTCGTGACAACCCGGATCCCCGACCCCGGATTTGGGGGTGTTACAGAAATGGTATCAGAGCTAAGCGTTATAAACCTCAGAGATGATGTTACATTAAGATAATAACTAAGATAATAAGAACTCTTGCCAAGTTCATAGTCGGGCTACCTAACGTAGTACTGACAGTTAAAACCCTTATGGGAACCCTTATAAATATCGTGATAGAAGCGTAGTTCGTTATCATATATGGTAGCGGGACACCGAACCCTGAGGTTTAGGAGTAACAACGCGATGATGTTTTATTACTAATTGGAGATCGGATTGTGGATCCGATAGAGCATCCTAACGCAGGACCGGATGATGTTGATATTGAGGATGTAATGGTTGAGGATGTTGTCCTAGAAGGGATTGTTGCTGAGGAGGATCCCGTGAAGAATCCTGACAAGAATGAATAAAGGACCACTGAGGAATTGATGACCATGGTTAGGGCAACTCCCAGAGGTAGGATTGGCCGGTCACTACCAGAGGTTCGTTCAAGTTTGTAAAGATAGTAGCCCCTTTAACGCGGCTTACTCGTAAGACTGAGAAGTTCGAATGGACAGAGAAATGCGAGAACAACTTTTAAGAACCGAAGCAAAGGTTGGTGACGTTCCCTATGTTGGCATTGCCGGATGGAAAATGAGATTTTGTGAAGTATAGTGACGCTTCGCATAAGGAATTAGGGTGCTTCTTATACAATACAGCAAGGTAATCGCGTACGCGTCAAGACAATTAAGGGAATATAAAATTCGATATCCCCACCCATGAGCTTGGGCTCGTGGTAATAGTTTTGCCCTAAAGATTGGAGGCACTACTTGTATGGAGAAAAGTGCAAGATTTACACAAGCCATAAGTGCTCTAGTACATTTTCACGCAGAAAGAGCTCAACATGCGCCAAATGAGGTGGTTAGAGCTAATCAAGAATTATGATTGGGAGATTCTTTATCATTCAGGGAAAGCCAATGTGGTGGCTGATGCCCTTAGTAAAAAGGAGAGACTCAAGATAATAATGTCTTTGGGAGAGTTTATAAGAGATTTTGAGAAAATGGAAATAGAAGTGAAGGTAACCGGAGCCGGTACCGAAAAGCTGTTTGAGATTGCAATACAGACCGAATTTTTGGAAAAGAACATATTGTGCCAGAAAAAGTGATGAATGAAGGCAGAGAGTCAATGACTAGAGAAGAGATCCATACCGAGAAAGATGATAAGGGGATAGTGAGGTGTTCCTACAAAAATTGGGTTCCAAAAGTTCAAGAGCTTAAGGATGAGAACTTAGATGAGAGCCATAGTTTGAGGAATAAGATTTAGGGCAAACCCTGAATGTGATAGTCAGGGAGGTTGCCATCAAGAAAGAAAGAACCCATAACATAATAGTGGAAAACAAGGTTTTTAATGTATAAGATAACCCCGATTATGGGAGAAGGTTGAAACATTTCATACTAAGGAAACAGAAAGTCGAGTAAGGAAAGGAGACCCGAGACGGTACTCCAATACGACAATTTATGGACCTGTCTAGACATAACTTAGACTATTATCCCCAACCACCACCTTGAGAAAACAATGCGGTAGGAAATTCTTTCAGGACCTTTAAGTCTCTAAGCTCTCAGAGTTCCAAGGAACAGGTTGACCTAGTCGAGGCAAGAGCCTGGCTAAAGGAAATAGAGGAATTATTTGAGATTCTGAATGATTGACGAATCACAAAAGAGTGTTTTTGTCACTTACCCTCCTAAGAGAGAGACCACCCACTGGTGAAAGACCAAGGAAGGCACGGGGCAAGAGATTATAATAAACTGATTTAAGTTCAGTCAATTGTTTTTAGGAAAGTACTTCCCAAGGTTATGGAGATAGTGTAAAAGCTTTAGAGACAGAACAAAGGCAGAAGAGTATGATGAATTATGAATCTAAGTGGTAAAAGTTGTCAAGATTCGTTCTGAGGACATGAATCCAGAATGACGGGATGTTTGAAATCGATGCTTATGTTGGGTTGGTTCATGAAATAATGATAAGAGAAAGGAAAATAAAAAGAAACTGAAGTGGAAAGGAATATAAAGGCAAGAGAGTTTGAGGAATGATAAGGGAGTTGGGTATGAGGAAACCCTAAAGACTCGTAGTAATAGAAATAGAAAAGTATGTAATCGTCAGGATGAGGGTGATTCACCATGAGTTAAATTGATGGTTGAAGGTATAAGAGATACATATAATTCATCCAAGGATTCGAGGAAACCTTGAGATAATTCGAAGGATAAATAATGAGACGCGGATAGACTGAGGAGACAAGGAAGTAAGAAATTAGGAAAAATTGGATGAAGGAAGTGACCTTCAAGAATGTGAAGTGTAAGACCGGTGGCTTGATACCCAGAAAGGGAGACGCCATGTATAAAAGATATCCCAACATTGAGGTGACTGTTGAGATAAACAACAAAAGTAAATAAGGAATTATTAAGAAGAGGTTCACGTTGAACACGACCAATATCTTCCAGAACATCCTTGTTATTGTTACCAAATTAGGCAAGAAAAGCGGATAACCGTTGTTATCTTTTGGAGGCCATATTGATTGACCTCATTTTGAATACAGATGTTATTGTGAAACTAGGCATATACTATCGAGGTGGGAATGACTGAATAAGACACCCTTATCAGGGATATATGACTTGATTTATCCATGGAAGGATGCATGTACCTTTTTAAAGGTGGAATTAAGGATAGAACATCGGTAACTTAAAACGAATCCTAGGGGAATGCATAAAGGCTGGCATTTCACCCTTAATAGGGACATCTTGAGTTTTGACAGTATGAATTGGAAAGGATTAAGGTAATAACAACCTTTAAGAATCAGTGGAGAATTTTTTTTTTCAGAAGTATATAGACAATGATTCTGGTATTAATAAATGGTATCTTGATATGCCCTGTATCTAGGGAATACATGAGGAACGATTCAAGGATAACCTTAGAGGTTTTACAAGGAGAAAGGTAATATTCAAAATTCTCAAGAATAGAAATGTTGATAAAGGAAATATGACGTAATTATAATGATGCCAAGTGGGGCACGTGTTAAACCACGAGAAGGTATGGATCGAACCAGTAATGGTCGAAATTGTTCAGGGCAATTAGGACTTAAGATAAAAGATGTTCTAATTATGATTGAGAGTCAGTCATGACAGTGATTAACCTCTAAAGACTGAGGCAATAACTTATTTAAAAATGGTGATTTTTTTTTACTCATCAGATTTTAAGGAAAACATCTTCACATAAGCTGTGATTGAAATAAGGTAGAAAATTTATTTGGAGGTGGTTAAAATGACATTGACTGTAAGGAAATTTTACTATCAGGAAAGGCCAAAGAGGTGGCCGACACTTTAAAGGTAAGAGGATAAGTATAGGCGCTTATGCCAAAGGAATACAGTGATGATAGTTAAAGCTATGCAGATTGTATTATGGTTTGGAAGATTGACATTCCTTCTGATGACTGTGCAATACCCAACCGTAATAGTAGTTGGTAAAGGTTTAATTCGTGTAATCGCCATGAGCGAGCTATCTATCTCAGAAGGTACTATCTTGAGAATAATCCAGGACCATATTTCAATAAAAGGACTAAACGAACCTTGAGTTAAGTCTTCTATTTAAGGCATACAATTAAGAATGGTATTCACCTGCTATCGTTGCTTTGACTGAAACTCTTCTGCAATTTTATCTGCTTCATGTCATGTATGTATGTCAGGATCAGGAGTGTTCTTCATGAATCAGGAATGGTGATTATGTTACCTCCTTAGAAGGATTTGATTCGACATGTATGGACTCCGTATGGTTAGATATTAAGATTTCATGGAACGTGAATGATGATAGTAGGTCAGTAGTGGACCATAGTAATGCAGCAATGATTCTACGAGTAATGAGCTGATTACAACCGTGAGAGTTGTATTGGAATGGATGTTGAGATTGAGTACCACTAATCGGGTCGTGGTAGTTTATAAGTTATCATTGATAGACTAATTAAGTAGAGTATCTACCTATTGAATATTTATTCCCTCTTATGAAAAGAGAGTCGTATTACTATATGAGGAAGGTTGCGGTTCAAGCATAGGATTCTAGTAACGATGATGTCTAGAATGAGATCCCAGATTCGATTTTCGATATCGAGGGAGTTTCAAAGGTGATTGTGTATAAGCTCGAGCAAGAGCATGGGTCCATAGAATGATGGATGGAATAGTAAATATTTAAGCATGTGAAATGCGATGCTATTATACTTGATGTGGGTTTATATACACATATGTTTCGTTCTCCTATGACAAACCTCTATAGTTCAGAGGTAGGTTCCAAGCCAGATATTTTGTGGCAGTATATTTTTTTATATATACAATTCTCTTCAATTCATTTTTTTTCTCTCATTTTCATTTCATGTAAGTTGAGAAGAACAACCCTTCAAGAAGGGGAGGTATTGTTGAATGACTATCTATCTGTGTGATAGAAGCCTAGTAGGATACCACATGTTGTTTAATTGCTTGTCAAGTACTAAAGGCTGGCCACCTTCTGTACTAACTATGCGATATAACAAGTGTTCAAGATCATAGTGATCTCTCAATAAATTCTTTTACTTCTATATGAAGGACTAAGCTTTCGAAGATAGAAGCAGCTGAAAAAGGAGTAGTAAACTTGTGGTGGTATTCGGAATGGAAACACATTCGTGATACTAAGGTTGACGAGGTTATTAAAAGGTTATAGAACGCTAACGAGCAAAAGTGTAACCAGCATAGTATTATGTACGGAAGATAGTAACGCTTACGAATTAGAAAAGAATGAGTATTGAGAAGCAAAAGCTATAACGCTAGAAGCTATAATGAGAGTCTGTGCAATAGACTTGAAAGAAATTGGAATGATCACTTAACACGGATTGAGTTTTCTTACGACAATAGATCGTATGTCAGGTATCGAGATGTTGTCTTATGAGATCCTTGAGGGAAGACAATGTCGATCTCCCTTATGTTAGGATGAAGTCGTAGAGCGCAAGATGCTCGGACCCGAAGTAGTCCAAAGGACCAGGGATATAATAGATCTAATCAGAGGACGGCTGGTAGTAACCCAAGATGGACATGATAAATATGTTGATTTGACACGAAAGGAAAAGGAATAGGAAGTAGGGGACCTAGTGCTGTTATAGGTATTCCCTTGGAAAAGATGGATGAGGTTCGGGAAGAAAGGAAAGCTAGGCCCACGAATTGTTGGACCCTTGGATATAGTAAGACGTATTGGGAAGCTAGCATACGAGCTAGCCCTACCCCCGAACCTGTAGCAAGTTCATAACGTGTTCCACGTATCAATGTTAAGGAAGTGTAATTCGGATGCCAGATAAATAGGGGCATATGAGCGCATAGACAGGCAACCCGACGTAACCTATATGGAGCAACCAGGAAGGGTTATAGAGTGAAAAGGAACAAGTGCTTAGGAGAAGGGTTATCAAACTATTCAGAGTTTGATGGAAGCACCACAATGTGGGAAAATTTACTCGAGAGTTAGAAAGTGCAATGCTAAGAGAGTATCCCTATTCATTTTCTATCTGATTCCGGGACGGAATCCTTTTAAGGAGGGGAGACTGTAATAACCCCAATTTTTGGAAATTTTTGAAACCCTTATGAATAGTGATTTTGCAGATTATGCTGAATGAGAAAACTTTTCATGTCCCACTATGTAGGGGTTCTGTTATTGATCTTCTGGGATATTATTAGTACTCTATGTGGTATATAAGTGTATGTAAAGATCGTCAGAATCCAATTCCGAACACTTTGATTTTTCCCGGAAATTCACTAGATACGGAAAGAATTGAGTATAAGGTAACAGGATAAAAAGGATTTAAATTAAAGGATTATAAGACAGGATCATAAAAGGAATATAATGTATTGAGAAAGGTTAAGGAAACCCAAGTAATAAGATCCCGGGTATGATCCCTCAAACGATAAACGAAAACGAAAGTTAAGCGAACCGTATAACAGATCAGCGGTCATTAGGCAAACAATTAGGAAGTTAATCAAGGAGGTTAGGGATGATGAGGTCATCCAACCAATAAGGAGAGGACAAGTAAGGGATGATGACACAATAAGGTGATGTAACCATGACATGGGAGGGAAGGAGGTGTGGATGAATGATAACCACACAAAGTTCAAGGTTATTAAGGTAATTAACCAAAATCTAAACAAAAACAACCAACCAAAAAACAAATCAAAGCAAAAAAACACAAAAATCTCTCTTTCTCCAAGCTTGCTCTCGGCTTTTCTTCTTTTTCAAAGAAGAAATTTTCAAAAATCGAGTTCCAAGCATTGTTAAATCACAAGGTAATTATCTAAGGTTCCTTGTACATAGATATGGATGTCCTATAAGTTTAAGCTTCTAATTCCTTCACAATCTCTTCCAATAAATCAAAGAAGAAGATGGTGAATAATAACCTTCAAGAAATAACTTTGGTTTTCTTGATTTTTTATGAAAGTTCAAGGTAGCTTAAGCATAGATCAAGGCTTCCATGGGCATTCCAAGGATCTTTCATTGATTAAAAGCTCCAAGGAAGGTATAAACTCCAAACCCTAGCTTTAGTTTTGAGTAATTAGGAATGAATATGATTGATATAGTATATATGAAGCATGATGCTTGTTTGTTTAAAGTTTGGTTGAGTTTGTAGAGATTAGTTGGTTTTGTGGTGTTTTTGGAGTTGTAAATCTTGTTAATTAGTTAAAGAACTTAAGTAAAGCTTTTAGTTCATGTGGGGAATAAGTATAAATTGTTAATGTTGAGTTGTTGGGGCTGTTATGATGTAGTATGGATGGAGTTTTGATTTGGTTGTGATTGTGGATTGATTGGTGGTTGAATTGGAATGGTATAAAATTGGGAAATCGCGTAAACATAGCCGTCGTAATGTCCGATTTACTTTAGACTGCTTTTGTTCATAACATTAGGACCCGAGAACTCCCTGCTAGGTTTTTACCATTGCCATGTTTAGATAGTTCATGTTACGAGCTTCATTTTGATATGTGGTTCGTTTGATTCCGATGAACGGTTTAGGAGAAACGGCCATTTTAAGTAACGACATTTCGCGAACGAAACATTACCCCTCGTCTTACTTTGAAACATAGGTTAAAGACCTTAAAGGACTAATTGAAGTATGAAACATTTATGTAAGGTGTAATAGGCAGTTGGTAAGACACTTGCGAAAGAATCGCCTTAAAACTCGTAATGGTTAATTTATTAAAAATGGGGGAGCCGAGGGTACTCGAGCGACTTAAGTAAATCGTTAAGCGCGAAAGCGAACGTTAGGACTCTAAATGGTTAAAGTCTAGTTTCTTAAGCGACCGGGGTTTAATTCCGACTTATGTTGTTGTTCATAGGTTATCGGACCCATTCTAAGCTTAAGTCTATCCGGGAGCACTCAGGCAAGTTTTCTATCCGTTATACTGTTGTTGTGATGTATACACTTGTATATGCATTACCTTGTGATAGATGCATGATGGTTAAATTAGCAAATTCTTGCGATATATTGTAGCATGTGATATGGTACATATGCATGTCTGTTTCGTATTCTTTCCATATATATCTGTTGGTTCAGTTGATAATACCTATGCTAGAGAATAGCGGTAATTTGCATATACCCTTAGTATAGGGACCCAAAGGTGAAAACATTTTCTAAAACCGGGAGTCGAGGATCCCGAGTAGATTTTATATATATATATTTATATATATGTATGGTTATAGTTTTCAAAACTATTAATCGAATAAGGTTTATTCGATAACTTTATATTATTTATTGAATATTACTTGAATATTCATTTGAGGACTTATGACTCCTTTATATTATTTATTGAATATAATTTGAATATTTATTCGAGGACTTATGACTCCTTTATATTATTTATTGAATATTATTTGAATATTCATTCGAGGGCTTATGACTCAGTTCATATTATTTGATGAATATTATTTAAATATTCATTTGAGGATGTATGACTCCGTTATTTTATTTAATGAATATTATTTATAATATTCATTCGAGGTATTATGACTCCGCTTATTATTTAATAATATTCTTTATTTTATTAAAGAATAATGTGTCGATAATCAAACTTACTTTTGATTATTCAAATAAAGATATTACTTTCGTATAAGTATATCTTTGGTTATTTAAGAGTCATTTCAAGTATAAGTTTTACAACATCTCTACTTCAATTATTTTTATAAAGATTATTCTTTATGGGAATATTATTTAAATAATAATATTCAGATATTTTTATATATTGGGACTGATTTATTTTATTAAATCAGCATCACTCCAAACATTCTTAAAAATATTTTCGAGTCTTCAAAATGATTTTTAAAAGTTAGAGCGGATCCCAAAACTCATTTTTATATTTAAGATCCTCCTTTCGAAGGGGATTTAAATACTCGCTCAAAACCTGAGGGATCCGGCTCTGTGGTGTATTTTATATTCGCAACAAGGTTGCTATTCTGATAAAAGAGTTTTTGATTACTTACCCAACACTCGGGAAGTAAAATTCTTGGAACAAGTTAATCCATTAACAGGCATCGCCTGGAAAATATTGGTGAGTTTTCCTTTCCAACTAAATACGACTTCTTGGTGGAGCCGTACCAAAAAGTTTCTACTTGGGGAAAGGGGGGACGAGCTTTACGTTTCAGAGTCATGAATTTCATCTGAACTAGGAGTGGCGTAAGTGGTCGAGTAGCGCCGGCCCAGCCTTATTGTATTGGCCCAAATGGCCCGGAAGTTCCGCTAAGGCGGTCCATTCCTTAGGAGTTCAGTGTTCGGTTGACAAGTAAATCCGACAGGTTCTCCTCTACATGTAGAAAATGGCGGGGTTGTACAACTACGACTGATCATCGTAAGTGGTCTTCCTGGCGCGGCAAACTCCCGTAATGAGTTCATCATCCAATTGGATATTTCTGCAACACTACCCAGAGCACTTCGATAGAAAGGCCACGATTGGGCGATTGTTGAGTGTTGGCAGGGTCGAGTTTTCAAAATGATGTTTGCATCAAATGAAGTATCTCGTAACTTTATTTTATTTTGATGATATTGTAAAGATTGATTCTATACAAGTTTTGTCTTGTAGCTTAATCTATGGGATGGACTAATTACAAATTGAACGGTGGTAGTTCAAGTAGTATTGGGAAAAGATATAAGTATATTGGAGTATCTTGTAACTTCATCTTTTAAACTTATATCTAGTAAATGATTATCTTATGCATGTCAAAGATTTTCAGAAAAATGTTGAGACAAGGTTAGATATATGAGATCACCTTGCAACGATATTTTTATACAGTTATAAACTGGAACTCTGTGTATATTATACATGTCAGAGGATTTCAAAGATTATGAAAAGTATATATGTATGTATACTGAATATTTTGCGACTTCATCGCATTAAGATATCAAACTTGGTTCATTTCTTTTGACCAAGACTTTCATGAGTACTATGAGAAGGCTCATATATTGTTAATCATTATACATATTATTTTGGTGGGCTTGCTGCTCACCCTTGCTTTCTTCTTTCATCACACAACAACAGATAGAAAAGATGAACAGGACCAAGCTCCCAATTCGCGAGCGGATAGGAAACGTTCCGCAGTTTCCTATAGGCATTGATGTCACTGTAGCTGAGGTAGGAACTACCAATAGGCTAGGCTTCAACTTTTGATGTACCAGATTTATGTATATTTATGAATTGTAATAATGGCAAAGAAATGTAAATTTATTCAGAAACCCTTTTAAGGTGTATTGGCATATATTGGTGGAATAAAATGACTTGTGATTATTTTTGGATATTCATCTCTGAGACTATAACTTGTGGTGTGTGTGTTTATTGTGGGGTCACAGTACAGAGTAGTTGATTATTTATTAAGATTGGGTGTTATTAAGGGAAATGGAACTCGTGACAACCCGGATCCCCGACCCCGGATTTGGGGGTGTTACAATAGCTTACAGGTTCTTCAATTTCTGAGAGTAGTAACTCATCTTCTGCTTCCACGACTTCAGTTGTGTCGTATATATCACTCAACAGCCTGAATCTCCGAGGCTCACTACTATCACTCGATGTCTCGGAACCATAATCAACACTTTCATTTGATCCAGAGGGGTGGTTGTTAATACTTGCACTTCCAGTACTGGACAGAGGAGTTGACACCGTATTCTCACCATTTTCATCACTTGTATCTGCTTGTGAACTCTCAGGAACACCATTTATTGTGAACATGTTTGATACGGACATACCCTCTATTTCACCTTCAGACCAATTCCATCATTTCCCTTCCTCAAAAATCACGTCCCTGCTCACATGTACGGTGCCAACACTAGGATCAAACAGACGACACACCTTGGTGCCTGACTCCTTTCCCAAATAGATTACCTCTTTGCTTCTGTCACTCAACTTAGTTGTATGTATAGCAGGCAATTTCATGTGACCCAAACAGCCAAAAACTCTTAAGTACTCAAGGTTTGGCTTATTACATGTCCATGATTCATACGGTGTCTGCATTGATAGGGCCCTGGTAGGTGATCTATTCAACACGTAAACTGCATGTCTCACTGCTTCTCCCCAGAAATACGATGGCATATTTCGTTCTTTCAACAAACTACGAGCCATAGCCACCACAGTCCTGTTACGCCTCTCTACAACGCCATTCTGCTGTGGTGAGTATGGTGTAGTATAGTGTCTCACAATTCCAGCCATTTCATAAAACAATGAGAATTCTTTAGAGCAAAATTCGCCACCTCTGTCCGTCCTCAACACCTGTATACCATGTGCAGATTGTTTCTCTCCTAGTGCTTTGAATTTCTTAAAAGCATCTAGTGCTTCGGCTTTAGTTTTAAGCATAAAGACCCACATCATTCTACTGAAATCGTTAACCAACAGTAAGAAGTACCTGTTTCCAGCGGGATTTGCAGGCGTGATAGGTCCGCATAAGTCAGCATGTACCAACTCGAGAGCTCCTTTTGCCAAAAAATATGTCTTTACTGGAAATGACTTGCGAGTCTGTTTTGATAGTAAACACCCTTTACAGACTTTTTTTGGCTTGCAGAATTCTGGCACTCCATGAGCCATTCCATTCTTAGACATCAGCTGCATCGCTTGGAAATTTACGTGCCCAAGCCTTGCATGCCAAAGCCAAGTTTTCTCATCTGATTTGCTTAGTAGACACATCCTTTCATCACACTCCAGCATCATCTTATATAGTCGATTCATAGTCCTCTTTACTCTTAGCAATAACATCCCACTCTTCTCGTAGACCCACAAATGATCACCTTCAAGAATCACTTTATTTCCAGCCTCGAACAATTGTCCCAGACTTAGTATATTGTTTCGAAGTGTGGGGATGAAATACACATCTTTCAGAGTTCTTACTTCACCATTTTTACACACAAAAGATATAGAACCCTTCCCTTCAATTTTAACCGTAGATCCGTCACCAAACTTTACTTGCCCAAGTATACGTTCATCCAAATTCTTGAATTTCGAGCGCTCCCCCGTCATATGATTGCTAGCCCCGTTATTCAAATACCAAATGTTAAGATCTCTCTTACACTCGGTTTCACTCACTAGATTCGGTATGATTTTCTCCTCATTTAGCAGGAATAACTGTTTCTCCTTGTCTCCACACTCTACCAATAAAAGTGTAGGCTCATCATCGTTTACTTGACTTAAATTTACCTCAGGTTTAGAGTCCCTGGCTTCCTTCTCTTTGCGTGATTTGCGACACTCCCCTGCAAAGTGTCCATATGCTCCGCAATTGAAACATTTTACTTTGCTTCTATCGCGTACTCCTCGATAACCATCTCAACTACGGTTTTCACCACCTCCACGAGTCCCCCAGTTGCTTGACCTCTTCTGCCACTCCTCACGAGTGAGTAAAAGTTGTCCGTCTTCCTTCTGTTCCCTTTTCTTCCATTCCTCCTCTGTCAACAACAGTTTCCCTTCACTGGTTTCACCTGACCCACGGAGTCACTCCTCATGAGCTTTCAAAGAACCAATTACCTCCTCGACGGACATCACTTCTAGGTTCCCAAATTGTTCAATGGCTGATGCAATTTGAAGGAACTTCGTTGGGACTGCTCGTAGTAGTTTCTTCACCACGTATGACTCCTCTACATTCTCCCCCAAGGCTCGGATATTAGTCACCAAGCCATTTAACTTTATACAAAAATCGTCCAGCTGATCTGTCTCCTTCATATTCAAACTTTCAAATTCATCTTTCAATGTCTGAGCCTTTGCCTGCTTCACCCTGTCTGCACCTAAACTCGACACCTTAATCGCCTCCCATGCATCTTTGGCCGTATTCTTTTCAGCAAGTGACAGTAGAACGTCCTCTGAAATCCGTTGATAAATTGCAGCTAACGCCAACTTATCTGTTTTTTCTTCGAGAGTCTCCTTAGAATTCTTCGGTTCAATAGCTTCCCATACACCATGAGCTTGCATAAACACTTTCATCTTCATAGACCATGGAGCGTAGTTCGTCTTTGTGAGCATAGGATAGTTCAAACCCACTGCATTTTCTTTGCTTTTGTTTGGCTCTGATGTTGTCATTTTGGGCATATATTTTGGCATACACTAGGCACTGTGTTCTGATACCAGATTGTTGAGAATACAAAAATAGAAAGACACAGACTTGAGTTTAAGACTCGGTTTTTGTATTAAGCTTCTGAGAAATTGACACCGCATATGTTATCCTCTAAAAGGAATGCAAAGTACAAATATAAAAGCTGAACAATGTACTAACTGAGATGATAACTACCAGCTACATCTCCTATTATTTCTCTACTGGACTCCTACTTCTACTCCATTACTGAAAGACCAGATCAGCTGCTATAGACACGATGCAAACAGCTGACTTTATTCAAACAAAACACATGACCGTTTAGATTAAATTCCAACAATATGGTCTTTCACCTTCGACCAATCCTCGTAGCTGCAATAATAGTCCACTCAGTACCTCGATCGCAAGTGGTAATCCTCGACATTTACCTACCATCTCTTTTCCTATCTTCTCCAGATTCTGCTTTGGTTCAGCTCTCCTACAAAACAAGTGCCAACTCTCATCATCCCTGAGAAAACGCAGTTGATGCACAGAACAGTTGTCGTCTACTCCTTCTGCAACTTTTTTGTTTTGGGTAGTTATGATGACTCTGCTACCATTCTTTGGCGGAAAAGCTTTTTTAATCTTTGTCCAGACATTTACATCCCATATATCATCAATTACTACCAGATGACAATTAGTATCTAGCATTAGGCCACGCAGGCACCGCAGCAAGTCTACCTCATCCATCTTCTGCAATGAATCTGGTTCTTGTCCCATGAGAGATTTAATTATCCTCCTCAGAACATTGTGAATGTTATAATCCTCGGAAACACAAACCCAAGCACGACTGGGTCAACTGGCTAGAGTGATACAGCTTACTGGCAAGTGTAGATTTACCCAACCCTCCCATTCCATGAATAGCAATCATGCCAGGGATGCATCCTGTTTAAGAAGCTCAGCCAACAAAGTCTTGAAATCATCCTCGAAACCAACCACATCCACGTGATTTTGGAAAGAGGTTGGTCTTAGAAATGTTCTCTTTCTCGGTTGCACATTACAAGTAGCTAAAATGTTGGTAATATCATACTCTTCTCGCCTGTTCTTAATCCCAATGATTCTTTCCTTAATAGGTCTCGATCTCCTTGCCAATATCATAAAGGTTGGCTTCTTTGTTGCAGATGCAGATACAAGTCCACGCAGATTCCAGAAAACCTTGTTTAGGAAGTGCATGTTCTTCTTCTTGAGAGGCACTAAACCTATCCAGGATAGTTACAGCAGATTGTAGGTAGCTCAGTTCATCTTTGAGCCACCTAATACCATCTTTTACTCCAATCCTAGTGTTGATTTCATGGGTAACAAAAGCTCCAAGCTTTTCAATCGCAAAGCCTACAGTTGCGTCAACTGTATATGAATTTAAAAAGAGAAATTATAAGGAGAAAAAAAGAAGGCCAAAGTGACGGGCTGTTATTGATGATTATGAAACGAAAGAATGTAAAAATTTTGTACTGTGGTTGAGCTTTTGTGTCATGAGGAGGTCAAGGTTCGACCATGGGTGAGTTTAGTTGGCAAAAAAAAGAATGTAAAGATAGGCTGGCGTTGAATCAAATATCGGAGACGTATAAAGATATAATGGTAAGATGATGGTGCAGGTTATCATTTAACAAGTTGAGAGGAAGAGGTGGTAGTGCAGAAGAAGAATAAAAGAGGATATGCTATATAAACAAAATGTACAAGGGGTACACTAGAGGTGGGCCCTCGAGGATGTGGTTTATAATAGGAAGCTTGTCTCTCTTCCTACATTTGCTAACCATTTGTAGGCTATAATTTCTTCAACTAATAAATATTATAAAATAGAATATTATAATTAAGTACAAATACATGATCTAGTGGGTACATAAACAAAATTAATTAATATTAGCTATAATTCTTAAAATTACCTATTTTGTAGATTAATTATTAGAAGGTACTTTTTCATTTCACTTTTAGAATTCGATTAATCACTTCGTATTTTTCTTAAATTAATATATAAAATTTAATAAATTAATAAATTAATATTATTAAATATTTATAATTATATATGATTAGTATTTTAATTAATGATTTCTATTAATCATCGATTATCCGATGGCTAATGTGGAATCTCGTCTTTTAGAGCACCCATATTAGCTGATAAATGATCATAAACAATGGTTTGTCAATGGACCTTAAAGGATCTACATAGAACTTTATTATATATATATACACCTTTATTTCATAAAAAAACATTTTATATGAAAAATCGTAGATAATCATTGATTTTATTCTAAAATCTCATCATAAATTGTAAAAATATATAATTCTATACTAATCTAGAATAATAACTATATTTGAATATAATAAAGAAATTAACAATTAAAATTTAAAAAAATAATGGATTTTAAATTTGATTCCACAGTGAAATATTGTTTAATAAATATAATTTTACTGTGATTATATTATATAACCAACTTAAATTTTTCATTAAATTTTAATGATTTTTTAAATAAAAAATGTTTAATTTTGATTTTTAACTTTATAATTAAAATTTGTACAACATGTGATGAAAAATGAAATAAATAATATATTTATATTTTTAAAATACTAATTTTCCACATTTCTCTATGATAGCTATCCGTGGAGTGCTAGTCACATGGGGTGTGCGCGCGCCAATATTATCCTAATAATTCAAATTCTGCCTAGCCTAGCCGATTGTTCCCGACTACTTAAATTTCTATTAATTCCTAAGAACAAAGTACTGAAACAGTAAAACTGATATCGCATGACTGTTTAAGTGGATGATTAATGAATAATCTTATTAATGAATAATCATAGAGATTGTTCATAGATGGCCGCTCAACTGCATGACGTGGATACATATTTAGAATTGGCTGGTCAAATACGCGGTACTAAAACTCAACGAATACGTGTTGCGTAGAGGAGAGCGTGGACCGGTTCGGCTCGGTTTCGGGATAAACCGCAATCGCAATCATATATATCCGGTTTTTAAAATTGAAAACCGCAACCACCGGTTCAGATTCAGATTCGGTTTTAAAAATCCCGGTTCGGTTATAATCGGTTCTGTTTCGGTTACAAAACCGACAATTATACAAAAGAGACAAATTGATGCACAAAATCAATTTTCTAGCTTAAAATCAATAACGTACAAAATTTAAACAGTAGATAAATCAAGTATGTAATTAATAGAAAACTCAAATCAAAGTTTAGTTTATTTTGTAGGTAACACATTAGTAATCAAGAATAATGTAAATCAATCTCTCTCAAATACCTACCCGCATGATTTTAAGCAGAGGAGTGGTTTTGGTTTTAACGTCTGTGCATTTCAGATTTGCATAATAAGGACAAGGCTTACTATTATTGGGGTCACCGGTAAAGGGGCACTATGTTTTTTTACAAATTAATGACTAATTTTGCAATTTAAGAATAAAGTTATAAATTTTTAAAATTCATAAACAATATATATATATAAATTATATATGAATAATAATTATATAAATTTATCAATATTAGTAACCGGTTCGGTTCGGTTTTTATCGGTTTGGTTGAAACGTATAACTGGAACCAAACCATTTAAATCGGTTCGGTTTTTTATTTTTCGGTTTCGGTTCCGGGTCGTTTTTTCTCGGCTCGGTTTTTCCCGATTTTCTTCGGTTTCGGATCGGTTCCGGTTTTAATTCGGTTTTTTGCTCACCCCTAGTGTTGCGTGTGTTGGCTCCCAAAAGTTCACACGTAAAAGGCATTCCCATTCCCGTATATACATTTTAAGGAAAAAATGATATTAAAAAAGAGATGTACAGGTAGGGAAGTCGATGGATCAGATATCCGATCCGATTTCATCTGATATGATCCGAAAATTAATAGAACGGATATGAATTATTTAAAATAAAATCCGATCAAAAATTTCGATCTGACATAATTAGAATATGAATATGATAAGATTCGATCCGTAAATAATCCGATCCGAATTTATATATATACTAGTCATTGGGTTCGCTGCGCTATGACGTTAAAAATGTAAAATTATATATTCAAAAAACATTGTATTTGGGATTTTTCAAAATATGTAACTTATGGGATATGTAAATTATTATTTATCGGTCATTCTCACCTACTTCACTATTAGAGACCGAATTATCTACTGGCTGCTATCACTAACATTAACCACATTCTCACCTACTTCACTATTAGAGACAAAAAGTTTTCGTTTCTCTCTGGAATAAAATTTGGTAAATGCAATATTTGTCGGTTTTGTAATCAAAACCGAGCTGATTATAACCGGACCGAGTTTTTTAAATCGAAACCGAATCCGAACCGGCGGTTGCGGTTTACAATTTAAAAAATCGGAGATATATGGTTTTGGTTCCGGTTTTATCCGAAAACCGAGCCGAACCGGCCCATACTCTTCCCAAGCTGTGAGATTACTTTATAATCGTAACATATTGTTTCTTCGATATAAACCTCATCTGACAAGTCGAAAAACAAAACACATGAACATTTTGAATATCCGTGTTCATTTTTTATTTCCCAAATAGAAATTATTGTGAAAATTTTATTTTATATTGAACCCAATTTTACAAAATAACCTAAGTTGATTGGCAGTGGATAACATAGGCTACACTCTTCTTTTTTTTGGTTTAGTTGAAAAGAATTCAATGTAAATTGGTTGATTAGACATATAAATTGTATCGAATACTTCTGTTTTTAATTTTCTTACTTTACCGATGTTCATGCAATGTAATTTACCAGATCTGCAGACTCTTCTTGCCCTATGAGAAGGCCATTGATTCAGAAAGCTGTCGATAGCAATAATTTATTCAAGATTGATTAAGGATAATTGTAACTTGACCAATTGCCCACGTTAAGCCTTTTAACAGGGGTAGAGCTTTTCACGAAGATACGCCCTTTCATAATTCAAATCTAATAATTTATGAGTTACCGATCATAAATAATATTGGATTACATTAAACAATACATTTATGAATTTGTAATATAGTGTAATTAAAATCGAACAATTTGGACTTATTAGTAATGAATCACATTTTTTAAAAAAATCTGAATTTTTTACTTATAATATAATTCTGATTAAAACAATTTTATATAATTATATTAAAATTTTACAACTATAATACAGATAAATTATTCAAGCAGATTTATAATGTATCAATTGATAATACCATAAAACATATAATAATATTTGTGTATTAGGGTGTTCTGTATGGAGGGCAGATGTGCAATCATATATTCCCTTTATTCTGAATTGTAGTACCCAATAAAAATGCAAAAATGTTTTGGAGAATGAGATCAATTGTAATAACTCGAATTTTAGAGACTTTGTAAAACGTTCGGGGAAAACTTTTTAGCCCACAATATGTTATGCATGGGAAATTTAGTTTCCGAGTCGATAACGTGATTATACGTACCAAATAAGTGTACGTAAACGTCATTAGTTTTCGAAGAAAATGAATTTTGTAAAACAACCGTATGTACGAACCATCGAGTAATACGAGAATCACAATACAATTACGAATCTAAAGTCCTACAAACTAAAACCCAAGTACAAGGTTTCAATGTATAAAGGACGTATAAGAAAGGATTTGCCCCGCGAACCGCTTACGAAGATTAATTACGAAAATGAATAAGCGATCAAGCGAACACGTAAACGAATAAATAAAACATAAAACGTATCAAGCCATGCAAATCATGTAAACTAACTAAGTAAGAAATTAACCAAGGTTAGCAACCAAATAGTAACCTACCTAGTGAGCATAATAACATAACTAGAAAATAGTGTCATAAATAGTAATTGTGGTACTAAGCTAGCAATATAGCTTGGAAAATAGCCCAACTAGGAAGATATTGCAAGATTTGAAAATCCTAGGAACATTTACTAAAATATTGTATCACAATTACAAGAAGCAATCAAGGCAAGCAATAAAAACTCTCTTCTCTCCCATCTACTTTCCATTAGGCAATTTCAAGAAAGAACAAGAAATCAAAATTCAAAACTGAACTTCAAGTCATTGATAAATCCTACAATTAATTCCTAAGCTTCCTACATATTAAACTAAGGTAAGATAAATTTTGTGAGCATTTCATTAAGGTTTGGATAGGCAAATAATTCCATGAAAGTGATGATGAATAGTGCCAAACAGTAACACTTCTTCATTTCTTGATTTTCATGGCATGATCTAGGATCCTCAAGCACACCCAAGCCTCCCCATGATTCATCCATTAAGAAGAACACATTTTAAGCTTTCAAGAAAGGTATAAATCCTTACCCAAACTTTGTTTAAGGTTTAAGTCTCAAGAAGATTATGGATCTTAGTTGTAAACCCAGTTTTGATGGTTGATTTGTTATTTTCTTGATGTTTAGTTAGTTAGTTACTAAGGTTTATGTTGTGGCCTCAAGAAAATGACGTTATTGAGATGAGTAAGTGTTAAAATGATGGATGGTGATTGTTGATTAATGATTTAGAGCGAAAACGAAACCCGAGTCGCGAGCGTAAATTCGATAAAATGAGTGAAACATAATCATAAGTTTTCTGCAGAAGTACAGAATGTATAAACTTTAATTTCTTCAAAAGTAAGGCTTGAAAATGATAGAGCTTGTTGTGAGAATCGTTTAGGCGCTTGAATCGCTTGATTTTTATTTACGGTTCAAAAGTTAGGCCCATTTTAGTGAAAACGATTTACGCGATAAAAACTGCTACGAATTACGTACTTTGGAAATAAAAATGATCGACTTAAAAATATTCAAAAATCATGAAATATTTAAAGAGAGTAAGAAATGGAGTTTATTAACTTCCATAAAAAATTTCAAGTAAAAATATGGATTTCTCAAATTTAAAAAAATGTCGGAGCCGAGATCGCGCGAATAGAAATTCTTAAGAATCGCGAGCGGAGCCGAGCGACGAAATGTAAAAATCATTAACGGACGTAAGGGATTATGAAAAGAAATCAAATATGACAAGTACTTGTACTTATTGGAATAATGAGAATAAAGTGAGTCGCGTGAATGAATAGTAAGTATCGCGTATGTACAAGTAACGATAAATACAAACGGAATCTAACAGAACGATAATTGTTCATGGTTATAGATTTCCGGACGGGCCCTAGAGCACCTTCCACCTCGAGACACCCAGGCATGTTCATGAACCCTGTTCTATATATTATTGTGTAATGAAGATTTTTTTACTATTTTCGTACAAATGCCATGTTTTACTCGATTATTGAATACTATTTCAAATATTCATTTAATATAGGAGAAGTATTCTCCAACGATTGTTTATTTCGAACTCAACTATTTTATATTTATTAAAGATTAATTTAATTTTTTTAAAAATAAACTAGCTGAGGAATGTTATTCAAATATTCTTTTAAAATAGAATTATTCGAGGTGTTATTATTTAATAATTATTATCTAATCATTAAATATTTATTAAATGATTTAATATCATTTAAAAAATCATAAACTTATTTTAAATTATTTTTTGAGTTTCAGAAAATCATACTAATACTTTCAAATCGACGAAGAATATTATCTCGACATACTCTAAATATTTTGACTATAGTTTCAAAAGAAACTCCCCCTTAAATGCTTATATGTTGACAACAGTCAACTCACATTATATTGGCGCTTCCTCTGAAAATTCTCGGAAATACATACATATATATATATATATAAATGAGATGAGTTGTACCTATCAACAAGCAAAATGCTTGGGGAACTTCGATGTGGTTCGAGTTCTCGGGATATGATAGGATTCTTCAAAGATGCTTATCATGAAACTCACGGCCAGAAAACAGGTAGGAAATGACTAGCTGTTCCATAGGATGTTCGCTGCAGTACCCCAGGTAGATCGTATAAGCTGGATTGGTTTTCGGTTGTTTTAGTCCGGCTTATTTACAAGTATGACTTATGTAAGGTAATATTGAAGAAACGTTTATTTGGCTGCCGGTCTAACCTTAAATAAAGGTTACACCTGTGATAAGACTTAATCATTTTTGGTCTGTAATAATTATCACTTTGTGGATTTGATAAACTCTAGTAATAAATTGTTCATTTTCAAGACAATAACCTGTAAGTGTGTGGATAAGTGTGGGGTCATAAAGGTGTGAGTATTTATATATTATTGTACGAGATAAGTCTTACACATGATTCAAGATGGCGTGGCCTCCTAGATCCCTGACGCCGGATTTTTGGGGCACCACATCAATGTTGTAAAATCGGAAATAAGAGTTAATCGGTTGAACTATTGATATATGATTAATCTGAAATCGGAGATTAATCAAAATAAAAATAGGATGTATTTTAATTTTAAAATATTATTTAATATATTATTATGATTATATTCTTTATTTATTATTAAATATACATTTTTATATCATAAATTTTACAGTTGTTCACATTGAATGAATATAAAATTTTAAGTTTATTTAACTATTATATATGCTTCGATAAAAAAGTCTTAAAAAATTAATCAGATTTCAAAAATCAAATCGGCCGGACCTAAATCGAGGATTTTAATAACTAACGTTGGGGATTTTTATTACTCCCTCTTTTTCTTTTTAATAGTCGCTTGGTTTTTCTTCACTCATTTCTAAGTGTTTTGACCGCATAATTAAAATAATAATTTTTAAATTTTTCTTTTTTTGAATAAAAATATATAACTTAAACTTTTATTTAAAAAAGAAAATTTTAAAAATAATAATTTTTACTATGCAGTCAATGCTTACGTGTAAAAAAAATCAAAAGATAATTAAAATAAAATAGAGAAAAGATAACCTAATGACATATAAGTGCTAAATTTCAAGAGTTTATTAGTATTTATATGAACGGACTTGATTTGAATGCAGGAATTTATCAATTATCATAAAAAAACTGATCAAAATACACCAAAACCCTTGGTAGTTACTATACGGAAGCTAGTTGAGGGGTTATAATTGTTACTCTACTCCTACTTCTGGCTCTCAGTGGAGATAAGACAACTCAGACTTCCTCCAGCTCAGCAAGAGTTAGTTAGGATATTATAGACCTGGTCAGAATATAGAATATATATATAGTGGCTTGTTCTCCAAGTCTGAGATGTAACAAACTGATATACATTATTTTGCATTCTCTAAATATGTAAGCTCTTTTCATTTCTCTTTCTGTCAAGGTATCAGAGCTTTATGCTCCAATTTGCTTCCATTAATGAAGTTCTGATCATCAGTGTGTTCTTCAAATTCTGTAAATTTGTTAATCCCATACTTTGTTATGACGTCTGCTTCATACTCGACTGTTGCAACTGGATCTACTTCATCATCTTCAATCACAAGTATGGATGTTAATCATCCATACTATCTTCATCCATATGATAATCTAGATATGCAACTCATATCATTGATCCTGAATGAAAATAACTACAATCAGTGGAACAGATCCATGGAAATAGCGTTATCGTCGAAGTTAAAGTTAGGTTTTGTTGATGGATCATGTCCTAAACCTCCAAACAATTCAGGTTTACTTGTTCATTGGATGCGTTGTAACAATATGGTAACGTCTTGGATTCTCAATTTAGTTTCAATTGATATTCATAATAGCATTGTTTATATGAAATCTGCATTTGATATTTGGACTGATCTTCAAGTATGATATTCACAAAGCAATGTTCCAAAGCTTTTTCAGTTACGATATGAGATTTCTCATTTAAATCAGGGAACTATGTCAATTGCGAGTTATATCTATAAATTTCGTGCTCTTCATGATGAATTAAACTGTATCCGTGCTAAACCTAAATATGTTTGTACTTTGTGTACTTGTAATGTGAATGCTAAACTTGATTTGTATGATCAAGACATTCAATTAGCTCAGTTTATGATGGGATGGACTGATCAGTTTACCAGTATTCGCGGTCAGATTTTACTCATGAAACCGTTACCTTCACTAAGTCAGTGTTACTCTTTATTGCTACAAGAGGAAAATTAGATATTATTAGCTAATATCTCATCAACAGTGAATGATTCTATAGCTATGTCTGTTAAATTTCTTATTTCTCGATTCCAAAATGGCAGAGATGGTAAGAGAGTTATGGAGTCCAAAGAACAAGTGATATGTGATTTCTGTCATATGCCAGGACACGCTAAAGATAAGTGTTATTGTATTCATGGCTTTCCTTCTTGGCTTAAGCTGTTTGGTAAGCCTAAACCTCGACCAAGACTGACCTATGGTGCTGGCAAACCAATTTCAGCAGCAAATGTGACTAGCGTAGAGATTGATCAGGATAAACCCTCTATAACTAGTGATGTTGCTAAGCCTCCTACTTTCACAGAGTCTATCACTCTATCAGATGGTCATTGTAAGCAGCTTATTCAATTGCTGCAACAATCAATGAATACTGGATCTACAAATATTGGTAGTCAGTCTTCCAACTGGTATTCAGCTCTAAATAGCAACCAGTTTGCTGGTGTTAGCCTGCATCTTGCAAATAATGTGCATCAAACTCAAATTTATAACGCTGATATGTGGATATTGGATACATGGGCTACATACCACATAACTCCTTATGTGCAGTTGTTGTATAAATCTGCACCCGTTTCTTCAAAAATTGCACTTACCAAATGGTGCAACTGCAGATGTCATTTATCAAGGCTCTATCTGTCTGAGTCCTGATATTGAGTTGTAGAATGTACTTTGTGTTCCAGAGTTTGCTTATAATCTTTTGTCTATTTCCAAGCTTCTCAAAGATTCTAAGTGTGAGGCAGTATTTACTTCTAAAGGGTGTGCTATAAAAGCTGAAAATTGGTCTACAGCTCTTAAAATAGGCAAGGAATCCAATGGTCTTTATCTGCTGAGTAAGAATCAACTGTGCCTTCATGCCAGTCAGCATGTTCTTATTACGTCTACTATACATAATACTCTACTCTGGCACAACGGGCTTGGGCATGCACCTACTCAAGTGTTAAAACTATTACCATTTGATGGAATCACTCATTATTTGACTCCTTGTGACAGTTGCCTATTATCCAAATATACTCGACAACCATTTCCCACTAGTTCTTCCACAACTACAACTATATTTGACTTAGTGCACATCGATTTATGGGGGCCATACAAGCACAAAACTCATGGCACATGTACTATGTTTTTTACTATAGTTGATGATAAGTCAAAGGTTACTTGGGTTTCTTTGTTGTCTGACAAGTCTCGGGTTGTGAAACTGATTACAAATTTCTTTCTTTATGTTGACACTCAATTCTCTACCAAGGTCAAGATCGTTCGCTCTGACAATGGTACATAATTTCTCAGTAAAGCTATGGCTACATGTTTTGCAGCTAGAGGTATTATTCACCATACCACATGTGTTTATACGCCTCAACAAAATGGTTTGGTTGAGCGTAAACACAGAACATTGCTCAATGTCGCTCGTGCTTTGAGGTTTCAGTCATCTCTTGTTAGTCGCTAAACACGCGCTAATATTACACGCAAGTATACGAGTTCGCAAGTAGTATAAGATATAAATCAGATTCGATCCCACAGAGACTGTATTGGTTAACTATCTAAATTACGAACCTAAGCAACAATGTATGGTTCTTATTCAATGCTAAGACGATAACAAATTGAGAGTGTTTATAACTAAGAATTACGCTAACTATTATAACTACGAGAATAAGCTTGACCGAGTTAATATATATGACAGACATGGGATTCTAACTTCATTAAATACTTCATTCAATAGCCTTATTATTCTCAACCTTAGCATGCAATGGTGATGACACTAATCAGACAACACGAAACTGATAAACGCCAACTTTCGTTGCACGAGTACCATTCTACCAGACATCCAAAAAAGAGATAGAAGCTGAATAGGCACTAATTATATTGAGACCCTATATGTCTATAGAATTTGAAAACATAACGGTTTAAACACAAGTTATCTATCTTGATTACATAGGGCAAGTAAGATGGTTAAAATTACCTACGAATCATGCATAACAATAAATGAACCTATGCTAGCATGACAAGTTCTAAATCCTTAAATTCACTTTCGCTTCATTAAAAATTAACACGCTATCTTACAAGTTCACGACGCTCACAAGACAAATACGCACAACCAATACTAGGATATCATACAATCACCACATACTAAGGCATCAAACAATTTAACTAAAGAAATCCATAAATAAATCCGCTAGAACCCCACGATAACGATTAGCCCATAATCGAACTCATCGCCAACGTGGGTTCCAATGAAAACATGATATAACAAACGTAGTCTTTATACGAATAAATAAACCAAAGTACAATCAAGAATATAGGTTCAACAAAACAAGAAACAACCATCCAAATTACAACTCAAAACAAAGATTCACAAGACTAAACTAGTTCGTCTTCGCCCTTTGTTGAATTATGCCAAAAGGTCTCTTGCCGTCTTCTCCTTCCTTGATGTCTTGATATCTCTGAATATCCCTTAAAAATGACCTAAGTTATGTTTATATAGCAGTCCATGCATCCTAGGAATCCAGCAATTCGAATTGTAGAAGAATCAGGATTTTAATATCCCGATCCAGCGCGGGCGCGCGCTTCACCAGCGCGGGCGCGTTGTCTCTCTGTACTCCCGGCGCGGCCGCACGCAACACCAGCGCGGGCGCGCCTGCCTTCTGCCAAAACTTCATTTTTTCTTCTTCTTATTCCTTGCAGCTTCGAGCCAGTATTTCAAGCTTTTATTCCAACACATCCTAAACACCATATTAGCATCAAAATAATGCTAATTCACCTGATTCACGAAGTGAAGCCTGAAATGCAAAAACACTTGAAAATACGTTAAAACACAAATAACTTGAGTACAAATACACCAACTCAAAGCTTATTAGAGCATAAATAAGTGTCATAAATTCCACTTAACACACCCCCAAACTTGAATCGATGCTTGTCCTCAAGCATAAAAAGACTCAAAAAACAAGAAATAAAAATAAATGCATGAATGCAACTAATATGAATGCAATGATCCCCAAAGAATAACTAAACCAATAAACTAGAAACACCTCAGCAAATGCAATTATTTGCACAAAGATCCATCAAATCTCACAAATCAATCTACACACCAGAGTCGTGTGTGTGTGTGCAATACGTACAGATATACTATCGTAACTGATCGACAATCATAACTCACTACTTCTCAAAACAATCACAAGTTTATAAACAGAATAAAAGCTAGACTCAAAATAACTTATAACATTTCAATTCTTATATCGGAGTTAACAAGGATTCACGCTTTTATTCACAACAAAACAACACAAATATGCTTATTTGATCGTGCAATGAGTGAAGTCCACAAAAGACTTATACAATAGTACCCATGTAGCGAGCGTTAGGTTAGCGGATCCCAGACTATAGAAGCCTTAGGTCACAAGGCACAAAGTCCCCTAAGAACTTAATAACTCGAGTACTAAAGAGCCCACTCGTGATCAATTATACATAACACTTATTTTTTTCATTGTTTTCTATATTTTTTCTCTCTTTTTTTCTTTGCAATTTCTGAATGAGTGCGTTTCGCTCCATCTCATCCCTATACTACATATAAAAATATGAGCTGGCTACTAGCCATTTGACACTTAGCCACACAACTAGCAATGAAATCCAATTTCTCCAATTCCTAAAATATCCATGTCTTTATTATCAAGAGAATACCCTAAATTCTAAATATAAACAAGCGATTAAACCTCGATAAACCAACAAACCATGACTATGATCTAGCATTGTAGTAACCTATAAGACTTAGTGAAATATAAATGTCTCTAGCATGCAAATCAATCCAATAAAACTCAACATCACTAAAAAGAACATCACTACACTAGCATCAATATCACCAATTAATCGAAAAAATTATCTAAGGGAATCATAATATAATACAAATGCATGAAACTACATGAACAAACTATCATAAGAACTACCAAAAAAACTACATGGCAAAATATATGCAACTATATGAAATAAAACTATGATGAACATGCAAACTATATGAGACTCACACAAACATATTCCTTCAACTACTACCCCAAACTTAAAATATTCACTGTCCTCAGTGAAGGTAATAGTAAGGAATCATGCATACCTACTCTGAATCAGAATCCTCACCCTCAAAGGGTAGAGTGTCAGGTGTGTCCGGAGGTCGATACACGGAATCCTCACCAAAAACTGGCCACTGAATGTCAACTCCGGTGGCTCTAAATGCAGTCCCAAGTGCCTGGGTGAGATCGCGTGCAAAATGACTGTGGATGTCGTGCATCGCATCCATCCTCCTCGCAAGACACCCATACTGCGTCGAACTCAAACCAACTCCCATCTCTGCTCCTGCTGCCTCCCCTTGCTGCTGCTGCTACGATGGACCGGCCTTCTCGCTCAACTCGGTTCTCCAAGCCACCTTGCTAGCTTGATGTGTACCACCGGCATATGACTGAGGGGCTGGACGTCCTCCTGGTAGATGATCATATGAATAACCTAGCCCCTTAGGATCGGGCTTCCCTCCATACCACTCAACCATGCTGTGCAGCGTAGAACTGTCAATATGAGCTCTGGGAATCTGAAACTGCTCATGTGCGGGCCAATGAACACCAACTGCCACGCACAACTTCGTCACAATGGACGCATACGGAATCGCCCTAGTAGTACCTCCTCTCAAAAACCTTAGGATCCCTTAATATATCACCATCTCCAAATCAATGTAATCACCCTGCAGAATACCCCAAAGCAGACGAGCATGGTCCACCGTAATCTCATGCACATGCGAAGATGGCATGATGTTAGCACAAATAAACGAGTTCCAAGCCCGTGCATACCTGTTCATGCATGAGGCAGGGAACATGGAGTAATCAGTAGTGCCCCTCTTGAACTTCCAATGAGTCTCAGGCACACATAGGGTAGCAACGATGAGATCCAAATTGAAGTCCTCAGGAGTCTTATCATTCCAACTGTCATGGCCCACCTTTCTCGTAGGCTGCTCAATCACTATCCTGATAGCCTCAACACTGTACTCAATAGTCCTCCCCCTCACCACAGTGAAGCCATTCTTTTCCGCTTTGGCGTTTGCGTAGAAATCCCACACATTACTCTTGGGCACAGCAGCGGGAGCCTCGTAAAAAGAAACCCAACCAATCTCCAAAATCATCTCCAACAGCCTACCATATTTTCTTGATGGCAAAAAATCCTCTCTCCTTAGCAATATGCTTCGAGAGAAGCCTCGTGTACTCCTCCTCAGCCTCAGGAGTAGAGAACCTGGGCCTCACACCACTCGCAGTAGAAAAATCTATGGCGCTGCTTCCAACTTGAGTTCTCTACTTTTTGGGTGCCATCGGATTGAAAATGAGAGAATAAAAGCTTAAGTGTTTAGAGAGAATATGTGTTTGAGAGTTTGTGAATTGATGGAGAAGATGTATGTAAGTGTATGTATTTATAGGTGGAGGGTTGTGAATTTGATAAGGAATAGAAGTGGGAATTGATTATGGAAATCGTGGGAATAATGGAATTGATTAGGATAGGGAATTATGGGATGTGGAAGAGTAAAAATCGGGTTAGAATTGATTTTGGAATTAAAATCTCGATTTTCTCTAATAAAACTGCTGTTTTTATTTTTTTCTGAACTGGAACTCGGCGCGGCCGCGCGCTAGGACAGCGCGGGTGTGCTCACATTCTGGAAAACCGGCGCGGCCGCGTGCTAGGACAGCACAGGCGCGCTTGGCTACTGGAAAAACGGCTTGGCCGCGCGCTTGGCCAGCACGGGCGCATCCAGCTTCCGTACTTGGCCCCGATTTTTTTCCTTTTTCTAATTTTTTTGTGTTTTTCTCTTTTCTTCTTGCTTCCTCTACCTACTAATGTACAATATACTTGGGTTGCCTCCCAAGAAGCGCTTCTTTTACGTCGCTAGCTCGACGTAGAATATCGAGATCAAGTGGACAATAAAACGACACTAACCACCTCGCAGTTTGCCATATCACCATAATAGTACTTCAACCATTGACCATTTACCTTGAATGCTTGGCCCAGATCATTCTCAAAAATTTCCACCGCTCCATGTGGAAACACAGTTTTGATTATGAAGGGCCCTGACCATCTTGACTTCAACTTCCCAGGAAAAAAACGGAGACGAGAGTTGTATAAAAGAACTTGTTGCCCTGGCATAAATTTCGTGAGCACTAGACCCCGATCCTGCCACCTCTTGACTTTCTCCTTGTACATTTTGTTTTTCTCATAATCTTGAAGTCGAAATTCGTCAAGTTCGTTCAATTGAAGCATCCTTTTCTTTCTAGCTACATCCAAGTCCAGATTCAATTTCTTCAAAGCCCAATAAGCTTTATGCTCGAGCTCCACCGAAAAATGACACCCCTTACCATAAACCAACTAAAACAGCAATATTCCCAATGGAGTCTTATATGCTGTTCTATACGCCCAAACAGCTTCATCAAGCTTCAAAGACCAATCTTTCCTTGATGGACATACCACTTTCTCTAAAATGCGCTTGATCTCTCTATTAGATACCTCATCTTGACCATTTGGCTGAGGATGATAAACCGCAGCAATGCGATGATTCACAATATACCTCTTCATCATGGCAGTGAACTTGCGGTTGCAAAAATACGACCCCTCATCACTGATTATGACTCTTGGAGTCCCAAACCTTGTGAATATCTGCTTGTTAGATATATTTGTGATGTCATGTCTAATCTGATTTGTTTAGTTTCAGAACTTACTATCAGAACTTAACTGGAAATCAGAACTTTCGGAAGACAGGAAGTTATCAGAACTTAAGCCATCAGGACTTACATCAGAACTTAAGTGCGGATACACTTCAGGGATTAAAAGAGGCTGATTTATAGGAGATAGTCTGGATTAAACAAAAGAAGATATGCTTGGAGAGTTGTACAGCTAAAAGACTACAGTAGATAATCTCTGATTGATGTATTTTAGGAAATAGAACGTATCATATCAATTAGGAGATATCTTGTAACTATATAGTATAGAAACACAGATTAAGGTTTACACTATATGTATTATCATTCACGAGAATATTATTCATTATAACCCTAGCAGCTCTTAGTGATATCATACATCACTGAGAGGGTAGATTAAACCTACTATAACAGAGTTTGATATATTAAATAAACTTGTTTTCTGTTACATACTTGTGTTTATAATCGAATTGCTTGTGGATACTATATTCAACCCCCTTATATAGTATCATTGAGGCCTAACAAGTGGTATCAGAGCCAATCTGTTAAACTTACAAACAATTAAGATCCAAACAAACAATCAATCATGTCTGATCAATTAAAAACACAAGACCCTCAAGAGCCTGCAAAGGTTCAACCCATTCAAAACACCAGTAGATATGAAACCATCAGGGTTTCTATGCTTAGGGTGTTTGAGTACCCTGTGTAACGCCCTCCAGACCCGGGGTATAAGTCTGGGGGTTACTAGCTAATCACCAACCCTGTACAACCTAATTAACAATAAATAAAGAAATGAAACTGAACCCCTTTAACACTAACCAGGATCTTTTTAGGTTGAAGTATGAAAACAAGAACCACTAACTACTTTTATTACAAACCAACATTCAAAATCTCACAAAAATTCTTTATTACAAACCATTGTCTATTTCATTTTAAACTAAGTTCAACTTTTATTCAAACACATACACTATCTATCAACACTCCACCTGCTCGGGCAACTCAAAGCTTTCTTCCTGGATTGGGATCAACACTTTGGGTATGAGAGGATCCCGAGGCTTGACCCGCTTTTTTACCACTCGAGTCCTGATGGGTTTCATTTTCCTTTTTAACTGAAAACAATAAGGTGAATAACAACAAAAAGGGGTGAGCCAAAAATTGCTCAACAAGTCCACAAAATATAAACAGTGTTAAAGCATTTTAAATGAATCCATAATCCCGGGTATATCTGCAAAGATATAACCCCCACGAGAATAGAAAGAAGGCCATTACTGGCGAGTACAAATGAATTAAACTGGACACAAGTTCGCATCTATATTCTGCTGATCAGTCAGAATATAATACAGATCTATATCTCACTATATAGATCCAGTCGGGTACTTAGGCACTACGGCCCATGTCGAGGCACCAGTCAAATCCCGGTCCTCAGGATTAAGACACACTCAATCCCAAAAATATCATTATCCGTCCATCGCTTAGCAACCGGAACAATCGGTATGCTTTGATATATTCTAAACACCAGAACATATCAATCTCAATGCATCATCAACGAGACATGAATCAGAATTCCAAAGAAATGGAGAAATCAAGAATCGATATGAAATATGAACAAAGGAATAACAAGTATGTATTAGTGATTAAGAACAAGAATCAAAAGAGTGCAAATGTGATAAGCATTTCAATAAATATCACTATTCTGAAAGTAGAATAGGGGAAAAACTTGCCTTCTGCGCGACTCACTGCAATTTGATCACTGTCGTCTATCACCTTGGACTAATACCGACTCAACTTGCCTGGCTGGCTTAGCTTCTGTTAGCAAAACAGACTGGTTAAGTCACTTCGTACTTCAATTGCATCTTGAATCAACGTCACACCATTCCTAAAATCTACCCATGCGCGTATGACTGACTCATGTATTATTTATTAGCAAATAAGACTCAATTAACAACATAATACACATAGGCACATAAGCACATAATCATTTTTATAGTTAAAATAATTTTTAGAACCAAAATCGACTCGCTGATCGCTCAACTGATCGTTATCTGACTCGTTTTCCATTTTTTCGGAATTTTTCGGACTCGTCTCGACACGTATTTCGACTGATAATCAAACAAGTAACAAAATCAACTAATTTCTAAAAGAAATTAAACTTTAATATTATTTTTAATGAAAAGAATTTATTTTTCTGAGTCAACAGGCTTTCGTTTCACTCGAATCGGACTAACGGTTTAATTATTATCAATTAAACACTGTTAATTCGATTTATTATTCAGTATAAATAATTGTTACTAATTTTTAAAACCCAAAAATAATTTTTAAATAATTATTTAAGAAAAATCAGAATTAAAAATGATTTTCTATAATTTTTTTGGAATTAAAATGAATTTATTATGATTTATAGAAAATTATTTGAGTAATTATCAAAATAATTAATCATTTTTAAATAATTTATAAATAATTAATAACCAATAAATAAATAATATCTAATTAAGAAAATAATTCAATCTGATTTTTAGAAAATAATTCAGAATTATTTATAATATAAATCAATTAATTAAATAATTAATTAATCGATTTATAAAATTGTTATTCCCTTAACAATATAGCAAGAATTACAGAAGGGGGGTTGAATGGAATTCTTGAACCTTTTTCTTGAAATAAAAATGTTCAACTCGATTATGGATATATTTGTTTTGATTAGCACAATGCGGAATGTAAACTTGAATGAATCAAAACGTAAGTAATTAAAAACAAGAGTCTTTAAAAACTTTCTGGTGGATTTAAACAATTCCACCAGAGATATATTTAATATATCGAGAGGACTCTGTGTGCAGAAATGCTCACAGCTGCTTACACAAATAGAACTGCTAAGAACACAGGAAATGCTAAAGATAATGCTTACAAAGATTTCTCTGTTGTTGTTTCTTAGCTATGTCAGCTATTTTTCTATTTGCTACTCTCTTGGTTTATATATTACCAAAATTACAAAGTCAAAAGAACTGAACAAATATAAAATCTAACAGTCTTGATCTTTGCTGCTTTTCGTCCTCTATTACCCAGTTAATGGGCTTCCACAGTGTACTTGTATCCAACTCAACGGCTGTGTGTCAGCTTTCACTGTCCAACTGATGTTTGAATCTTGATATGATCATCTATCGACTTTCAGATCATCCGTCGATGACTTAATTGATCATCCGTCGACTGCTATGTTAAACATTCGTTGATAGTCATTTGATCATCCGTCGAAGCTTTGTTAAGCATCCGTTGGTAGCTATTTTGGCACTTGACTTCATTTCACTTATACAGAATTACAAGATATTGCTTATGTACAGTTAATTAACCTATTCTGCATATCTAGTTAAAGTCAACATGACTTATATGCTACTTCAGATTCTATACAAAGGTGCATACAACACTGTGCTACAAACTTATTATTACATAAGCTACTCACTCGATGGATAATAAGTTAATCATCCGTCGGGACTATAAAGAGTTATCCGTCGGGACTATAATTCTTATCCGTCGAGTGCTACATTATTTCACTAAGTAAAATCTACTTAGATGTTTTGTTTAGGTAATCATCAAGTACTCAACATATTCACAACAATCTCCCCCAATTTATGTCTACTGGAATTGTAGCCATAAATTAAGAGATACTTGATGATAACAAAACATCCTAAACATATATTTTTAAAGATAAGTAGATAGAACTGAAAGTGCTTCAATTTAAACAAAAATGTACAAAGTTTGGCTCACAGTCAGTTCAAGATGCTCCTCTAGTCTGAGCATATTTTTCTAGATTTTTGAAGGTCTGGATCTTCTTCCAAGCTTTCTGTTGTTTTCTTCAATTTGATTCTGGAGTTGTCTGTGGAATTCTAATTCATCAGATTCTGAGAGATCTAACATTTCTTGCATTTCCAAGAGAGTCTCATTGGTAGAGATACTCAATTGGTCTTCTAATCTGAAGAATCTTCTCACACCCTTGTCATCCATGAATTCCATCAGCCAGTAGGGCCTTAGATGCACTCTTCTCCTGGAGTATGGGATGATAAGAGTTTTGGGTAGTGCATCTTTGGCTCTAACACTCCTTAGCTCTTCAATCTTCTTCAATACTAATCTTCTTGCAGTTACATTGAACCCAAAGTTTTTCTTGAAGGATGAATAGACTTTGATCAACACAGCTTGGCTTTCTTGAAGTATCCTGTGAAGAGGCCACTGAATCTCCCTTCCCCCTTTGTACTTGAACACCAACCTTTCAGGTAGGTTTCTGTATGCATCAATTGCCCTTACCTCATCCAGCTACTCCAGATAAAGGTTTAGATCTGAGAATTCTTTGATGTCACACAAGTACATGTAGTCTCCCCTGTTGACCTTGGGTTGAGCTTTGACTACTGACTTGGATTTGAGAGGTGACAGCTTCACTTTCTTGACTGCCCTTGATTTTGTCCTTCTTGGCTTAGTAAGAATTGGCAAGTTGAAGTCAGGAATTGGTAATTTATCCCACTCTATTGGCTCATCCTTTGGCACAATAGGCTCTCCATGTATGTTCCTATAGGGGTCCACCACCCTTATGTCTTCAAACACCACAGAGGGCTTTGATGCTTGAGTTTCAGTTTGAGTGGATTCCTTTGGAAATTGATCTTCCAATTCCTTGTCAACAACATCCAACTTTCTTTTTGTTCTTTTAGCCAGTTCTTTCTTTCTTGGGGATTTCTTCTGTTCTTCAATCTTCTTCTCTGATTTAGTAGCTTGAGATGGTTGAGAGGGAATTTGTTGAGAAGAATTCACAGCCTGTAGCTTGGCCAAGATAGCAAACTGTTCTTTCTTTTGTTTAGACTTCTTTGCATCTAGAGCAGCTTGCCTCTTTTCCTGCTTCAATCTGGCTTTTTCTTCTTCCTTTGCATGAGCAAATTGTGGATGTCCATCTACCACACAAATTTCCTTCCCATTTCTGAATATCTTTGTAATTCTCTTTCTTGAGGCTGAATCAGCTGGATCTTTGTAGAGGAGAATAGATCTTGACAGAAGCTTCTTTTCATCAGGCTTGGGTGTCATACACAGAATCCATAGGGTTCTTCAAAGATAACTTTGGATAGTTTGCCCTTGGTTTAAGAATTATCTCAGCCTTTGTAGTCTTGATGCAGGAAGATTGTCCTTTCTCCAGATAGTTCATGCTCATCTCATTCACATTGATTGGCTTGACATGAGAGTGATGGATGGCTGACTGATCTGGTTCCTTGACTAATTGAAACTTTTTCTGTATTTCCTCATCAATCTTTTTCCAGTTGATCAGAATCAACTCTCCTTTATCAGCATCTTTCAAATTTGCTGCTGCTGCATTTATAAGATCTATACCATCTGCAACTGGTGGCTTGGAGATAGTAATTGAAGGTATAATTACTTTGCTGATTTGAACTAGAAGTTTCTCCCCCTCAGTTGGTCCTTTCTCCCCCTTACTTGATTCTCTCTCCCCCTTTTTGTTATCATCAAGTGGAGGAGTTAGGCCTTGTGCTTTAGCCAGTTGCATAAGAAGATTTGTCTGAGTTTGTTGATTTTGAAGAAGTAGAGCCACTGAATTCTCAATAACCTGAACTCTGTTCTCCAGCTTGGCTATCTTCTTGTCAGAATCTGATTCTCTCCTTAATCTTAGTAATAGATCATGAATGGTACCATATGGCATTATTGAATCCAGCTTCTCAGAGTTATATGTCTTTAAGTCAGCTATATCCTTTTTCAATTCATCCACACTGAGATTCTGTCTTGAGTGTTGGATCTTCATTAAATGTAAAGAGTCTAGGTGAGCTTGAAGAACAGCCTTGGTACCAGCATCTGAAGCTTCCTGAAGGGCCTGCTGAATATCTATTACTTGTTTTACCAAAGACACCTCAAATTGCCCTGGTGAAAATTCCTTTGCCCATGCCCATTTAGGTAAATTGAAAGCAGAACTTGGGCCTTCAGCTCCCCCTAAGTTCATGCTTCCATCCAAAGAACCAGAGTCATCATCATCAGAATTTACTCCAAATTCTTCAGATGGCTCTCCAGCTTGAGGAGGCATCCTGTTTACAGCAGCTTTATCTCTTTGAAGAGATTCTGTGGTGTGCACTAAGTGCAAAGTCTGCTCTGCCTCCACATTGCCCTGAGCAGCCAACAGTTGATAGGATGAAACAGGGTGAGTAAAAGTGTCAGCATCCAAGGAAATGTTATCAATTACAGCTTTGTAATGTTGCTGAAATTGTCTTTCCTTTTCAGCATCATCCACAATCATTGACTCACTAGCAATGGCTGGTTCCATCCTTATTTCTCCAGTACCTGCCTTTCTCTCATATTCTCTCTTTTGTTACATCAGGGTCTCACCTTGGCTCCCCACCCTCACCTTCACCTACTAAGGTGGGACTCCTCTCACTCACTTTTGCCAATCCTGAATTAATGGATTGCTGAGATTCACTCTTTTCCTCTCCTTTTGCCTGGGAGCAACCCAGCCTCTCACTCAATGCACTCTCCTCTCTCAGTCCTAAGAGTGATTGTATTACCACCAAATCTTCTGCACTTGAAATTATTAAAGTTTGAAGTTGTGCAGAGACACTCGATGGATAAGTGATATCCGTCGGGTGAGTGGTAAAGCTATCCGACGGATAACTGCTGTTAAGCTTATCCGTCGGGATACAATCACTACTCGATGAATGAGCAATATCCATCGAGAGAGTAGAAATGAATGAGGTGGGAAGAGAAACTATTGTTGACTCTGTGTTGATTGAAGTTATTTGAGGCACAGATGTCACAATAGAATCAGAAAGAATTGGCAAGTGAGCCAACAAATCATCTAAAAGATGATGCTCACTTGCACTAGATTTTGGCTTCCCCAATAGAGTTAGAGAAGGGGAATCAGGAATTGAAGTGTTTATCATGTCCACTTTCAGTGAGTTAGTTGGTGAGTATTGTGTTTCTGTGGCTTCTATTATGAGAGATTTTGGTTGTGACTCCACATTTATTGGAGCCACATCAATCTGAATTTGAGAAGGTGCAGGGACTGTGTCTTTAGCACCAGTTTGCACTAAGTGTGTGCCCTGTGCATCCCCAGTTGTTTTGGATTTCTTCTTTCTAGTGTAGGTTTGGTGTGAGCTTGTGTCCCTAACCCTCTTGGCCTGTGCTCTTGGATGAGAGCTTTGTTCAATAGCCAGATCCTTTTGGGAGGATGCAGCTAGAAGTGAGCTTTTGTCCTTTTTAAGCACTACAGTTTGTTGGGAAACTGCAGTATGGCTAGGCTGGGATTCACTCAACTCTCCAACCTTATCCTTGGGGTTTTTTTGATGTTCACCCCTTCCCTCACCTATCTTACCCTCCTTCACACTCCCCTATTTGGTTTTGGTAGATTTTTGAACTGGTACCTTTTGAGAGATACTAGAGGGGGTTTTCTTTGATTTGGATTTAGAAATTGCAGTTGTTTTGGCAGCTTTGGTAGGCAACTGTTTGGTCATTGTCACAGTTGTCATAGCTATGCATGAAGTCAAAGAAATAGAAGAGATTGGAATAGTTGAGGGTCTGGATGAACTTACCTCACTTACCTGAGGTGTCAGCATTACAGGACAATAGAACATTGGCACATCCTTGTGATGGTTGGCTCTGTTCAAGTCTGCAATGATTCTTCTCTCTTGAACCCAACAAGCTAATTTGTTGTTTGGGTTCTCAAGTTCAATCTCTTGACAAAGATGGTTAGCCAAAAGCATAAAAAATCTAGCATAGTAAATATTCTTTCCTCTTTTGGCTAAGTCACCTAGTTTAAAACCTAACTCATAAACAACAAGGTCACTGAAATTGTAATATTTGTCTGTAACTAGCATGTATACCATGTTAAGCATGGAAATGTTCACAGAATCAAAATTACTGATTTTTCCAGAAAAGACTTTAGTTACTACATCACACAAGTAACTCCATTCCTTCCTAAGACCTAGTCTTCTAATTTCACTTAGTTTTGCAGTAGGAAGTGCATAATGAATGGAATTGAGCATATTGACAATATCATTGTCAGTGTGTGGTGTAGTTACATTATCATCAGGAATCTTGAAACATGCTTTTATGACATCACTATTGATACAGAAATCATTACCTTTGATGGTTAGAGTGATGGTTTTGTCAGTAGAGTTATAGATTGTTGTTGTCCACATCTCCTCACCAACTTCACAATAAATTGTGGGTGATTCCAGCATGGCAAAACTTAACTTGCAGTTGTTCACAAAGTCCATCATCTTATGATAGTCTTCAGATTGTTGAATCCCCTTATTGATCAAGGCAGTGAAGTTGTTCTTCTCATAGATGAACCCAGTCTGTGACATGATCTTAACTACGGGTGCCATTGTTAGAGAAGAAAAGCTTGAAGAGAAAGAGGATTTTTGCTTGAGAGAGAATGAAGTAACACAGTTGAATTTGAGAATGATAAAAGAAAATGATTAGAATGAAATAAGCTTTTATACTTTACTCAAAATCAACTGATAAAAATAATAAAGAGAAGTAAATTACCCAATAGAAATTGTCTAAAATAGTCATTTTAAAATAAACTGTAAAAATTCCACCCATTATCCGTCGTGTAATGCTTACAAACTGTAAGTATACTCGATGGATAATGTTCAGGGAATTAACGGTTAAGATTTAGACACTTCGACGGATGAGGATAAGTTGATATCCGTCGAGCTTTAAAATACTCCAGAAAAATAATTGATTTTTATTTACAATTTGTATATCGACGGATGACTCAACTCGATGGATAATGGTCATCCGTCGAGATGCAAATTTTGACTTAGTCAAAATTTTCATCCAAGACTAAAAATCAGTTAAATTTCTGGCTACTTTTCAACTTGCCAAATAATTCAGATAAATTCAAGAGTAATTAAGCATACCTAACTCACTTACCAACCTAGAAATGGTGGATTCATCCAGTGGCTTGGTAAAAATATCTGCAAGTTGCTTCTCACTTGGAACAAAATGTAACTCTACAGTACCATTCATTACATGTTCCCTTATGAAATGGTACTTGATGTCTATATGCTTTGTCCTTGAATGTTGCACTGGATTTTCAGTGATGGCAATTGCACTTGTGTTGTCACAGAAAATAGGAATCCTTTCAACTTGCAAACTATAGTCTAGCAATTGATTTTTCATCCATAAAATCTGTGCACAATAACTGCCAGCAGCAATATATTCAGCTTCAGCTGTAGAAGTAGAAACTGAATTTTGCTTTTTACTGATCCAGGACACAAGCTTGTCTCCTAAAAATTGACAGGTTCCTGTTGTGCTTTTTCTATCAATTCTGCAACCTGCATAATCTGCATCTGAATAACCAGTTAGATCAAAGCCAGAATCTCTAGGATACCAAATGCCAAGGTTTGGTGTTCCTTTGAGATATCTGGAGATTCTCTTAATAGCTATCAAATGAGACTCTCTAGGATCAGCCTGAAATCTAGCACACAAACATGTAGCAAACATTATATCTGGCCTACTAGCTGTTAAGTACAGAAGTGAGCCAACCATGCCTCTATAACTTGAAATTTCTACAGACTTTTCAGTAGTGTTTAGTTCAAGCTTAGTTGCAGTGGCCATGGGAGTTTTTGCAGATGTGCAATCCATTAGATCAAACTTCTTTAAAAGATCAAAAATATATTTAGTTTGACTAATGAATATTCCATCACTAACTTGCTTAACTTGTAAACCAAGAAAGTAAGTTAGTTCTCCCATCATACTCATTTCATACTTGCTTTGCATCAGTTTGGCAAACTTTTTACAAAGTTTCTCATCTGTAGAGCCAAAAATAATATCATCTACATAAATTTGAACAAGTATGCTAGAGCCATTCACATTTCTGAAAAATAAAGTTTTATCTACAGTACCTCTTGTGAAGTGATTTTCCAAAAGGAACTTTGATAAAGTGACATACCAGGCTCTAGGTGCTTGCTTCTGTCCGTAAAGTGCTTTCAATAGATAATAGACATACTCTGGGAAATTTGGATCTTCAAAGCCAGGAGGTTGACTTACATACACTTCTTCCTCCAAATCTCCATTCAGAAAGGCACTTTTGACATCCATTTGATAGACCTTGAAATTGGCATGGGCTGCATAGGCTAAGAAGATTCTGATGGCTTCAAGTCTTGCAACAGGAGCAAATGTTTCATCAAAATCTATTCCTTCTTGCTGACAATAGCCTTTAGCAACCAATCTTGCTTTGTTCCTTACTACTATGCCATTTTCATCCATCTTGTTTCTGAATACCCATTTAGTGTCTATTGGATTCTTTCCTGTAGGCTTGGGTACCAGCTTCCATACTTTATTCCTTTCAAATTGGTTTAGCTCCTCCTGCATAGCTAAAATCCAATCAGGATCTAACAGGGCTTCTTCTACCTTCTTTGGTTCTTCCTTAGACAGGAAGCTGCTGTATAGACATTCTTCTTGAGTTGCTCTCCTGGTTTGAACTCTGGAAGAAACATCACCAATAATCAGTTCAAAGGGGTGATCTTTTGTCCATTTTCTTGGTTGAGGTAGATTAGCCCTAGATGAAGAGACCTCAATGTTGTCTTGATGTGCGATTGAGTTTTGATTGCTAGAAACTCCCCCTGAGTTTGTGGATCTTTGATTTGAGATTGGGGTGCTTTCTATGGGTGATCTGCCTTGACTTCCTGCTCCTTTTGATAACCCGACGGATGGTGAATTTTGAGTACCAACGGATGAGGCAGGTTGTCTTCCGACGGATAATACAGATTGCCTTCCGACGGATGAAGCGTTATGTAACTCGACGGATGTTGAGTTTTGTGCTTCATTTGTAGTAGATTTGTCTGCATTATCCTTAGACACTGTTTCTTGATCACTCTCATCATCACTTTCATCATTGACCATCTCAACATTGTCGAATTTGAGGCTCTCATGGTAATCTCCATCTTTTAGTCCTTCAATCTTTTTATCATCAAACACAACATGTATAGATTCAACAACAATGTTGGTTCTTAGATTGTAGACTTTATATGCTTTACCAACAGCATATCCAACAAAAATTCCTTCATCTGCTTTAGCATCAAACTTCCCATTTTGATCAGTTTGATTTCTCAGAATATAGCATTTACAGCCAAAGACATGAAGAAAGTTCAGAGTTGGCTTCTTGTTCTTGAACAATTGATAAGGTGTCATGCATCTTGCTTGATTAATCAGAGAAATGTTCTGAGTGTAGCATGCAGTGTTTACAGCTTCAGCCCAGAAGTATGTTGGTAGTTTTGATTCTTCAAGCATTGTCCTTGCAGCTTCAATAAGAGATCTATTATTTCTTTCCACTACTCCATTCTGTTGTGGAGTCCTTGCTGCTGAGAACTCATGCAAGATTCCATTTTCCTCACAAAATGCTCTCATGACATAGTTCTTGAACTCAGTTCCATTATCACTCCTGATTCTTCTAACTTTGAAATCAGGATGATTGTTAACTTGCCTTATGTGATTGATGATGATTTCACTAGCTTCATCCTTGGACTTTAGGAAATAGGTCCAAGAGAACTTTGAGAAATTATCTACAATTACTAGGCAAAATCTTTTCTTTGAGATTGACAATATATTGACTGGTCCAAACAAATCCATGTGAAGCAGTTGTAGAGGCTCTTCAATTGTTGAATCAAGTTTCTTCCTGAATGATGCTTTAATCTGCTTCCCTTTTTGGCAGGCATCACACAGTCCATCCTTTGTAAACTCCACCATAGGAATGCCTCTAACTAGCTCTTTCTTTACCAGCTCATTCATGGTCTTGAAGTTCAAATGGGATAGCTTCTTGTGCCATAGCCAACTTTCATCTTGACTTGCTTTACTAAGAAGACAAGTTACAGATTCTGCTTTAGTTGAGTTGAAGTCAGCTAGATACACATTTCCTCTTCTCACACCAGCGAGAACCACTTTGTTGTTTTGATTATTAATCACAACATAGGTTTCTTTGTTGAAGGTTACTGAGTTGCCTTTATCACAAAGCTGGCTGATACTCAACAGATTGTGTTTGAGACCATCCACTAAGGCAACCTCTTCAATGATGACATTGTCCTTTGAAATCAAGCCATATCCCACAGTATAACCTTTGCTGTCATCTCCAAAAGTGATACTTGGGCCAGCTCTCTCTTCAAACTCTGTGAGCAGGGTAGAATCACCAGTCATGTGTATTGAACAACCACTATCCAAGTACCAAAGATTCCTTCTGTTTCCCTGCACACATCAAAATCAAATCAAGTTGATTTTGGTACCCAAGTTTCCTTGGGTCCTGCCTTGTTAGCTTTCTTCTTCTGTTTCTTAGGTCTTAACTCATTTGACTTAGGAATTTCAGATTTTTCCTTAGTCATTTGGGTTGGGCCTTTGAAACCACTAGATGCAACAGAATTATCATGCATGTTATGGCTAACAGGAAATGGCATGCTTGGTACAAACATGTTATTCCAGTAAGGCATGCTAAATGGCATTTGAGGCATATTATATGCAGCATAATATGGATTAGGTGCAAATGGCATGTTAGCAAACTGTGCATTCATGTTCTGTGTAGCCATAGCATTAACAGGCATGGGAGGCATGACATTCATGTTAGAGAATTGAGGCTGAACAGACATGGGAGTAGGCATGGCAGATTTGCAATTAACAGACAAATGATTTACACTACCACACTTGACACAGATTTTTCTAGGAGCATATTTGTCAGGTGTGTAGTTATTATGTTTGTTAATCCCTACTTTACCATTCCTATTATTTTTCCTTTTAGTCTCTATTTTTACCTCTATCTTCTCAAGTCTGTCACTTAACTGTTTGACAGTCATGTGACCAACATTAGCCTTCTTCCCTTTCTTGGCTTGACTTGACTCTCCTGAAACAAAGTTCTTGGAAACAGACCCATACTTTTCATTTAGCTTGGTTAATTTGGCTTTGCTAATGGGTTTGCTCACAGCCGACGGATGAGGATTTTAATCATTCAACGGATAACACTTTTTGTTATCCGACGGATAGTCCTCATCATCCGTCGAGTCTACATCTGTCAGCAATCCATCTACCAAAATAGGTTCTAGTTTCTCCTTATTCTTTTTCCAGGCTTCATCACAAAAAGACTCAATTCCTTGAGCCTTGGTGATTTGAGCATGAACATCTCTGGATGTTTTCCACGCTTTAATCACCTCCTGTTCACGATCGAGCTGCTTCTTTAAAATTTCTTCCTTTTTCAAGGACTCAGTTAATTCCTCCTTGGCAATTCTACACTCAATTTTTAGTTTCTCAAACTTAACAAACTGAGACTCAAGCACATTATTCCTCTCACTCAAAAACAAGTTGTTTTCTTTGATTTTAGCATTTTCTTTAGTGAGGGACTTAAGTGTAACACGCAAATGATACAATTCTGTAGACATGTCATTTATTGCATCATTACACTCAGCTTTAGATAAATGTGCAAGGTTTGTAGTGATTACCTGATTGCTTGAGGAACTTGTCTCTGTTTCATCAGACTTGGCCATAAGGGCTAGATTGACATAGCTGACATTCTCATCTTCATCCAAACCATCAGCTGCCCAGTCATTCTCTTGTGTAATAAAAGCCCTTTCCTTCTGTTTGAGTAGATCAAAGTATTTTTGCTTATAATCCACAGACTCAAATCTTTTCTTACTGGAATCTGACTTTCTACACTCATTTGCAAAATGCCCTGCCAAGCCACATTTGAAACACTTGAATTTTGATTTATCCACCATGTTTCTATTTGGCTTGGCAGCTCCAAAGTTCTTCTTGAACTTGAGCTTGGCAAATCTTCTTGAAAGGAATGCTAGGTGCTCATCAATGTCCTCCATGTCATCTTGGCTCAATGAATCTTCACTTTCTGCAGCTAGCCCTTTACCCTTGCTTTCACAGGCCTTTGAAGTTGATTCCACAGCTTCCATCTTCACTTCCTTCTCCTTTTCCAGTTCAGCCACTAGTGCAATGGATCCTCCTTTCTTCTTTCCTCTCTCCATTATTTCATCCTGCTCTATCTCAAGCTCATAGGTCTTCAGAATGCCATACAGTCTCTCCAAAGTAAACTCCTTATAATCTTGTGAGTTTCTCAATGAGACTGTCATTGGTTTCCATTCCTTTGGAAGAGATCTGAGAAATTTCAGATTGGAGTCTTTAGTCTGATAGACTCTTCCATGCAATTTAAGAGCATTTAGTAGCTTTTGGAATCTACTAAAAATGTCAGTGAGTGACTCACTTTTTTTATTGTGAAAATGCTCATATTGCTGAATCATGAGCTATATTTTATTTTCTCTTACTTGCTCAGTACCATCACAGATTATCTGTATTGTGTCCCAAACTTCCTTGGCAGTCTTGCAGTTGATGATGTTATCAAACATGTCTGCATCAACACCATTGAACATAATGTTCATGGCCTTTTTATCTTTCCTGACTTGTTCAATATCAGGATCAGACCATTCATGCCTTGGCTTTGGAACAGATGGTTCATTTCCTGTTGCAGCTCTCATTGGAACATGAGGGCCTCTTTCTATGCAGTCCACATAGGCCTCATCTTGAGAAAGCATATGAAGATGCATCTTTACCTTCCAATGATGGTAATTATCTTTATCAAGAAAAGGAATCTTGACTCCAACATCTTTCTTGTTCATCTTGCTGAATTGTTTTGATCTTTAAACTCTTTGTAGATTAAGAGCTTGCTCTGATACCAATTGTTATTCCCTTAACAATATAGCAAGAATTAAAGTAGGGGGGTTGAATGGAATTTTTGAACCTTTTTCTTGAAATAAAAATGTTCAACTCGATTATGGATATATTTGTTTTGATTAGCACAATGCGGAATGTAAACTTGAATGAATCAAAACATAAGTAATTAAAAACAAGAGTCTTTAAAACTTTCTGGTGGATTTAAACAATTCCACCAGAGATATATCTCTGTGTGCAGAAATGCTCACAGCTGCTTACACAAATAGAACTGCTAAGAACACAGGAAATGCTAAAGATAGTGCTTACAAAGATTTCTCTTTTGTTGTTTATTAGCTATGTCAGCTATTTTTCTATTTGCTACTCTCTTGGTTTATATATTACCAAAATTACAAAGTCAAAAGAACTGAACAAATATAAAATTTAACAGTCTTGATCTTTGCTGCTTTTCGTCCTCTATTACCCAGTTAATGGGCTTCCACAGTGTACTTGTATCCAACTCAACGGCTGTGTGTCAGCTTTCACTGTTCAACTGATGTTTGAATCTTGATATGATCATCCGTCGATGACTTAATTGATCATCCATCGATTGCTATGTTAAACATCCGTTGATAGTCATTTGATCATCCGTCGAAGCTTTGTTAAGCATCCGTTGGTAGCTATTTTGGCACTTGACTTCATTTCACTTATACAGAATTACAAGACTTTGCTTATGTACAGTTAATCAACCTATTCTGCATATCTAGTTAAAGTCAACATGACTTATATGCTACTTCAGATTCTATACAAAGGTGCATACAACACTGTGCTACAAACTTATTATTACATAAGCTACTCACTCGATGGATAATAAGTTAATCATCCGTCGGGACTATAATGAGTTATCCGTCTGGACTATAATTCTTATCCGTCGAGTGCTACATTATTTCACTAAGTAAAATCTACTTAGATGTTTTGTTTAGGTAATCAACAAGTACTCAACATATTCACAACAAAAATAAATAAAACTGATTTTTAAAATTAATAACATAAAATAAAAATCAAAATTTCAGAAACAGTTGTCAGAAATTGGTTTCTGACAAAACAGATCAAAACCGGGTTTTGGTTTGAATTCGGGTAAATGGGTCACCAAGAACCCAGAATCCGGTGGCTTTCCGGTCACCGGAAAATTATTCGGCCACTTCAATTTAGGCCACTACAGGGATGGTTTGACATAATTTTTAGAGGGTTTTTATTCCATACAAACACAGCAACATAATCCCCAAGTTTCCAGGCTTCAATCATCCCCAGGTGATGTTCTCCGGCCAAAAAACCGAAGAACTCCGGTGAACCTCTGCAGTTTCCGACGAAGTCACTTTCTGGCCAAACTATGAACCGTTTGTGATTGTTTTTACTGGGAATCAATTCTAAACTTACTTTTAAATATAAATCACCGAACAAAACACATCAATAATCCCAGAAACAAGATTCCAGCCAAAACCGACTCAAAGTCCGGCCAAAATCCGATTTGCTTAAATCGTACATCAAAAATTACGTTCTATAGCTCAAATTAAAGCTCATAACACCCATAATCAAACCCCCATATCCAAATATACCTCAGATATCCCTAAAATCAAAAACTATTCAAGGAAAAAACACATAAACCCTAGATATCGAATTATCAGTTTAAGCAATCGTTTGTGAAATTGATTAACAGGAATCGATCATAAATCATCAGACAAAGCTATACATATCATCAATTTCAACAAATAACCCCAGAATCAAAAAGTACCAAATCAGGTATAAACCCTAGAAATCGAAAATCAAAAATAACAACTCAAAACTTGAAATTGATGGAAGAAACAGAAAGAACATATCAAAACCTGTGATTTGAGTACTCGAACTGATTGATTTGGTATTGAAATCAGATCAAAATCACCATTTTAATTCTTGACCCGACCCTGTTCTTCTTAACCCGGTTTGCAGAGAATTTGTGTAATTTTCAGAATTTTAATGATTTATTAATTATAATTAATTAATAATTAGGCTATTTATAGTAGTAAAATTAATACTCCTAAATAAAATTAAGGGGCTAATTATACATTTAATAAAAATATTTGGCCCTAATTTTCATAATTTTTGGGTATTAAAATTTAATTTATAAATATTTTATATATACAATATATATGCCAAAATTTCCCAAAAATTGCGAATAATGCAAAAATGCAAAGAAATAATATAAATGAAAGTCCTATAATTTTATAAAAATAAAAATGTGATTTTTGTGGGGTTTTTAACACCCAATGGGGCCCGGAAAAGTCATTTTTCGTAAAATGAGAAAATTTATAAAATATCTAGATGTTCAGAATATTGCGATTGTAAAAGCCGTTTGATGAAAAATAAGGCCCATTATTTTATTTGAAATACTGGCTTTAAAATCATTGTTTGGTCGTAAAACGTTTGAAATGAAAGCGATGAATGCAAAATAAAACATCTGAAAATACCTTAAAAATACAGAAATGACACGAAATACACGTAACATGTAACAGTTAGGGTTCAACAGATAATTACACATAAATGACATGTTAATACACATACTTTATTATAAATATGATATAATACAATCGTAAATTTCCCGGTCGTTACACCCTGTATGGAGTGTGAAGATGGCCATATTTCTGGAAGCTACAGATCCAGAATATTTAGACAGAATTTATGATGGTCCACACAAGCCCACAAAGCTTTCTGTTGCAGTTGGGAATGAGCCACAGAAGATGATTCCCAAAGAAAAGAGAGAACTCACCACTGAAGACATCTCTTCACTAGGCAAGGATGCAAAAGTAAGACACTTGCTTCATAGTGCACTTGACAATGTCATGTCAAACAGGGTGATTAGATGCAAGACTGCAAAAGAAATCTGGGATGCATTGGAAGTGAGATGTCAAGGAACCAATGCCATAAAAAAGAACAGGAAGACAATACTCACACAGGAGTATGACTTTGACTCAAAATCTGATGAGTCACTAACTGATACACATGACAGATTCACAAAGCCATTGAATGATCTGTCACTAGTGGATAAGGAATATGATCCAGAAGATTCAAATCTGAAATTCTACTAGCTCTTCCTGAAAAGTGGGATTTGAAAACTACTACAATAAGAGACAACTATGAACTTGCTGATATGTCTCTTGATGAAATCTATGGGATGCTCAAGACTCATGAACTTGAGATGGAGAAAAGAAAGAAGAGGCATGGAGGGAAGTCTAAAACAGTTGCTTTAAAGACTGAAGAAAAGCCAATTGTCTCTAGGAAGGCAAAAAGAAAGGCTCTCATCATACAGTCTGATTTAGAGTCATCAGATTCTGATGATGATGATTCAGAACCTGAAAATTTATCTGAAGTGGATGTTGATGCAGAGATGATACAACTGTGTGCTCTTATGGTGAAGGATATCACAAAGACAGCCTACAAGAAATTCAGAAAGGGTAAGAAGTTTTCCAGGAATGGTGGAAGTTCTGACAAGAAAGGGTTCAGAAAGACTAAAGGCAAAGGAGGAAAGTCTGACATAGGAGACAACTCAAATGTCAAATGCTACAATTGTGGTGAAAGAGGCCACATCTCTCCTGATTGCAAGAAAGGAAAAGGTGATAAAGGCCAGGCACTTATCACAAAGAAGAAAAACTGGGCAGACACTTCAAAATCTGATGAAGAGGTGAACTATGCCTTAATGGCAAATGCTGATAGCAGTTCTGATGCTGCAGAACTAAAGGTACCTCTATCAACTCTTGCTTTTGATATAGAAGATATTAATGAGTTGAGATTATTTCTGAAAAATAATTATATTAGCTATAGAGATCAGACTTTAGAGAATGAAAGATTAAAATCTGAAAATCTAAAGTACAAAAACAGATATAGTTATCTTGAAGAAGAGTTAGTCAAGATGAACACTATTCAGACATAGAGAGATAATGATGTGTATGTTAAGAATGAATTGCTTAAACAGAATGATTATCTAAAAACTAAATTAGAAAAAGAAAGAGAAATCATCAGGACTTTGACTAACTCAGGCAGAACAACTCAGAATATTCTAAGTAGTGGAACTGGAAAGAGGGGTTAGGTTATAATGATGGTAAAAGTGAGAAAGGGACTTTACCAATTAAGCCAATTGCTATCAAACAGACTGAAAAGCCAAAGGTAAATCCTTTTAAATTTGTTGTAAAAACTGTTGTGTCTGATTCTGAAGAGATGAAAGACTCTAAAACAGAAGTCAAAGAAAAGTCAACTTCAAACAAATTAAAACAGGATAAACCAGCTTTGGTAAACATTGGCTTAATGACAAAGAAGCAGCTTAAGTATAAGCTGAAAGAGATTAAAAATGTGAACAAGGTAAAGAAAGCTAGAAAAAATAGGAATGGAAAGGAAAGTATGAATAAAAGTAATATTATATGCCTGTTCCTAATGCTCCAAGAAAGAAATGCTATAATTGTGGAAATTCTAACTATCTTGTTTCTTTTTGCAGGAAAAAGAAAGATATAAACTCTTTACCTCCTAGATCAGGAGTTAAGAGTCAGTCTGTTAGGTTTAAACTATAATATCCTTGTTTTCATTGTGATAGTTTATGGCATTTTATTTATACTTGTAAGGAATATCATAGTTTGTACTATGATTATTATGAAATAAAACCTTCTTTAAAGAAAATTAGTGTAATTCCTTCTAGTATAAATTCTGATGCAAAGTATGATATAAAGTCTGATAAAAAGCATGTTAGCATAAACTCTAAAACTAAATCCGCTGCAAATGCTAACAAACTTAACAAGGCCAAAGGATCCAAGCAAGTCTGGGTCCTTAAAACTAATCAATAGTGGTCTTTGTGATTGCAGGGCAACAGGAAAAACATCCTGGTTCTGGACAGTGGATGTTTATGACATATGATATGACTAGAAATGAAGCCCTGCTATCAGACTTTGTGGAGAAAGCTGGCCCAGGAGTTTCTTATGGAGATGGCAACATGGGAAAGACTCTGGGATATGGCAATATCAATCTTGGGAATGTCATAATTAAAACAGTAGCTCTTGTCTCAGGACTTAAACACAATCTGCTAAGTGTGAGTCAAATCTGTGACAGAGGTTATCATGTGGATTTCTTTGAAGAACACTGTGAAGTTGTAAGTAATTCTACATGCAAAGTGGTTCTGAAAGGTTACAGACATGGTAACATATATGAAGCCAGACTTTCAACAAATTCTGATGGTTCTGCAATCTGTTTGTTAAGCAGAGCATCAATTGAAGAAAGCTGGAATTGGCACAAGAGACTCTCTCATTTAAATTTCAACAACATAAATGAGCTTGTAAAGAAATATCTTGTGAGAGGACTGCCAAAATCAATATTTGCTCCTGATGGTCTTTGTGACTCATGTCAAAAGGCAAAATAAAGAAAATCTTCATTCAAAAGCAAAACTGAATCCTCAATACTTGAGCCTTATCACTTACTGCATGTTGATCTATTTGGTCCAGTCAATGTTATATCTATTACAAAGAAGAAATATGCTATGGTTATAGTGGATGAGTTCACAAGATACACTTGGGTGTATTTCTTGCACAACAAGAATGAAACTGCATCTACTCTAACTGATCATGTCAGACAGCTGGATAAGTTAGTCAAAGATTCTGTTAAAATAATAAGAAGTGATAATGGCACTGAGTTCAAGAATTCAATCATGGAAGAGTTCTGCAAAGAGCAAAGAATAAAGCAGGAATTTTCTGCACCTGGAACTCCATAGCAGAATGGAGTTGTAGAAAGAAAGAACATGACTCTTATTGAAGTTGCACGAACTATGCTTGATGAAGCAAAGCTACCAACCTATTTTTGGGCTGAAGCTATGCAGACTGCTTATTTTACACAGAATGCTACACTCATAAAGAAGCATGGAAAAACACCATATGAGATGGTGAAGAAAAAGAAGCCAAATCTAAAATACTTTCATGTATTTGGATGCAAGTGTTTTGTTCTTAAGACTCATCCTGAACAGCTGTCAAAATTTGATCTAAAAGCTGATGAAGGAATTTTTGTTGGATATCCACTTTCCACAAAAGCCTTCAGAGTCTACAATTTAAGAACAAGGGTTGTCATGGAATCTATCAATGTATCTTTTGATGATAAAAAGATTACTGGACTTGAAGATTTCAATGATCATGATCAACTGAGATTTGAAAATGAAGATGTAAATTCTGATTCTGTAAATTCTGATGACCTAAATCCTGAACCTGTAAGTTCTGACGGGTTAAATTTCGATGTCATTGAAACTGTGGTAAATGCTCCAAAGGAAAATGCACCTGTTCAGGGGGAGCAAGTTGATGATCATACCACATCTCAAGACTCTCAAGAAGCATCAGAACCGGTCACTGACTCTTCAAGTTCTGATTCATCAAGTTCTGATGAGCCAAATTCTGATAATTTTGGAAACTCTAATTCTTCAATTCCTGAAGGATCCAACTCAAATTCTGGAATCTCAGAGAGCATAACTTCAGGCGGAGCATCAGAAAATGCTAATGGAGACAACATGGATCATGGGGGAGGATCCAGTTCTAGAGATCAACTTCCATCTGCAAGGAAGTGGACTAAATCACATACACCTGACTTAATAATTGGAGATCCTGAAACAGGTGTCATAACTAGAACAACAACAACAAATAAATGTCTCTATCATTCCTTTCTATCTCAGACTGAACCAAAGAAAGTGGAAGAAGCTCTTCAAGATGTTGATTGGGTGCAAGCAATGCAGGAAGAGTTAAATGAATTCGAAATAAATAAAGTCTGGACCCTAGTACCAAGACCAAAGGACAGATCAATTGTTGGTACAAAATGGGTGTTCAGAAATAAAACTGACAGTGATGGCATAATTACAAGAAACAAAGCAAGGATGGTTGCTAAAGGTTACTCTCAATAGGAGGGTATTGACTATGATGAAACATTTGCTCCAGTTGCTAGATTGGAAGCCATAAGAATCTTTTTGGCTTATGCTGCTCACAAGAAGTTTAAAATCTTTCAAATGGATGTGAAAAGTGCTTTTCTCAATGGAGAATTGAAAGAAGAGGTATATGTTGAACAACCTCCAGGCTTTGTAGATCCAAAATTTCCAAATCATGTCTACAGGCTTGACAAAGCACTTTATGGCCTTAAGCAAGCTCCAAGAGCATGGTATGAGACTTTAACTCAATTTCTTCTGGAAAGTGGATTTCACAGAGGCACAATTGACAAGACTTTATTTAATCTCAACCATGGAAAGGACATACTTTTGGTACAAATATATGTTGATAAAATCATCTTTGGCTCTACAAATACAAAACTTTGTGAAAGATTTTTCAAGTTAATGTAGTCAAGATATCAAATGAGTATGATGGGAGAGTTGAGTTATTTTCTGGGACTTCAAATCAAACAAACTGAAGAAGGTACTTTTATCAGCCAATCTAAGTACACCAGAAATCTACTCACGAAATTTGGAATGCAAGTCAGTTCTACTGCATCAACTCCTATGGCCACTGCCACCAAGTTAGATAAAGATACTGGAGCATCAGTAGATATTACTAACTACAGAGGTAAAATTGGCTCTTTACTCTATTTAAATGCAAGTAGACCAGATATCATGTATGCTACCTGTCTTTGCGCAAGATTTCAGGTTGATCCAAGAGAACCTCATCTAATAGCTGTGAAAAGAATTTTCAAGTACCTCAAGGGTACAACTGATCTAGGATTGTGGTATCCTAGGGAATCAAATTTTAAGCTAATAGGTTACTCAAATGCAGATTTTGCAGGATGCAAAATAGACAGGAAAAGCACTAGTGGAAGCTGCCAATTTCTTGGAGGCAGATTGGTTTCTTGGTTTAGCAAGAAACAAAAATCAATTTCTACATCAACTGCAGAAGCAGAATATATTGTTGGAGGAAGCTGTTGTGCACAAATTCTGTGGATGAAGAATCAGTTACTGGACTATGGGTTAGAATTTTCTAAAATACCTATTTACTGTGATAATCAAAGTGCTATTGCTATGATAGAAAATCCAGTTCAATACTCAATGACAAAGCACATCAGCATTAGGTACCATTTCATAAGGAAACATGTGATGGAAGGTACAGTGGAATTGCATTTTGTTCCAACAGATCAACAACTAGCAGAATATCTTCACAAAACCACTATGTGAAGTTACTTTTACAAGACTGGTAAATGAACTTGGAATGGTTTCAGGTTCTTTCTCAAAATCTATTAAGTTTTTGTTCTCATACATTAGACTTTATGATCAGTGTTTACAGATTTTCTTATCTCAATGTAATCTGTGCTTAAATTGTAACATATTAAACACTACTTATTATCTAATGTGATTCTATAAACTCTGAAAGTGTTTTGAATGTTCTGTGACTATTCAATCCAATGAGGATTATCTTTTTAGATGCTGACTTAGTAGTCTTTAACAAACTATGTATCCCATGTTTGAATTAGTTATTTATGTGGAAATCAATAACACAAGAAAATTCTGATTTTGATCTTAGTCAAATTTACTTCCTGTATCTTATTACTAAGTCACAAACTAGATTATTACTTCTTATCTGTCAAATTATGATGTCAGTAAATCTTAAGGATGAACTACATGCTTAATAAGCCTCACTTATCTGAAAAAAAATAAAAGAAAAGAAAAAATTGAAATCAGGTACTCATTTGAGATCTAGAGTAATTTATGTGAAATGAAAGATCCAAGTGCATTGCTGGTATTAAGTTATATGCATTAGAAAAGCAAATTAATTTTTCTTGGTGACTTTTCATATTCTCTGATTACTGGAGAAATATTCTGATAACAACATTAATTCTGATGGTAGTTGTAACTCATTTACACTGAGAAGCCCTTGTCAAAAGAATTTCAAAAGATGCATAAAATAAGCACAAACAGTTGAGGTGGATTCTTGCATAATTTAATTCTACAGTAGACTTCACAATTCAAGACAGATTTTAAGTATTTTTCTTAGTTATGCCTTATTTCTAAGATATACTGAAGTTTATCAGACTTTAATCTTTATCTGATCATTTGCACATACACACACTATCACTCCATATGAATGATGAAAATTACTGCAGTGATTAAGTTGTTTCTGATAAACAGTTAAGTATTATTTGCATAAATTCCGAGGACAAGTTCTGATTATGTTCTGATGATTAAACTCTGAAGAAACCAGACAGTATTTGTGTGAAGAAACACAGACACAGTCATTCACCTTTTGAGTACAGAAGCCATGTTCTGATGACCGTTAAATTCTGATAATAGTCAAGTTCTGATGCAAATCCTGATGCTTATGTGGCATTATTTATTTATTTGACTTATTTTTAGTATTTACTGTAACAGTTATATTTCAAGGAAAAATAATTAGGTGAGATAAAAACAGTCATAATCATTTATTAGTGGGTTGCGTGTTGGTTTTGGTATGTGCATGTGTGCAATAATTACTGCATGTTTACCATGCCCACTATTTATGTTTTGAATGATTACACGCTGCCAAGTGTAAAAACTACCGGTTCTAATTCAAAAGAGACGTTACCATGTGCAGAGTATAAATATCAGAGATAAAAGATTATACAATCTTTTACCCATTCTTTTATTCTATTCTCTCGCTCTCTCTCTCTCTCTCTCTCTCTTATTTTCTTACTCTCTTATTTTCTGACGTTCTATTACAGGCATTTTATCAAACACTTTGCAAACACAAAATTTTCACTTGATTTTTCAACAGAAATGGCACCAAAGGATGTTATTTTTAATGGAGCTAAGTTTGTCCCGAACAACTACACTGCTATCTTGAACAAGGATGAAGCTCCTTCAGAACTTCACTTTGTTTAGGATTTCTTGGCTCACAGTGAGATTGGGTTTGCTCTGACCCAACCTCAAGCAATCTCTGGTAAACAAATGCTGGAGTTCTGGAAGACTGGAATCTATAATGATGGAGGTGAAACTGGATCTCCAAGTATCATCTTCTCATTAGGAGAAGATGAGTATATGGTAACTGTAACTACAGTGAGGCAGGCTCTTCATCTGCCTAAAAACTGCACTTACAACTCAGCACCTGGAGAATCTGTTCTTCAGAACATGATGGCAAGCTTGGGATATGAGAAAAGCTTGTCCAAGCTAGGACAGTTGAAGAGGCCTTACATCATGAGGGAATGGACCTTCTTCTTTGTTTGCATCACAAAGACTTTTGCTAACAAATGCTCCAATTTCGATGCCATTCCAATCATGAGTCAACAAATAGGGTATGCACTTCTTAATCAGACTCATTTTGATTATGCATCTGCTGTGTTAGGCTATATTGGTGACAGAATGAAGGAAGATGCAAATGTAGTATATTTTGCTAGGTTCTGTCAATAAATTTATAGTTATTGTTGTTCTGATAAGCCACAAGTGTTCAGTGACCTAATGGAACCTTTTAAGTTACATAAAAGGGCATTTACTGACTTGTTATCTGCTGATAACAAGAAGGAAGTACTAAGACCTCTCCAAATACCCAAATCTGTCAAACAGTTCTCAGTCAACACTATCCCAGACACTTACACAACCATATTCCCTAATGTAGCATCATCAAAACCATCCACTACTCAACAACCACAGTCTACCTCACAACCACCAACATCAGCACATGTTGTCAACACTTCACGGTCCAGACCCAAATCCAAAACCAAACCAACCTCTGGTACTTCTCAAAAGGTGCCAGTTGTAAAATCTGACACATCCTTTAGACCCAAAACCTCAAGAGCTAAATCTGTTCCTCAATCTCCACCAAGGAGAAAGAGAAGGCTGATTCTGAGAGATGAATCAGATAATGATGAAGAACAGGTCCAGGTTCCTGCATCAGAAACTGTGACAAAAGAAGCTGAAGAGTCAACTTTTTAGAAGGAGAAAGCAGCTGAAGCTTCTAGTATTCAGAAAAGAAAGAGGTCTTCACATTCTGATACAGATCATGTCACCCCTCCATCTAGAAAATCAAAATTGAGGAAGGTGAGAGCAGGTGTGCATATTGCACAAACTCAATCTGAAGATGCTGAGGAAGGGGATCAGAAATCTCTGATCACATCAGAACCTATTGTGATTGAAGCCCTGCCAGCAGTTAAAGAAGTTCTGATTCAGGAATCTGAAATTCCTGAAGTTCACAGATCAGAATCTGTATAAGAATCTGTGACTTCTCCACCTCACTCTCCAATCAAAGCTACAGATGATGTTGAAGAACAAGAGACAAGTCCTGAAATAGATATTCATAATTTGAATATACCTACTATTCTATATCTGGAAGCTCCAACTACAAAACAACCAACTCCGGTTACTTCTCCAATTTTACAGGCTGAGATACCAACAACACCAATTCTTGATCTTGGAACTGAAGATCAGAATTTAGACAAAGCTGCAACTATTTCAGAGTCTCCTACAGCCACACACACCTTGGTGTTATCTGAAGATGAGGAGATTCTAGCAAGTTCTGGAGAGTCAGCTACAGTAAACACTCCAGTGCCTACAGGAAAGGAGGCATTATTCCAGTTTGAGGAAGAGGCTGCTCCAGTTCCATGGGAGGAAACCTTTAGAGGGGCTGAGTGGATGCATAAATGGAATGATACTGATTTTATTCCCAACCCACATGTTCTGACAGAACAGGTTTCAAAAGCTGATGAGTTGCTGACAAGTTCTGACTTCAAGCATCAACTAAAGTTCACTGCTCTCAGTACAAGAACTCTACAAGGTCAACACTCCAAGACTCATGCAAAGGTTGATAAACTTCAGGAAATAGCTGATAAGCTAGACATGATGCAAGATCTAGACAAGAAGAGGTTTATCAGACCAATTCAAGAAAAAGTGGATGCTATTGAGCTTGTTCAAGCCAAGCAGCAGGCCCAACTGGATGAGGTATTACAAAATCAAGCTGCTCAATAGACTCAGTTAAATGAGATCCAATATTCAGTGGAACTCCTTCTTTCTCTACTCCTGACAGATGATGCCAAAAGGGGGAGAAGGTAGTTAAGTCCAAATGCTCACCAAGCCAAACACATAAGAAAAATGATGATCATGGAGATGACCAGGGAAACTCTGAAAAGAGTAGAGGTCAAAGTCAAGGGAAGCAGCTGAGCAGAATTCCCACTCAACAGACAAGTTCTCATCAGAGAATGTCTGGTAGCAAGAACTCTGATAGATCTGCTATGCAAGGGAGGAATATAGAAGGAAAGAAGCCAACATATCAGGATGTTCCTTTGTTGATCACAAATATTGATACTTCAAATACTGATGATCAAGTTCTGACAACTACTTCTGATGTGATAGTCCAAGCTGGAAGCCAAGAGTCATAGAAGTTTTTGCAGACTTTGAAATTCAAAGGAAAGAAAGCAACATTCTTCTACAAAGATCCCAAAATTCAATCTGTTGATGAAGAAATTGGCCAAGATACTATTCCTTAAGGATAATCCAGGAGTGGATTTAGAGGAAAAAAGAGAAGAAGAAGCTAAATTTTCTGCTGAAAAGAGCAAACCCAAGTCAAAAGCTTCTGATGCTAAAAAGCCACCAAGATCAAAAGAAAAGGGGATTGTGATAAGAGAAAGATCTGCCACAGAGATTCCTAGATCAATGACTAGATCCCAAACTACTACTGATCCTAAAGACAAGGGAAAAGGAAAAGTTGGGGAGACAGTCAAGAAACAGAAGATGAAGATTCCTCAAATTCTGATGGATCCTGTGTGCAAGATGGTTCAAGTCTTTGATGATGCTGCTGCTGAAGATGAAACAGTTGAAACTCTGAAGAGAAAGAGGATGACAGAAGAATCTAAGACAACCTTTGACATAGCTCAAGTTGTTCAGAGTGAAGAAGTTCAGAAATTAATAAATCCTCAAGATATTTCAGAACAACAAGCTATAGATGAAACTGCAAATCATGACCAATTCATCAAGACATCAACCTCTGACACTGCTCAAGTTGACATAGATAGCTTAACATTAGAAGACAAGAAGAAGCTACTATGGAACAAGTCTATTCCAGTTCAGCCTAAGACAAATAAGATGTTAAATCAACTTGCAGCATTTGGGCTAAAAGCCAAGCAAGCTAAAGACACTTCAGGATTAGGTTCTGACAGAGAGAAATTCCAGAATGGGATAGAAGTTGATATTAGAGATCCATTCACATTGACTGACAAGCCATATGAAGAGATCACACAAAAGCACCTTGACAAAGTGCTTTCTGCTCAAGTAGTGATGGATACTCATGATGATTATGAAGAAAAAGAGAAATTGATCTTATTTCTGAATGATGGCAGAACTTATAGATTATCTGACTCTGATGTGCTGAAGAAATATGTCAAAGAGCTCCAATATATTCATTATCTACCGGGGGTAAATTCTGATGTTACCAGGAAATGGTCAGAATATATTCTGCAGGCAATAAGAGATTTACTCAGAATTATTGGTGCAAGAATGACATAGTATACTCCAATGATGACTGAGGATGATGGAAGAGAAATTCCTATGAGGAAGAATTCTGCTAAGGTAGAAGTAATTCTGAAAGGAAGATGTTTATGCTAAAATGAAGATTCTACACATCCAAGGGTAATCAGACTGGGAGATGGACTTGAAGGAAATCCAATTTCTGCACTCAGAGCTGCCATATATCAGATTGGTGATACTGAAGATGAAGAACTGCAGCAAGTCAAAGCTCAGTTACTTGAAGTTAAAAGAAATGCAGAGACCAAGCTGGTTTAGACTTTGTGAGGAATCATTATGGATTCAGGCTGATTTAGTGAATTTGGTAAAAGTTGCATGGACTGTAAGTTGTATTTAGTTGTACATATAAACTCTCATTGCATTTGTACTTAAATGTTTTTGAAATCATCAAATCTATAAACTTGTATATTTTTATAATTTACAAGTTGGGGGAGATTGTTAGATATATTTGTGATGCCTTGTCTAATTTGATTTGTTTAGTTTCAGAACTTACTATCAGAACTTAACTGGAAATCAGAACTTACTGAAGACAGGAAGTTATCAGAACTTAAGCCATCAGGACTTACATCAGAACTTAAGTGCGGATACACTTCAGGGATGAAAAGCGGCTGATTTACAGGAGATGATCTGGATTAAACAAAACAAGATATGCGTGGAGAGTTGTACAACTAAAGGACTATAGTAGATAATCTCTGATATATTTTAGGAAACAGAACATATCATATCAATTAAGAGATATCTTGTAACTGTGTAGTAATAAACACAGATTAGGATTTACACTATATGTGTTATCATTCACGAGAATATTATTCATTATAACCCTAGCAGCTCTTAGTGATATCATACATCACTGAGAGAGTAGATTAAATCTACTGTAACAGAGTTTGATATATTGAATAAACTTGTTTTCTGTTACATACTTGTGTTTATAATCGAATTGATTGTGGATACTATATTCAACCCCCTTCTATAGTATCATTGAGGCCTAACACTGCTTGTGAAGAAAATTAAGCATGACTTTCGCATCGTTCGTTGGCAATGCCTTAACTTCAACCCATTTTGACACGTAATCAACCGCCAACAAGATATACTAATTGTTGCAAGATGAGACAAATGGCCCCATTAAGTCAATTCCCCAAACATCAAAGACCTCAACCTCGAGAAGCACATTAAGAGGCATCTCATCCTTTTTAGACATATTACCCACACGTTGACATCGATCACATTTCAAAATGAACTGATGCGCATATTTAAACAATGTTGGCCAAAAGAAACATGCTTGAAGAACATGAGCTGCTGTCTTTTCTCCACCATAATGTCCTCCATAAGCCGTTGAGTGGCAATCTTGCAAGATTCCCCCCGTTTCGCTGTAAGGAATACATCTCCTGATGATTTGGTCAGCTCCCTGGCGAAAAAAAAATGGCTCATCCCACATATACCACTTCACTTCATGTAGAAACTTCTTCCTTTGAGCATAAGATAAGTTGGGAGGCATGATGTTACTTACAAGGTAGTTCACAATGTCCGCAAATCACGGCTCTTCTTCTTGCACTCCAAACAGCTGCTCGTCGGGAAAAGATTCGTTTATCAAGGTCTTATCCAATGAAGTGGCATTAGGATTCTCTAAACGCGAGAGATGATCAGCGACTTGATTTTCAGTTCCTTTTATGTCCTTGATCTCTAATTCAAATTCCTGAAGCAAAAGAACCCATCTAATCAATCTAGGCTTCGAGTCCTTCTTTAAGACGAGATATCGAATGGCGGCGTGATCAGTAAAAACTCACCTTAGTCCCAAGTAGATAATATCGAAATTTCTCAAAACCATAGACAATAGCCAAAAGTTCTTTCTCCGTAGTAGTGTAATTCAGTTGAGCACCATTTAGAGTCTTACTTGAGTAGTAGACTATATGAAATATATTGTTCTTCCTCTGCCCAAGAACTGCTCCAACTGCATAATCACTTGCATCGCACATCATCTCAAAAGGCTCATTCCAATCAGGTGCAGTTATGACTGGTGCCGAGATTAGACTCTTCTTCAATGTCTCAAAAGCCGCAAGGCACTCGTCATCAAACTTAAAAGGGACATCTTTCTCTAATAGACTGCACAAAGGCTTTGAAATTTTCGAGAAGTCTTTGATGAAACGCTTGTGGAAACCCGCGTGACCAAGAAAACTGCGAATTCCCTTGACAAAAATAGGTTGGGGAAGATTCTCAATGACCCCCACCTTGGCCTTATCCACCTCAAGACCCTTACTAGAAACCTTATGCCCCAGAATTATGCCTTGACGTACCATAAAGTGATATTTCTCCCAATTGAGAAACAAATTGGTCTCAACGCACCTCTTGAGAACGTGTCCAAGATTTTGCAAGCATTCATCAAAAGAATCGCCAAAGACTGAGAAGTCGTCCATGAAAACTTCCACATTCTGACCAATCATGTCAGAAAAGATGGCCATCATATATCGTTGAAATGTGGCTGGTACACCACACAGACCAAAAGAAACTCATCTAAAGGCGAACGTCCCGAATGGGCAAGTGAAGGTAGTTTTCTCTTGATCTTCTAGAGCGATACAAATCTGATTATAACCCGAATAACCATCCAGAAGATAATAGTACTCATGACCAGCCAACCTGTCAAGCATCTGATCAATGAAGGGCAAGGGAAAATGATCCTTCCTAGTGGCCTTACAGACTCTTCACCCCGTGACTGTCCGTGTAGGAATAAGCTCATTCTTCTCATTTACTACAACATTAATACCACCTTTCTTTGGTACACATTGAACTGGGCTTACCCAGAACTGTCAGAGATAGGATAAATAATCCCTGCATCTAGCCACTTCAGAATTTCTTTCTTTACTACTTCCTTCATGATTGGATTAAGTCTTCTTTGCTGCAATTGTAGGCTTGCTACCTTCTTCTAGCAGAATTTTATGCATATAGAAAGAAGGGATGATTCCCTTAATATCTGCTATAGTCCATCCAATTGCCGATTTGAACTCTCTCAGAATTCTCAAAAGCTTTTCCTCATCGCTACCTGAAAGGTCAGATGCAATAATAATAGGCAGAGTAGATGCATCACCTAAAAAAGCATACCTCAAATGTTCAGGTAAAGGCTTAAGCTCAAGAGTATGAGCTTCCTCAATAAAAATCTTGAGGCGTTTAGGAGCCTTGCTCAATTCTTCCATTCCAAGAGATTCAAAAGGCATATCGATCTTCCTCTTCCAGGGAGACGCATTCAAAAATTGCAATTGCTCATCTCCTTCATCATCTTCACTGTCTGAATTTCCCAACAAGGCTTTTTTCTAAAGCATCAGACCTTAGCATTTGATCAAGTTCCGATGTGACCACCGAATCGACCAACTCGACTTTTAAGCACTCCTCATTATCAGTAGGAAATTTCATAGCATTGAACACATAGAAAGTCACATCCTGATCCAACACTCGCATTGTAAGCTCACCCTACTGCACATCAATCAAGGTTGGGCCAGTTGCCAAGAAAGGCCTTCCCAAGATTATAGGAATATTCTTATCCTCCTCGAAATCAAGAATGACGAAATCAGCAGGGAAGATGAGTTTATCCACCTTGACCAAGACATCCTCCACAATACCTCTCGGACATGTAATAGAACGGTCGGTCAACTGCAAGGTCATATAAGTTGGTTTGGGATCAGGTAAGTCCAATTACTTGAAGATTGACAAAGGCATCAGATTGATGCTAGCTCCCAAGTCACATAAGCATCTGTCAAAAGACACTTTTCCAATAGTACATGGAATAGTGAAGCTTCCTGGATCTTTAAGCTTTGGAGGCAACTTCTGCTGCAGCACAACACTGCATTCCTCCGTGAGAGCGACAGTCTCTAAATCATCTAGTTTCACCTTCCGAGATAGAATACCTTTCATAAACTTTGCATAACTAGGCATCTGCTTGAGAGCCTCCGCGAAAGGTATATTGATATGAAGTTTCTTGAACACCTCCAGAAACTTCTCGAATTGCTTGTCCAGCTTTTTCTTCTGTAGCCTCTTAGGAAAAGGCGGTGGAGGATAGATCTGTTTCTCCCTCAGGCAGAGTGTGCTCAACAGTAGTCTTCCTTGGTTCCACTTCTTCATCCTGCTACTTTGCTTCTTTCTCAACCCCAGCTTCTTCAGTCAACTCTTGAGTTTGTTCGGGATTCGCAACCTTCTCAGACCCCAAAGTGATTTCCTTAACCTGCTCCTTAGCTTCCCTCTTTCCTGGCACTTTAGTATCACTAGGCAATGTACCATGTTGACGATTTAGCAAGGCATTGGCAATTTGCCCAATTTAATTTTCCAAGGTCTTGATAGAAACTGCTTGGCTCTTGCACATAAGCTTCAACTCCTCTAATTCAGATTTTTCATTAGCTTGTTACAGCTGGAGTTGTTATTTTGGTGCATACCGCGGTTGCTGAAAACCAGGGGGGTTGTACTGTTTGGCTGGATACTGCTGATAAGGCTGTTGAACCGCATTCTGAGCATTGCTCCAGCTGAAATTGGGATGATTTCGGTTGTTGGGATGATAGGTGGCTGGCACAGGTTGTTGTGATCGCTGAAAGTTGCTCACAAACTGAGCTGATTCACTAGAAATTACGCAATGCTCAGTCTCGTGGGCTCCAGCACAAAGCTCACTAACACTAGAGATTTGATTAACTCCATAATTCGCCAAAGTGTCCACCTTTATTGTCAAAGCCTTAAGTTGGGCAGCGATAGCAGTTGCTGCATTCAACTCCAGAATTCCTGCTACTTTTCCCTGAGTCAGTCTCTGGGAAGGATTCTGGTACTCATTAGCAGCCATTAGTTCAATATGTTCATAAGCTTCATCATAGCTTTTAACCCACAAGGCTCCTTCTGATGCTGCATCAAGCATGGGTCTAGAAGTAGCACCCAATCCATTGTAGAAACAGTTGATAATCATCCATTCAGGCATGTCATAGTGTGGGCACTTCCTTGGCATTTCCTTATATCGATCCCAAGCCTCACACATAGATTCTCCAGTTTGTTGCGTGAACTGGGTAAGAGCATTCCTGATTGCTGCAGTCTTCTCCATGGGGAAGAATTTAGTGAGAAACTTTTGAGCGAGATCTTCCTAAGTGGTGATAGATCCTGCTGGTAGAGAGTGTAACCAGCACTTTGCCTTGTCCCTCAAAGAGAATGGGAAGAGATGTAGCTTGATAGCATCTTCAGTCACATCATTGAACTTGAAAGTGTCACAGATCTCGATGAAATCCCTGATATGCGTGTTGGGGTCTTCGGTAGGAGAAACCCCAAACTGAACTGAGTTCTGTATCATCGGGATCGTGCTTGACTTGATCTCAAAAGTGTTAGCCTTGATGGCTGGTCGAATGATGCTAACCTGAATGTCATTAATATTAGGCTTATAATAGTCCATCAAAGCCTTCGGATTCTCTGCTTGATCACCCATAGCTACTACAATTGGTTCTTCAATTTTCTCTTCTTCTTCTACCTTCTTTTTTTCCTCAGAAACTTCCCTACGAATTACCACAAGTTCTTCCTCGGCTTTATCCAGTGTTCTCTTACGAGTACGCGAACGCGTATGCATACACCTTCGCTAGATCACCTGAAATAAAATAAGGAAACAAATAAGTAACAATGTCCGAGTCAATGAACTTTAACGACCACTGATAGAAAGCACATAAACTAGTAATTAACATTGCAGTCCCCGGCAGCGGCGCCAAAAACTTGTTAGTCACTAAACACGCGCTAATATTAGACGCAAGTATACGAGTTCGCAAGTAGTATAAGATATAAATTAGATTCGATCCCACAGAGACTGTATTGGTTAACTATCTAAATTACGCACCTAAGCAATAATGTATGGTTATTATTCATTGCTATGATGATAACAAATTAAGAGTGTTTATAACTAAGAATTACGCTAACTATTATAACTACGAGAATAAGCTTGACTGAGTTAATATATATGACAGACATGGGATTCTAACTTCATTAAATACTTCATTCAATAGCCTTATTATTCTCAACCTTAGCATGCAATGGTGATGACACTAATCAGACAACACGAAACTGATAAACGCCAACTTTCGTTGCACGAGTACCATTCTACCAGACATCCATAAAAGAGATAGAAGCTGAATAGGCACCAATTATATTGAGACCCTATATGTCTATAGAATTTGACAATATAACGGTTTAAGCACAAGTTATCTATCTTGATTACATAGGGCAAGTAAGATGGTTAAAATTACCTATGAATCATGCATAACAATACATGAACCTATGCTAGCATGACAAGTTCTAAATCCTTAAATTCATTTTCGCTTCATTAAAAATTAACACGCTATCTTATAAGTTCGCGACGCTCACAAGACGAATACGCACAACCAATGCTAGGATATCATACAATCACCATATACTAAGGCATCAAACAATTTAACTAAATAAATCCATAAATAAATCCGCTAGAACCTCACGATAATGATTAGCCCATAATCGAACTCATCGCCAACATAGGTTCCAATGAAAACATGATATAGCAAACATAGTCTTTATACGAATAAATAAACCAAAGTACAATCAAGAATATAGGTTCAGCAAAATAAGAAACAAGCATCCAAATTACAACTCAAAATAAAGATTCACAAGAATGAACTAGTTCATCTTCGCCCTTTGTTGAATTGTGCCAAAAAGGTCTCTTGCCGTCTTCTCCTTCCTTGATATCTTGATATCTCTGAATATCCCTTAAAAACTGACCTAAGTTATGTTTATATAGCAGTTCATACATCCCAGGAGTCCAGCAATTCGAATTGTAGAAGAATCAGGATTTTAATATCCCGACCCAGCGCGACCGCACGCTTCACCAGCGCGGGCGCGCTGTCTCTCTGTACTCCCGGCGCGGCCGCGCGCAACACCAGTGCGGGCGCGCCTGCCTTCTGCCAAAACTTCATTTTTTCTTCTTCTTTTCCCTTGCAGCTTCGAGCCAGTCTTTCAAGCTTTTATTCCAACACATCCTAAACACCATATTAGCATTAAAATAATGCTAATTCACCTGATTCACGAAGTGAAGCCTGAAATACAAAAACACTTGAAAACACGTTAAAACACAAATAACTTGAGTACAAATACACCAACTCAAAACTTATTAGAGCATAAATAAGTGTCATAAATGCCACTTAACATCTCTTCCCATTAGTTTCTGGGGAGATTGCTTATTGACTGCAACTCATGTTATTAACATGACTCCTTCCTTGCTACTGAATAGTGGTACTCCTTATGAGGTATTGTTCCATTCTCCACCAGATTTTCATGATTTACGAGTGTTTGGTTTTCTCTGTTATGCTCGTGTAATGCCTCATCCAACTGATAAATTTGCTCCTCGAGCAATAAAGGGGATTTTTATGGGCTACCCGTTTGCTACTAAAGGTTTTAAAATTCTTGATTTATAAACTAAGGCCACATTTATCTCTCTGGATGTGACATTTTATGAGACCATTTTTCCATTTAAAACTGTTGTTACTCCAACTCCGTCTCACCTTTTTCCCCATATTGATTCATTTGTGGACTGTGATCCACTCTTTCTTCCTTATGCTCCTTCCAATTCTTCCTCTACTAACCCAACATTTACTCCAGCTGATCATCCAACTCTTGATACTTCTGCTATTTCAGTTATTTCTCCACCATTAGTCTTGCCACCTACATCTACCAGTGATAAAGCTACTCTTCCTAGATCTACTCGTGTCAGACAGTTGCCATCAAAATTCTCTGACTATACTGGTCTTCCAACCCATTTATGCAACCATATTCACCTCAATGCTCATGTTACCTTACCTACATATGTGGCTGATCTGCCTTTTGATGCATCTGTAGTGGTGTTAATGTCTTCTTCTCATAAAGTTTCTGAACCCTCTACGTATAAACAGGCTGTAAAATAGTCTGTTTGGTGTGAAGCTATGAGTGTTGAATTGGCCTCTCTGGAAGCCAATCACACTTGGTCAATTGAACCATTACCACCTGGTAAGAAGATAGTGGGTTGTAAGTGATTATATAAGGTCAAGTATCTTGCTAATGAGGATGTAGATCGTTACAAGGCTCGCCTTGTTGCAAAAGGGTTTACTCAAACAGTTGGGTTAGATTATTTTGAGACGTTTGCTCCGGTTGCCAAGATGTTTACTCTTCGTTTATTGTTAACTTTAGCTGCTAAAAATAACTCGTATATCAAGCAGCTTGATGTCACAAATGCTTTTCTTCATGGCCTATTAGATGAGAAGGTGTATATGGCGTTGCCACCTGGTTATCATCTGCTAGCTAATCTCCTTTCTCAGTTTCCAGATCAACGTCTGGTTTGTCGATTACTTAAGTCCATTTATGGCCTTAAGCAAGCCCCCCGCCAGTGATTTCTAGCTCTGTCTCAGGCTCTTAAAGCTTTTGGCTTTGTCCAAATGGTGAGTGATGCTAGTTTGTTTCGTGTTCAGTGGGATAATTCTGTTGCGTATATGCTGATTTATGTGGATGCTATGTTACTTACTGGAAATAATGCCAAGTTACTTGATGAGGTGATTCAATTTCTGACTACTCAATTCAAAATCAAAGATTTGGGGTCTATTTATAATTTCCTTGGTCTTGAGTTACACAGGTCTATTCGAGGTATCTTTATTAATTAGCATAAATACATGATGGTTATTATTAAAGATTGTGGGCTCTTGGATGCTAGAGCCTCCCGCATTCCCATGGATCAACATCATACTTTGCTAGGTGATGTTAGTACTGCATTCTTCAGTGATGTTACTGCTTATAGGCGTTTGGTTGGGCGCCTTATCTACCTGACTATTACACGTTCATATCTATCTTATCCTGTGCATGTGTTAGCTCAGTTCATGAACTCCCCTCGTGAGTCTCACTGGCTTGCTGCATTAAAGGTTGTTAAGTACATCAAGGGTACTTGTTTCCAGGGGCTGCTATTCTCTTCAGCTTCTCAAATGTCTATTACTGCTTATTGTGATGCAGATTGGGCTAGTTGCCCTACTATTCACCTGTCTTTCACTGATTTTTGTGTTTTACTGGGGGATTCTCTTATTTCCTGGAAATGTAAGAAACAGGGTATTGTGTCGCGTTCCTCTGCTGAGGCCGAGTACATATCACTTGTTGATACATGCTGTGAACTTAACTAGATTATTTCTCTATTGTCTGAAATGCAGTTCACTAATCTTACTCCCATTCAACTATTTTGTGACAATAAGTCAGCCTTGTACATAGTTTCAAACCCTATGTTTCATGAACGGACCAAACACATTGAGATTGATTGTCACTTGGTTCGTCAGAAAATGCAGCAAGGTTTGATAGCAACTCAACATATTGCTTCTGTAGATCAACCAGCTAATGTCTTTACTAAATCCTTGGCTTCCTCTCAGCTTCTTTATCTTCTTTTTGAGTTAGGTGTTTCCGATTCCTTTTCTACACCTCACTTGTAGGGGGATGTTACTCTAGCTCCCACTTCTGCCTCTCAGTAGAGATAAGACAGCTCAGCAACAGTTCAGACTTCCTCCAGCTCAGCAAGAGTTAGTTAGGATATTATAGATTATAGATCTAGTCAAAATATAGAATATATATATATATATAGTGGCTTATTCTTTACGTCTGAGATGTAACAAACTGATATACATTGTTTTGCATTCCCTGAATAGATAAGCACTTTTCATTTCTCTTTCTATGAATAATCCCAAGGGGTAATTGAAGGAGGTTACATTTTCTTAAGCCACTCTTAAAATATATTATTAAATATTAACTTTTAACAATTTAATTTGCATTTACCTCCAACAACATTATTTATATTCACTTTTTAAATAATATTTTAATATTAAAATATCTTTATTTAATATGAGTAGAGTACAAAATGGAGAGAGAAAGTGGGTGGTCGAATTAGCTTTCCTTATTTGGACAATACTCTTTTTATACCTGAGGACTTGCTTAAAGAGTCTGGGAGATGTTCCGACAGTGCTGGTGGTGGAATGATGGGAGAATCAGATTCAGAAGAGAAAGTAATTATAAAACTTGGAGGATTTAGCGGAGAAGTGAGTTTGGTACGCCAAGCAGAGGAGGAAATAATGTTAGTATGGGGATTACAACAGCCCACTTATGGTAAACAAAATGCATTTGTTGTTCAATCTTCTCTTCTTCTTCCTCTTGATGCTTGTGGTCGCTCTCTCTCTATCCTCCAGTCCCCCTCTTCTCTCGATACTCCCGGAGTAACTGGCTCTGTTATGTGGGACAGTGGCGTTGTGTTGGCTAAGTTCTTAGAGCATGCTGTGGACACTTCCCTCATTCATCTTCGTCATAAAAAGGTTGTTGAATTGGGATCTGGCTGCGGCTTGGTTGGGTAATTACATCCCCCCTTACGCTTCCTCTGACACATTAAGTTTTTAGATGAACTCGTTATTTTCATTTATTTACATTCTTTTTTGTCGCAAGTTCCTTACTGTTGAACCAAAAAAAGTTCCTACCAATTTTTATATTTGTCATCATATCTGCACTATATTACAATAGACAAAACATTAAAAGTTTGGTTGGTCGGTCAGTCGGTCAATCAATTGTAATTATAATTGATATTGAAGTCAACTTACTCTACCAATTTAAATCGTCAATCCTAATTCTAATTGGCATAGAAATTATAGAATAGCTTCTAATATATGCATTTTATACATACCTTTTGTTGTTCTAGTGTAATCCCCTTTTATTGTTTTTATTATCAGGTGCATTGCAGCTCTATTAGGGGCACACGTTCTTCTAACCGATTTGCCAGATAGGCTGAAGCTCCTTAAAAAGAATGTCCAAGAAAATTTGTATGGAAATGTGCGAGGTTCTGCAACTGTTATTGAGCTCACTTGGGGAGATCATCCTCATCCTACGCTTATCAACCCTTCACCTGATTACGGTAATTGTGCTTTTAATGTTTATTTTAATTGTGGTAGGTTGCTATAAAATGTTACTTGTTCACACTTTGGATAAAATAGTACGGTTTTAATTGACAAATAGTAGGTCCCTTATCTTATGTTTTCATACATTTAAGCTGTATGAAAGAAGGTATGAAGCTGCATCAAGTACCAAATTATGTTATGACATCAAGACTTAATATCACATATTCGGTTAATTTTTCCAACAAATTTGTATTACCTTTGAGAAGATTGTTCTTTTGCTATCAAATATCTATGTGAAGATGTTGTCATTGGAACAACATAGAATACAGTCATATATTGTATGTTTTATAGCAGCAACCAGCAACTGACGGACCACATAGAGCACAGCGCTGTTAAGCTACGCAAAATAAACATTTTACATATTTCTAGCTTCACAGATACTAGGTGAGTTGTTAGTGATAAGATTGTTTCTACTGTTGCATGAAAATGTCCTTATTCACTATATGCACTGTTACAAGTGCATGGTTGGTGCTACAAAATTTTATCTTGCACTAATCAAAACAAAGGATATTATTAAAAAACATAAAATTTAAGGCTGAACATTTTCTTGTCACTTTTTTAACTTTGAAGTACCTAATAAATGCCGTTGTAAAAGATAGTCATAAAATGCTCATTCTCTTATAGATATGTTCCAGGGAGTCTGTTTTTAAGCTTAAATCTGCTGATAATTTGCATGGCCTTAATTTACTTATCTATATTTTGTCTAAAAATTATGCAGTGCTTGGTTCGGATGTGATTTATAGTGAGGAAGCAGTGATAGATTTGATCGAAACATTAGTAGAACTTTGTGGACCCCAAACAACGATCATATTGGCTGGAGAACTTCGAAATGGTAGAAATTTCAGTTTTGGTACTAAATATCACAGTATTTTATTTATGTCAGGATGTAAAAGACTTCTTTATTTGCAGATGCCATCCTAGAGTACTTTTTAGAAGCAGCGATGAAGGTTTTTGTCATTGGTCGCATTGCTCAATCTCAGTGGCATCCAGACTATTGTAGCTCACGTGTTGTTATGTATGCTCTAGTTAAAAAGTGAATGCAATGGAAGGAATGAGATTGGAAATAAATGACTTAGATCTTAAGCCACCAAGTTGTGCAAGATCCTTACTCTTTGTACTGTGAAACATAATGCTTGACAATCTGCCTGGTTCATCATTCTCGAACCTTTAAGAGTTAATTATCCCTAAAATGTATGCTGATTTGTCCCAGTAAGATGCACATGGCTGAAATATCATTTATTTTGTTTCACATGCCAATTTGTTATTGCCGAAATCGTTGCAAGACTCGTGTTTGCCATTTTTTTTGTTTACACTTGTATATTATTTGTGAGACTTTACCTAATTCTTGCCACCCCCTGCAGTTTCAGGAATGCTTGTCCAACGCCGCCGTTTAGTTGCAGTGTTGATTTGCTCATTGCTGCTAATTTCATAACCTCAGAACTATAAATTGCTTCATGTGATTGTTGTGAATTGGCGATTAGCTCTTTCTCTCTTGTGTATGTTCTTCGTACCATGACCTGTGCCCATACAAATTGAAGTCTTTGTATTGTATCGACTTTCGCTATATATTTCGGAAACAGGATTCATGATTTCTGTTGTCTCATTTCCTTCTGTCGCAACTCACAAGGACCAGCAAATGAACAACTGTTCGGCTATAATAAAGCATATAAGATACTAGAAATGCCCTGTAGTTTAGTTGATAATAATTAGGAGTTTATGTTAATAATTAAGTTAGGACTTTAATTGATGCCCCCTTCTCCATTATGAGCTCAGTTAATGTAGTTGCCTGCTTCATTATTGTGTTTAAGATTAACTTTATCTTAATTTATCACTTACTAGTATAAGTCTCGCATCAACTTTATTCCTTAATTAATTAGATCAACTTTATCTTTATGACTTTTGTGGTTTTGCATTAACTTTTTAGTCCTTAATAGATTATATATTAACTTTGTCTTTAAGACTTGCTCTAGTTTTTGGTAGGAAAAGTTCACATGTTGAAACTACTAAAATTTCAACAAACATCTGTGCATATCTCAGCCAACTAAAACCGCGATTTATACATTTATTTAGTTAATTTAGATATTAGGACTATGCTTTATAGTTTATACGTTTTGCTTTTCGTTTCACAGTCCATATTTCTTTGTCTATTTCACAGAGAACAGTTGTTAAAATTACATTACTGTTGGGTCCCAATGTGTTTGTAGAAGGGGGGTTGAATACAAACGTTACCAAATAATCGAGTAAAATGCGGAATAAAAAATGTGAAACAAAATTCAAGTTAAATAAAAATATTATTAAACTTGAAAGGTGTTACAACAACTATATCGATTACAAGGTATTAATCTCAAATCAATTATCACAAATCTAGAATAAATTCGACATGAACTTTTTCTATTTTTGTAATAAAAAGATTCAAATGCTAAACGCGATTTGAGATTAAGTTCTAGGGATTTTGATCCGCTAGATTGTTACACAAGAACAAGATAAATAATTCTAGTGGTTTGGATTTAACATTAACAAACTAGAAATTGATCTTGAATTTCTGCAGAGAAGATGATTTTATATTTCAAGGCGGCTGCTCTTTTTTTCTTGACTTGTGTGTTGGATGATAATTGAAAGAAGGTCTTCTGCTTCTTTTTAATCAACAAAACCAATAGATTTGAATTGGCATGACAATCCTATAGCTGGCAAGACTTTCGGTAGGACAATTGAATGAACTAGCAAGACAATCTGAATGAACTAGCATGACAATCAGAATGAACTAGCATGACAATCAGAATGAACTAGCAAGACAATTATCCTCCTAGAGTAACTTTCGGTATGACAATGGAAAATGGCCTAGCATGACAATCGGTATGACAATCCAGATTGTCATGCTAGTTCATTTCCATTTGTCTTGCTGATTTAAGATTTGAATTTAATCCAATTAAAATTCTGAAAATTCCTAAAATTCCTAGAATTAATTCAGAATTAATTAATCAATTAATTCAATTAATAAATAAATTATTCTTCGCAGATATAATTTATTTTCTTAATTAAATTAGATGACTTAATTAATTAATAGAGAATTAATTCTAGTCTTGAGCAGCGACCATTCTTCTGCAAATCTTCTGAAAATCACTGAAAATTATGAATCAATTCCATCACTTCAACGTTGACACTCGATGTACTGTCTGGTTCATGAGTGACTAACTTCCGTGACGTTTCTTCATGTCTTGACTCTGACACTTTGATTTTCTTCAGATTAAATCCTTGTAATTAATTGATACTCTGACGAGATCTCTGTCACTTGATTAAATCCACGATCTTGACTTATATCACTGAGGCATGATCAATTTCTTGAACTTCTTCCAGTGAATTAATTCCTCAAGTCTGTAGATGAACCTTGTCTCTGAATCCTTTGACAGATATTACTTTGCGAGATCTCTCTGATGGTAGTTCCACTATTTACTTATTACATTCTTATTTGAGTTGAGTTGAATCCTCGAATATACAAATAGGTCTATGACATATGACTTACAATCTCCCCCTATTTGTTTGTTAGACAATAACACACAAATACCTAGAGGATAACTCAACTAACAAATAAGAAAAAGATATAAACATACATGCAAAGTAAATAGCAGAAAAGTTCTGGATGAGATTTAACATTTTCCAGATTCCAAGTAGATGTTCCTCTAGACTGAACATATCTTCAAGTAGTTCCATCTTCATTTATACAACCACATTTCCTGCCTATGAGAATCAACTGATTAAAGAAGATCACCTTCGTTTTACCACCTCTCCCGTACAATAGGATCCGCAGATAAAAACCAATGGTACTCCCCTAACAGCTTCTTCCCTTACTAGGAAATCACCTTGTGTTTACCACCTCTCCCGTACAATAGGATCCGTAGTTACAAACAACAATGGTGTGGTGTAGTGTACATTTTTAGGATCTTTTTCTTCCTCCCTGCTATTTCTCCCCCTTAGTTGAGGAATCCTCCAAACTATTACTTAAGCTTTTATCTCCCCCTTAAAGAAGGAATGTATGCCGTCGTCTGAAGGAGTTCTCATATTTCACTTGGTTGGAAAAGAATTAACAAGAAGTTTCTCTTTCTTCCTCACTGTGAGTGTGTGATTCTGTTTTAGTGTACCTCACATGTGTTTCACTCTTCTCTCCACTCGTGTTTACACTCTTTCTCACAAGTGTATCACTCTTCTCTCATAGCTCCATAATCCAGCTGTACCTGCAAGGAAAATCACCTTAGCCATCCTTAAAGGAGGTCACAGGTGGTGCAATGGGAGTTCACAAATCCCCATCCTTGTTAAACTCGTCAGATAAATCTGAGTCATAATCTACAAGTTGCTAGTTTCCCTTTTAGGGTTCCAGATTTGAATTCTGGGAAGATAAACAATGATCCAACGATTTTAGCATAAAGATCAAAGTTCCCTTCTAATGTCTGTGAAGACACTTCCTTGTGACTTATCAGGTAATATCTGAATCATTGTCAACAAGTTGCCGATCTGCACCTATGTCAGATCCACTATCCGCAGATGCATCCAGGGGATTTAAGCCTGGGGAGGTAGATACTGACCACTGACATATGGCTTTTGGATCAGTATCCTCTCCTAACACCTGTAAAGGCAATTGGTCCACTAACGAACCTTGAACAATCGAATCTGACCTTAAAATGGTCGAAACTCTTGTTTCCGTCAACTCATCCTTTGTGTGTGTAACCTCTCCTTGTGCATCAAGAATTGATTATTTTTGAAGTGGTGACACTACATCGGATACCTTGGCCGACAGGCAAAATTCAATAGACTCACCCTGTTGAGAGAATGAATCTAGTAACTGTTTTTGTGCCTTTTCAGCCATTACATCTTTTTGAGAAGATGTATGGGGGCTAGCAGTTGTCTCGGTTTAAATACTACTCATCTATGTAGGAGACAGAGCTACTGGGTTGACTACAAAACCTTCCTTATGTGGTGCACTAGGCACTATCTCCCTCACGCTCATTCATACTACATTTAGTGGTAAGAGAGTGTTGGTTGGTTCTGTTTTTGTGTTTGTCTTTACAGTCTGGGATAGACGTTGTGGGTTTTCAACCTCATGACTGTCAATGAAAGAAAGTCATTGGAGACTGAACCTGTATCATAGAACATATGGTAATAGAGAGAAAATGATTTACAATAGTGATTTCAAAAGATTTTACATGAAATAAGAAATCACTAATGTAGAAAGAAGTTTGATTTTGTTTTTCAATATGAATGAGTTTTTGATAAAACATTGATCACTTAGGGTAAAGTCTAAGTAATTCTCATTCATATCAAAAGCTTACAAATATCTGCAACATAATGTTAACAACATATCATTGACCGATACTTGTCAAGTACTTTAGATACTAATTGTTATGTTGCATAATCAATATACCACTGCACATATAAAACAATATGATTGTGCTTAGTGATAAGATAGTTATTAATATGACGACTCTACTTATTCATATTAAACAATAACTTCAGTTAGAGTGCCATACCATGTTCTTGACGATTGCTTGAGTAGTACACTAGTTCATACCAACCTGAAGTGAGATTGTGAAGAAGAGATTGCATAGTCCAATAGATCTGCAGCTACAAAGTCCATGAACTGTGGTGCATTGACTTCCTCTTTTGACTCACCAACCAGGAGTACACTTGTACACATCTTACTAGAGTCCAATTCCAAGTGTAATGTGCAGCAGGTGCCTGATATGTCGTAATATTCTCAAGTCTCGTCACTGGTGCTATATGTTGGATACTGCTTCCTGATAATAACCTAGCACAAAATACAAAATTACAATGATAACATTCCCAGCTTGCAAACAGCCATATCCCTCAGATAAACCTTTGCTGTTATCTCCAAAGGTAACCATGGGGCCAGCTTTCTCAACCACATTTGATAGCAGGGCTCTATCTCCGGTCATATGTCTTGATGATCCACTGTCAAGAATCCACACTACCGGTTATACTTGTTTAATGCCCTGCACTACAAATGGATTAGACCTTCTTCGGAACCCAAACTTGGTTGGGCCCGGCATACTTGTAGAATTGTCCTTTGTCAGGCAAAACAACATTTTTAATTTTAATGGTCTCAACATCCTCAATGACTGAACATTTGACCTTGTAAACAGCCTTAACAAATTTCTGTTTAAGCTTAGGCACAAATGTCTCCTTTCTAGCCTTAGAAGGACTAGCAGTCTTAGACCTATCATGTTTCTTGTTATTCACATGCTGACGAGGAGTAGTCTTATCATTAGACACATGCTTACCATTAAAATAAGCATACATCATATTAAAAGCACAAGACATACAATTAGCAACACCACATGCTTTATGAGAGTGATTAACAGCAGACAATTTATGCATGGTAGACATGGCATTATTGTTATCCAACTCATGTGTGTCTGAGTTAGTCTCAGTTGCTTTCACAACTTTGACTGGAACTTTCGACTCACTTGACTTGGAAACAATCTTCTCATTAGCATGATCCTCAGCACGTATTTCTTCTTGAATAACAGAAGAGGTCGCATCAAATGGTTCAGCAATTGATGCTTTATAGAGGGGTTCATCAACACCCTTAAGCACATGTGGTACTTCCCTCCCTTTAGCACAAACATGAGGAGGGGAGTTTATGCCTAATTCTCCAATAGCAGCATTGTAATCATATCCTATTCCAGATGTTTGATTAACAGCTTGCTTACTGTAGAACTCTTTAGCCTTCGAACAAGAATTGAAGTAGGCTCTAACCTTAGTCTCAAGACCGGTGATCTTGTCTTTGAGAATAGTTTCGAGTTTTCTATAACAGTCAACTCTATTCTCTAGAAAGGATACCTGTTCTTTTAATTTGTCTTGATTAATATGCACAAGTCTTAATTCATTGACCTCTTTCTCAAGGTCTGTGATCTTTAAACTTAACAGTTCATTATCACGACGTGCACAATCTAAGTTACCTCTTAGATGATAAACCATTTCAGCATCAGAAAGTTTTACCTCTATTCTTGACGATGAAGCTTTTCCATCAATAGCCATAAGAGCAAGATTTCCTTCATCTTCATCTTCACTGTCAGTATCATCCCAGCTTCTTTCCTTTGCCAGATAAGCCCTTTCAGAGTTCTTTCTTACTTGCTTTGGCTTCCTACATTCTGTGGCAAAGTGTCCCAACTCATTACAGTTATAGCATCTAATGGTGCTTCGATCAACCATCCCTGTTTTGTACCCACCACTGCTGGTGTTAGAGGATGAAGATCCACCTTTCTGGAATTTGTTGTAGTTGGACTTGTACTTAAGCTTGGGATTCCTCCTGAATCTGACATGGGAGAATCTCTTGACAATTTGGGCCATTGATTCATCTTCCAATTGCTCCAGCTCTTCCAAGGAATAAAAATCATCACTTGATTGATTTGTAGTAGGAGGATCATATTCTGCTACTAACTCATTTTCCTCACCCTTGGAAAACTGTACCATTCTTTCTAACTGTTGAGATTGTTGTTGTTGTTGACCTTCAGCTACAAGTGCAGTAGATGTGCTGACCATTCTATCCTTCCCGTAGACTTCCTTCTGTTGAATCTGCTCCAACTCATAGGTTTTTAACACTCCATAGAGCCTGTCCAAAGAAATCTCACTCAGATCTCTAGCTTCTCTAATGGCAGTGATTCTATGTTCAAGATGAGCTGGCAGTGTTAAAAGGAACTTTTTGTTGACCTCCCTGATTGAATAATACTTTCCATTGATGTTCAGGTTGTTGATCAACGCATTGTACCTCTCAAACACTTCAGTAATTCCTTCTCCTGGATTTGATTTGAAATGTTCATATTCAGAGGTTAGGATTTCCAACTTGTTCTCCCTAACTTCCTCTGTACCTTCATTAATCACCTCAATAGTTTCCCACATGTGTTTGGAATTTTTACAGTTCATCACATGTCTGTTCATCAAGGGATCAAGGGAATCAATTAATATTAATTGAAGGCTGGCATCCAAGGAGGCTTCTTCCTTCTCAGCAGGAGTAAAATCTTCAGGCTCTTTTGGATAGGTTCTAGCTTCAGTAGTCACCACACCATCTATTATTACCTCCGGTTCAATAACCATCGGAGTTTTTATACCCTTCTTTAACAAGTTTGAATATTTGGGATTTGCAACTTGTAAGAATAATAGCATCTTCTTCTTCCACATGATATAATTCTCTTTATCAAATTGTGGAATTTTAACGGTTCCAACTTTATGTGAAGTCATTATGAATTTTTGAATAAATAAAAATTCAAGGAGTTGAAAAATCACAAAAGTCTAGGATCTTGATTTGTTCGTTAATCAGAAGGCTCTGATACCAATTGTTGGGTCCCAATGTGTTTGTAGAAGGGGGGTTGAATACAAACGTTACCAAATAATCGAGTAAAATGCGGAATAAAAAATGTGAAACAAAATTCAAGTTAAATAAAAATATTATTAAACTTGAAAGGTGTTACAACAACTGTATCGATTACAAGGTATTAATCTCAAATCAATTATCACAAATCTAGAATAAATTCGACATGAACTTTTTCTATTTTTGTAATAAAAAGATTCAAATGCTAAACGCGATTTGAGATTAAGTTCTAGGGATTTTGATCCGCTAGATTGTTACACAAGAACAAGATAAATAATTCTAGTGGTTTGGATTTAACATTAACAAACTAGAAATTGATCTTGAATTTCTGCAGAGAAGATGATTTTATATTTCAAGGCGGCTGCTCTTTTTTTCTTGACTTGTGTGTTGGATGATAATTGAAAGAAGGTCTTCTGCTTCTTTTTAATCAACAAAACCAATAGAATTGAATTGGCATGACAATCCTATAGCTGGCAAGACTTTCGGTAGGACAATTGAATGAACTAGCAAGACAATCTGAATGAACTAGCATGACAATCAGAATGAACTAGCATGACAATCAGAATGAACTAGCAAGACAATTATCCTCCTAGAGTAACTTTCGGTATGACAATGGAAAATGGCCTAGCATGACAATCGGTATGACAATCCAGATTGTCATGCTAGTTCATTTCCATTTGTCTTGCTGATTTAAGATTTGAATTTAATCCAATTAAAATTCTGAAAATTCCTAAAATTCCTAGAATTAATTCAGAATTAATTAATCAATTAATTCAATTAATAAATAAATTATTCTTCGCAGATATAATTTATTTTCTTAATTAAATTAGATGACTTAATTAATTAATAGAGAATTAATTCTAGTCTTGAGCAGCGACCATTCTTCTGCAAATCTTCTGAAAATCACTGAAAATTATGAATCAATTCCATCACTTCAACGTTGACACTCGATGTACTGTCTGGTTCATGAGTGACTAACTTCCGTGACGTTTCTTCATGTCTTGACTCTGACACTTTGATTTTCTTCAGATTAAATCCTTGTAATTAATTGATACTCTGACGAGATCTCTGTCACTTGATTAAATCCACGATCTTGACTTATATCACTGAGGCATGATCAATTTCTTGAACTTCTTCCAGTGAATTAATTCCTCAAGTCTGTAGATGAACCTTGTCTCTGAATCCTTTGACAGATATTACTTTGCGAGATCTCTCTGATGGTAGTTCCACTATTTACTTATTACATTCTTATTTGAGTTGAGTTGAATCCTCGAATATACAAATAGGTCTATGACATATGACTTACAATTACAGATGGTGAAATTTAGGTGGCTCATAGATGAATCAGAATACCTGCAATCTTCTGTGAGGAGAGAAACTGATCTGATCCAGTATATGGTTTCTCCAGTTACATAATTGATATCATTGCATGCTGCCAAAAAACTGTATTGAACAAATCAGAATAATTGAACAACCATTAATATTAATCAGATACTCTTTCCCTTTTAACCTGACAACCTCATTTTCTTTTCAACTTGATAGACAGAATATGGTTGATGCAACTGTAAGCTTCGCTGTTGAAACGCTTAGCAATTTTGTTATCCAGCAAGTCAACATCAGGATTGGAGGAGTTACAGATAGTGTGAGATGGCTTAAAGATGAATTGGTCTATCTGCAACCTTCTGTAAGATACGCAGAATCAGGGCAATAAGAGGAACTAGTTCGTATATGGATAAATGACTTCAGAAATGTTGCCAATGAGGCGGTTTCTATCTCGAGCAATTTTAATGATCTCCAACAAGAATATGCAGCTCGGAAACAAGGTGCTTTGGATCATATTCGGAGCTGTGTTTGCATGTGCAAGAAAGAAGCTAAACTTTATGATATTGATAAGGATCTTGAGTCACTCAAGGAAAGGATCAATGTGATGAAGAACAGGCGAGTGAAGTACGGTATTGACAACATCTTAGCTACTTCAAACGTGCAGCAGAAAAATAGAACAATATTAAGAACAATAGGCATTGATAACCAGGTGGATGTCATTGGTTTCGAGGATGATATTAAGACTCTTTTGGCTGAACTTAATAGCGAAGATCCCTCTCTGAAAGTCATTTTCATTCACGGAATTGGGGGGGGGGGGGGGTTGGGCAAGACTTCACTTGCCACAAAGTTGTACAATTCTAGTGAGTTGAGACATTTTGACACATGTGCTAAGGTTTCTGTCTCCATGGAATATAACATTAAAGATGTTCTGAAGAGGATAATAAAGTTTTATGGGACTTGAGTACAAACAGTATATGTCAAACATGGATGAGCATGACTTGCTGCAGTACCTGCCAAAATTACTGCAAGATCGAGGATCCTCTTTTGCGCTGATTGATGATATATGGGACATAAAGGTTTGTGAACAGATTAAAATTGCATTTCCAAAGCAGAAGAACGGTAGTAGGATCATCATTACAACACGAAGCAAAAAAATTGCAGAGACGGGAGATTACAAATGTTTTGCTTATCAAATTATCAAAAAAGAAATGTTTTGCTTATCAATTTCCTTTTCTAGGGGCAGGCGAGAGCTGGCAACTGTTTTGCAAGAGAGCAGAACCAAAAAGACAAAATATGGAGAAGTTAGGAAGGAGATGGTTGGAAAATGCGGAGGTTTCCCTCTTGCGATCGTGGTACTGAGTGGCCTATTGTTCACAGCGGGAGCTTTGAGTATTGGTTAAAGATGAAGGAGAATATGTGGAGACACTTGAAGGAAGCTGGCTCTTTTGAGATTGAAGAAATTTTAAGCTTAAGTTATAATGACATGTCTCCCCAGATGAGAGATTGTTTTCTTTACCTTGCAAGATACCCGGAAGACCATATGATTTACTCTATGGAGTTAAAGCTTCATTGGATTGCAGAGGAATTTATTTCAGAAGCTGATGAAGGAAAATGAGTAGTCATGGAGGAACTGGTTAATGATTATCTGAATATGCTAATTAATCGCAACTTGGTTCAGATTGAAACTTTGGAATGGAACTGAGAAGTTTTGAGATGCCAGGGTCATGATGTTGTTCGTGAACTGGTCAGAAATAAATCAAAGGAGCACAAGTTGTTAGGAATTTTCGACTGAAGTAAACACCATCCAAATTCCATCCATTTTTTGGAATGACAACCCCGTCATGTCATTTACAGTGGAATTGGTGAGTACTTGAAATTACTTGAGTGTAGATTTGATGCTTTATATTTGCGCACTAGTAAATTATTTAAGTGGTAAAGTTGAATTAAAAGAAACCAAGCGGATGTACACCAGATTCAGAAATCTCAAAGTGATGGATATGAGAAGGGTAGAATCAGATAGGATACCAGAAGAAATAGGGGATATTATTCTCCTAAAGTTCTTAGGCTTAATGGGTAGGGAGACGGGTTGTGGAATACCTATTGTAATTCCATCATGCACAGGCTAAGTATGGAGAATTTTATTTAAGGGATTCCAAGATTTTTGCCCAAAGGCTTAGAAGTTAGTTGGTGTTTAGTTATAGGTAGCTATTTTAAGAAATATTAACCTCCTATATCCTAGGAAAACCTTCCACCCTCTTTCCACTCCGTTTCTCTCAATTGTGTCAAACTTTTTCTTTCCTTTTAATCTTTTTCTTTCTCTGTAAATTAAAAATTCTTAAAGCATTCATTATTTGCTGCATTTTTATCTATTTATTAGCAAATTCAGGGGGGGGGGGGAGGGAGGGAGGGGGATGAATCTCCTGATTGGCTTACCAACCAATTAGGTAAGCTCTTTTCTCGAATATATTTATACAAACTTGTTGATAAATACATGTATTTTCTTGATTCTTTTATGGAGTTGCTTTGTTTTTAGAAATGTATATTTCCCGCCGGTTTGACAATATTGTAAATTACAGAGTTTTGGACCATTTGATTTCTTTGTTATCGAGACCCTGATTTAACATTGTTGCATGTTAAGGTTTGATCAGAGAATAGAAATTGTACACAGGTGGATGTCTATATATGATTTACATGACTGAAAATTTCTGGAGTACATCCATTAAGAACTCATGGATTGATATGCCTTGAACCTTATTTCTGTATAAAAAAAGGCCTGGACTAGAAACCGCAGTTTTGGACATACACAATGTAAGACGGGGTAAACTCCAAAACCTATCAAGTCATGAACTAAAACTGAAGTTATAGGGCATAACCGGGTATAAATATGTAGCAGTGCCTCAGAGTATTTGCGCCTACGTTCAATTGAAACAGGGTATGAGATTATAATATTGGATGGCTAAAACAGGGTACTACATTTTGCTGTTTACAATATATTTCCGATCCCTTATTTTGCACAGATTCTTAGTTCATTTTAAGTCACACTATCCCTACTCCTGATTATTGTGGTCTGAAATATCTAAAAACTGAAAGGGAAAAGAATACAGTGGTCTGTTTCATAGGAAAGAAAAAAACCGGGATGCATGAATGTTAAATTTGGAACGAAGTTATAGATCAAAGCCACTAGGTAAGAATTGATAGTAGAAAAAAAATGACAGAATACGAACTTATAATGTGATTTGTAAAATATGTGTGTAGTAGGAATGAACAATTTATCCCCAAATTTGTAGGACTGAGCTCTGAAATTTTATTGATAGAATGGACGGGGAAAAGAAAACTATGAATATTAATCCTCGAAATAGTATAAGTTTTTTATCATTCATTCATTCTCGACAAAATTTATATGCTCCAATTGAATGTAGCATGCAGGGTCAAATTAAGAATGGAAGTTTCTCTCATATGCATAAAACATATACATCTTGCGAGGTTAAGTTAGGAATGGAAGTTTCACTTCATATGCATTAGACATGTACATATGCCTTCGACTATACATAGTTCAGTTATAATGTCGGAATGTATTACAGTTTCACTTGGATCTTGCTTTCTTGAGAAAAATTGCTTGTAACTTTGAGAAGCGCGGATCTATTTTTAGCATTTAAGTATATGATTAAATTGTAAGCTCATGTTGTATAAACTTGCTTTTCCAGCAGAATTTCCCGGTGATTTGACATGGGAACTTCAAGTAATGAATTAGACCATGCATCTTCCCCTAGCGAGCATGAGACAACAACAAATGGTGATTTGAAAATAAGTTCTCCGGCAGCTGCTAATGAACTCGATTCAGTCTACTCAAGCAAACACTTGGATACCTCATCATCTTTCTTATCATATTCTCCTTCACCCGACTCTCCAATTGAACATCCTCAGAGCACTACTGTACCGTCTCAAACTGAAGTGGAAAGCAATGATAAATTAGACCCTGCACATAGCGAAGATGAACATGAAACACCAACTGCTGAGTCACCAGCATCAGCTTCTGACGCTGAAACACCTGATGCTGAAATGCCACTCTTTACTTTAAACTCTGGAGATGACATAGAGAACCATGAAACATCAAACGCTATTGTGGCGTTATATACCCAGTCTCCAGAATTAAGTGATTCTACTCTTGAATTGGGTTCATATGACCCGACAACATCACCTCCCACACAAGTCATGGAGAGACCATCAGAATCCAAATACAGAATACCATCTTCTGTATTTGCTAGAAGCAAGTCTAACACTCCAGATTGGAGTATGACTTCTAATGAATCGCTGTTCAGCATTCAAATGGGTAATATGAGTTTCATAAAAGATGATTTTTGGAAATCTGGAGAGATAGGCCTTAAATCTGCAGAGCTGGAAATGATAAAAAATGGAGATCTGGATATGCTTAGATCTGGGAAGCAGAAATCCGGAAAACTTGAAATGCAATCTGGAGAACTTGGAACAAATAATGAGGATCTGGGGACGGGAACAAGAGAGCCAGAAATTCTACATGGAGAAGCAGTCACACCTACAGAACCTTCCACGTCCACTCAGATGTTTAGTTACTCTCAGACCCCTAATATTGCAACAAGTAACTCAGGAAAAACTGCTGGGCTAGGTGTTGCTATTGAGACCATGAAGGAGGTCATTAGGGAGGCTGCAGATCAAAAAAGTAGAAATTCTAATTCTGATGGACCAACTGTTCGTCTCCCTAAGGGTAGATCCAGTACTGAATCTTTCGCCTTTTCGTCGTAAGTTTCAGCATACTTGGTCTTATCACTATAAATAATGATGTTCCTGTAAATGTGTTTTTTCGTTTATTTCTGTTTCATTTAGCTTATCAATTGCTTCACTTGATACATTGAGTTACTATCTTCTTCTTGATTTTTTCTTTCAAGACATCCACCAGTATACATCTACATATTCTTTCCGTTTTCTTAAAGTTATACATGGTTTGATGATATATAACTTTAACATCTGCATATCTTATAAATGACCTTACATGTTATCTAGTTCATCAATTATGTTATTTTTATTAGACAGAAGTGTATTATGCATGCAGGTGCCCACTGTTGCATGGCAGTTTTTTTAGTCAGGGTCTACATACTGTAGATGAATTGTATCGAAATACAATAACCGCACCAAAGGATTTCTTTCACTCAAGCAGAAGGTCATGCAAAGATGTCCCCAAATATTTAGATAAAAAACTTCATTGATTGAGAAGAGAACACTCATAAAAGAAGTGACCCTCCCATTTAACTCCTCAATTTGAAAGAATTTCTGCTCCGGAGCCTCCATCTCTTATTTTGCATTTTTAATGATCCAATACCATAACCAAATCATGAGACAACAAACTAAAATCGATTAAGTCATGCTATAACCTTAAAAGATTTAATATATTACGTGCCCTAGCTTTTTCTCCCAATGCAAAAGCATATCATTGTTTTCTTAATTTATGAGTGTATATATCTGATAGGGAACCAACTTTAACTTTTCATTATTTTCTCCGAATGAAGTGGTGCAGATAATTCATTAAGAGTAGGCAGCATTGCAAAGTCAGACACAGGATCATCGCCAAATGCACAGTCTCAGTCTCAGTCTCAGTCTCAACCGCAATCTACATCTGAACCTGAAAAAGAGCACGAGCCAAAGAGCCCGGCAGAAGCTCTACATACAGCAGCTAATCCTAGCTGGTTTTCATGTATGCAATTTAATTGGTGTCGCCCTTTTTGTTGCATGTAGATATCCCCTGGTTCCAACTCAAAATATGATCAATTGAACTACTGCAATCTCTTCATCTGCTCAACGGGAAGTTGTAATCACAAGAAATTGCTAAAATCGAGTTTTTCGATTTAGAAACAAGAAAGTTCATCATGTACTCCTCGACGTAAATGCCGTGTTCAGCAAATGATGATGAACCTAGAGAATGACACTTTTTCATCTCTTCTTAGTATCTAGTGCATTAGTTATGCAGCAAAACTACATGCCAATGGAATGTACAGTCCAAACTAGGCATATTGTTGCCCTCCATGTTTGAAAATATAGTTTTTTAAGTAGAATAAAAAAAAAGTTGCACAGATGTATAGATTTTTTACGACCTCTTACAGTGTTATGCAAATTTAACTTTTGAGTATACATATGTTCTGATAGTTAAACTTTTTCTCCCTCTCTAGCCTGGAGTTGTGGTGCGGCTGCTAGATGGGCATCGGCAAAACGTCTGCAAGGGTTGTACTGCTGAATGGTATGTTAGGACTTGGGATCAATTTATTGTGTGGTAGATCCCAGATAGGATGTTATGAGATAAACGGGGGGTGTATAGATGTGACAAGTCCTCTTACCCGTGTTTACGTACCTTCCTAAGTAAGTAAATAGGGGACATAAAATAACAGGAGAGAGCACGGTGTGTCTTGGTATTCGGATAAAATCAGAATCGAACTCGGGTTTTGAAAATCGAAACAAAACAACTAAAAATTACTCCTTCAGTCCTACTATGTTATTAACATTTAAAATGAAGTGATTGACACGTATTTTAAGATTTTTAAGTATACTTTCATGACTTATTTTAAAAATTTTCTTTTTCCAAATAAAAATTTATAAATAAAAATATTAAAATATGTGCCCAGCTTTCTGCTTTAAATGTTAAGTAACATGTAGGACGGAAGAGGTACTAGAGAGTTCTAGCCTCTTGTTTGTTAGTACTAATTCAATTCATTGATTGGTATTACAAGTATACTAATGTTAGGAAATGGTAAGTTCAAATTAGATTTTAGATGTGTTATTGATGGAATTATCGAAAATTAATAATCGGAGGTTGTTCCTTATAATGAGAACTTAAATTTTGATGTTTGGATCTAAAGTTATATTTCAGATATGTTATTGATAGAATTACAGAAAACTAATTATTGGAGGTTGTTCCTTATAATGAGAACTTAAACTTTCATATTTGAATCTAAGTTATTTTCTTAATATAATTCATATAAAAATTCAGTTGAAGTTAGGGGGCGTTTGGTTCATCTCGGGGAAACGGAATGGAATCGAGAAAGAGAAAGGAGGAGAAAGGAAAGTAAAGACCCAGAATTGTTTTACGTGTTTGGTTCAGATTCGGAAACGGAATGAAAATTTACATGATTACATTTATTTTTGATTTTTTAATATTAAACAATCTCAATATAGTCAAATATATTTATATTATAATAGTATAATATATTAACATTATAATAAATAAACAAATTTAATTATTTAATAGCACAATTAACTTTTTTAATAAATTAACATATAAATTTATATCAAAATTATTTTTAATTTATAAAAACTAAATTATAAATCATTTTTAATTTTTAAAATTAATTTTGCATACTGATGTATTTTTTTGGTCCAAGATTTAAATTATAATTGAAATAAGAAAATAAAAGTGGGAAAGGGTGTTCAAATACCTAGTGGGAGGTGGAGAATAGAGTTTGAGGAATAAGGGGTAAACCTACAACTAAAAAAGGGGAAACGGAATGATTGTTTTTACTAAACAAACATCAACAAAGGGAATGACCCCAATTATTTCCCTTTCTCTTTGTTGAATACCTTGTACCAAACGCCTCCTTAGTAGTTTAAAATGGGTTGTGTGGATTAATCACATATTGATATTTTAAAAGAGTTTGTGTGTTTTATATACAAGAATATTATATAACTACCAAGGGATGTGGGTGTGCATGGTGATAGTATAGGTCTCGCGCACACAACCGTGCACCGCCGCAACCCCACAACTCGGGTCGAAGGGCGATTTGGGCGAATGTCTCGGAATTTTGTCGAGCGAGGAATTGTACTGCTAATTTAATTAAAATATTTTTTGACTTGTTAAGAGGAGGGCGATTTGGGCGGATGTATCTGCATTTCAAAATTTTTTGACTTGTTAACAGGAGGGAGATTTGGGAAAATGTATTGGCGTCTCACTGGGCGAGGAATATTACTGCTAGTTTAAATAAAATATTTTTTGACTTGTTAACGGAAGGAGGAGGGCGATTTGGATGAATGTCTCGGCGTCTCACTGAGCGAGGAATTTTACTGTTAGTTTAATTAAAATATTTTCTGACTTGTTAACAGGAGGAGGAATCTGTATTATTTTCTGACTTGTTAAAAGGAGAAGGAATCCGTATTTGCTGAATCAGAGTTTAACAAACTCTGATATACCTGTTTAAATATTGATATGATTTCAGGATTTGTTGATCAAAACTTATAAACCCTGATATGGAAATCAGGAATTGCTGATGGCTAAGTTAAATAAATACCGATGTACAGATCAGAGTTTAAACTCTGATATGTGTTGTTACATTACCGATTCTAATAAATATTCTATTAAATATAATTTAAGTCAGAATATTTATTTAACTAATGAGATATATGTTGTTACGTTTTGGCTTGTATTATATAATACAAGGTTAAAGTTTGAGACAGGGATATACTGTACACATAACTTGTGAAAACCCTATTTGCTGCTTCTCTCTCTTTTCTCCTACATACATACAGAGATTTGCATAGGTTTTTTGGGTAAACTGAGGTACATATCGTTGTTGAGCATTACGTGATTGTGGATGCATTCCTCTGTGTTATTTTATCCTGAAAGCGATATTGCTGCAACCCAACACAGCGTAAGTGGGGCAATACTCTCTTCAAAAACAGTCTAGTCTTCTCGAGGGTTAGGCGACTCAGCTGTATATTGGTTCTTTCAGACTTAGATACAATTTCTGTTATAGTTAAGTGATTCTCCCCTTTCTTTGTCAATTCAGTTATTGATTATATCTTGTTTTGGCTTCATATTTTATTTCGTTATACGGTTGTTTGTCTGTTCTTGTTAATTCCTGATTATATAAATGTCTCTTTGTTGCTTATAATTAAATATTCCCAACAACTAATGTGTAATTCTTGCTTTGTGTTGGAAGATCCGTTCATGACGGCTGATATGGAATTATAATCTACTATGGGTGAATCCATGATTATTTGCTTTCTTAATTTTGTTATTTTAGAATAAAGTTAGAGATTTGATATTAAGGCTGATGTCATGGTGTGATATTAAGACAATTATGTACAGTCGATAAATGAATACGCTTGGGATAAAAATATATATTCTTTTAGAGGGATTATTTATTTATTGATAAATAAATATTTATTCATTTAGATATTATTTTTAGATTTTTTATAATTTCTTTACTACATTTTATTTTAAAATGTACCTAAATTTTATTTTGGTTGTAATACATTTGTTATATTTAATTTTTTAACATTCTAAATTAGTTTTACGTGCATGTATAGAACCATGTGTATTCACCGGGTATAGTACGTAGTACTATATAATAATAAAAATTGAGATATTTACAAAATCACCAGAATCTTCTATATATTCCAAATCTTATTTTAACATCACAATTATAAACTAATAATGATCAATCAAATGAAAAATATTTATTGGATTAAAAGTATTCATATATCTATATAATTTTCATATATTTATATAAATTTACAAATATATTATTTGAAATATTGTGATTATTCATTTATATTTAAACAAGGCATATGAAAACTTAATTTTTTTATTTATTAATGTATTTAGCGAGATTATTCATTATGCTCATTTGCCCAAGTTGGGCCCGTAAAACATTATTCATTTGTTGAGATTATTTATTTATCAAACATTTATTTATCGAGGTTCTACTGTAGTTTGCTATCCAAAATTTTCAACATGTAATGTCTCATAATGTAAATAAGACACATTTGGATCAATAAGATCTATTTCTCATTGCTTGTGATGATAGAAGTATTGCAATTTTAAAGTTATCTTGCATTTTGAAATTCATAAAACCAACACTTTGTTGACAGAAAACAAATAAATTCATGGCACTACAAATTTAAAATGGAAATTTTACATGTATATATGGAATAATGGCAAGTGTTAGGTATGAAATGCACACAGAGGGGGTGAATGTGTGTTTCTTGATTTTTACTTAAAAATTCTATGAATTTTTTTCAAGAAAATCAAGTTAAGTGTTTAGGCTATACTTGAACTTAACAATTAAGATATGTTGCAGTGATAATTAACTAACTGTAAAAGACAGAGAAGCAATTATCAAAACTCACTTGATTTTTATTCAAGATCAAATAGGTTGTGCTACAAATCCAAGTTCTTGAATATCAAAGAACTTAACTACTTCTTGAGAGAATACAGGAAAATCTAGACTGTTGTGTTACATCTAGAACTAAGGACCCGTGACATGTTTTTATAGATCAACGTGCACAGTTTACAGAAATTTCACTAAAATAGACTAACATATTTTTTAAAGTCATTTTATCTATTTCTATTTTAAGTGCTACAAATATGCATACATTCTTTTAGGTCTGCTATAATCCTTTGTCCAGTTCATCTTGGCATTTGATCTTGCACTCTTCAAGCTACATTTGTAGACTTTCCATTTTAATGATAAAATGGTTTGTTGACAGATAATTTTGAATCTTCGGGATATATGCATTTTTTAATTGAAGCTGTTATCGAGATCTTCAAAGTATATGGAAATGTATGTATCGTGATATAGAAAGGCTTGTCGAGATCTCAACATCTCTACATGTATTTGACTTGTCGATATCTCCACTTCTCTACATATGTAAATGACTTGTCGATATCTCCACTTCTCTACATGCCAAATTGACTAATTGATATCTTCACTTCTTTACAGGCCAATATGACTTGTCGATATCTTCACTTCTCTACATGCGAAACTGACTTCTCTACAAGTAAAGTGACTTCTCTACAAGTGGGATGACTTCTCTACAAGTGAGATGAATTCTCTACAAGTAAAGTGACTTCTCTATAGGACAAATTGACTTCTCGATATGACTTCTCTGCATTCCTTGATCTGTGACTTCTTGACATTTAACTTAAAACATTTTTTAACATAAAATATTATGCTTCTTCAGGCTAATACATCTTTTCTCTGAGTCATTATCAAGCTTGATCTTCTTTTAGAGCTTTATTCCTTAGCTTGATAGTTCATAGAAAAATATCCCAGTCTAGTCTTTTTAAGCATTTTTACAGACTCAAAGAGCACAATTACAGACTACATAATAATTAAAAGTCAATTAAATCTTAGGATTGTCAATTTGACTTAGTTTTGTTATATTAAGGCATGTCTTGCATAATAATCTTCCCCAATTTGTGGGAATATTACTTGTCATAAATTCATGCCTGATAACAAGACTAATCCCAAGCTAAAATAAAAAAAATAAATAGCAATACAAGGTACATAATTTATACGTAAATGTCATCTAACAGTTTCAATGAAAATTAAGTTTACAGTATCAGCTAAAATTTCATATCTTGACATAGCTCTAATCAAGTCCTTTACCCTGACAAGGCATTCAAGTTCTTCAATGGTCTAAGTTCCTCTCGGTGCTTCCACAAGCTTTAGCCATTCACTTAATGAGTAACTGCATAGATTCTTAATTCTGAACCTTGAGAATCTGTGAGTCCTGATATTGAGAAACACACCATTTTCAGAAACCCTGCTCAATCCTCTAGCCTTCAGTTCATTTGATCTTTTCTCTATTCTTTTTAACTTCATAACCTTTTAATAGCATTCTGTTCCCTCTCAGCCTTCCCCCTTGCTCTTCTTTCATCTCTGTCTCTCAACCTCTTAGCCAGTTCTACCATCCTCATTTTTGTGTATGAGTCATTCTCAGTCATTAATCTAATCACTCTTTCAAGTTTCACGGTTGAGTAGTTTTTAATTACTTCCTTGTTGAGTAGGTTGAATGAGCCATCCTTGAAGTGAATTTTCACCTATCCCAAAGTATCCATAAAGACTTTGTTTATGAGTTCAGATTGTTGCTCATTGTAGTCATCTTCTAAGATTTCTTCTGAGATTGGTAGAAAATCATATTGATTATAACAAGTCCACAACGCTTCCATTTTAACCTTGCACTTCTTCAGTTTTCTTCCAACAGACTTGAAGTATGTTTTTACTGGTGGCTTGAATGATGGAGGTTTGGCTAGTTTCTTCAGATAGGTTTTATTGGCCGGGACATGTGTCTTTAGTAGAGACTTGATTGTGAGTTTGTAGAAGTGTTTAGGCTTGGAGGTTTGAATGTTTTGAGTTTTTGATTGGCTAGGGATTTGGTTTAAGGTTTGCTGAGTTTGAGATTTTTGGTTCATTGGTGTTTTCTTTGTGTATCTCCCATATTTGTCATCTTGACTCTTCTTCTTTCCTCCTTCTCTATCACTTCTCTTCTTTTCATCACTCTTGCTACTTTTTCCATCCTTATGACTTCCACTACTTTTGCTAGAGTGACTTGGATTTGAACCAAAAGATTTGTGTTCATCTTTGTTTTGCTCATCATCATTCTTGTCATCATTTTTGTCATTTATAGCAGCAATAGGTGGCATGCTCTCAGCATTGTGAATGTATCTCCCTAAGATAGTGATCATTTGAAGATCATCAACATGTTTGATCTTCTTCACCTTCAATCATGTCTCTATCACCATCATCAATGTAATATTCGGGATATAAAATATAATATTTTTTGTCAATAAATAAATATTATGTGATTATTATATGAATTTTGGTGAACTATCTGTTAATTGGTTTATGAGTTTGGTGAAAGGAATATGTCCTAAGTCCAATCATGTATTAGGATTTAGGAATAACTTCCTGTGTAATATATTTTGATTTCATTGATATTAATAAAAGACTTGTTTTGTTTTTATTACGGGCTCTATCTATTTAAGTGTTTAAATAAGATATATCATAGTTTAGAGTAAAGCTTTTTATGGATTATGATGAGATCATAATAGTGAGACCTAAAAGATGATAACTCTAAACTTAAATAGTTCCTGGTCGTAGGATTACTAACTGGTAATTAATAATTCGCAAAGATCGGTACATACTATGCTTGCTTCATTATGAAGGATGTCTGTTCTCATAGACATTTGTGTGGTGACACTATAGCTAGTATGTAGGTGCTTATTATAGAATAAGTTCACTGAACATGACTCACACAGCTGAACAACTGATGGAGTTCACTCACGTGTCAGCAGTTGTTCACATAGTGATAGTTGTACAAGTATCCTTAGACTTGAGGTCATCATAGTCATCTTGTGTACACTGAACTATGCTTTGGTTTAGTTCTTAGTCTCCAGGGATAATTATTAGGGCTCTACTGGGTATAGGAATTTGTACACGAAGATAGTGTATGATCAATAAAGGATCTACCCCTTCTAGTGAAGGAAGCGAATGTTCAAGGCTGATCCACTTATGCTAGTTCAAGAATCTCTGGCCAGCGTAAATGAAATTAGAAATGAGTTTCTAATTTGCATAGAACTAAGCATAGTAATGGTAAGCAAGTGATTGAATTAGATAGGCTTGACACGAGATCCATGCCTTGTATTTAATCGGGACATTGTAGGGTAGAAGGAGTTTATTGTACGGTAACTATTCACTGAATAGGTTCTTGGTATTCTAAGCAGTGAATTCGTATTATCCGGATAGTCGCGATATGCTGAGAAGTATCCCTCACGATGTAGAATAAATATGATTAATTAATTAATCATATTTAATAAATTAGAGAATTTATATAAATAATGATAAAATAGTTTTATTATTATTTATTTCTACTACCGGCTTAATATTGAACCTACAGGGTCACACCATAAAAGGAGAATGATTTAATGGTGGAGGAATTAATTAATAATGGCTAATAATTATTTATTTATGAAATAAATAATTAATTGGCAAATTTAATAATTGATTAAATGAGATTTAATTGATTATAAATTAATTAAGAAAAGTTCTTAATATTATTAATTAAGGATTTAATTTTTTGGAAATTAAATCAAGAGAGAGAATTATTTCCAAAGTGTTTAGAAAAAGAATTAATAATTAAAAGGTGTTTTAATTATTAATGAGAATAATAAATGGGATAATAATAATAATATTTATGGGAAAATTTCAGCTGAAAATTTTGCCTATAAATATACTATTATAAACCCCAATTTTATTCCAACCCCAAAATTTTATAAAACCTAATTCTCTCCACCTCCTCCTCCTCCTTAACGTCGTTTTCTTGGTGGATACCGGTGGAGTGCTTCACGTTTGAGGAGCAGCTGCTAAGGATTTCCGATCGTTGCTTTTGGATCGCATATTAAAGGTTAGTAATCGATCCCTACATTTTTACCACGATTTATATACTTTTATTTGGATTTTATATGTGTAAAAGTGTTTTACCATGCCTCCGCTGCGATTAAAATCCAACAATGGTATCAGAGCATAGGTTGTATGCATATAGATCTGTGGTAAAAATTTCAGAATTTTATGTGCTTGTATGAATTAATTATGATTTTTACAAGTTATATTATGGATTAATTTTGTCTGATGAGAAATCGTTTCTCAGAATAATTTTAAATGTTGATCTGGGTTCTACAAGTGTTGTAGATCGTCTGGGTATTTTTTTCATAATTTTATGATGTATAGATTTTTTATTATGAATTTTTGAAGTTCTTGCAATTAAATTCGTAATTAAATAAGTATATATATGTATATTCAGTTGTATATATATATCTATTTGTATATCTACTGCTGTTGCTTGCCTGTCTGTTGAATGCTGTCTGTGATGCACGGAGAAAGAAAAGACAGGCACGGAGTTCGAGAAAAGTTGTCAGGCGGCGCTGCTACAGGCGCGTGTGGCGCACGCGCACGCGGGGGTGGGGGGTGTCGCGCATTCCGGGAATGCGTTACACCCTGTGGCGCATTCACGGAATGCGTTACACCTTTTAATTGGTTAAAAGGGTTGTAACGCTTCACCGGAATGCGTTACAAGGCTTGTAACGCGTTTCTGTAATGCGTTACAGCCCGACTGTCCATATTAAATTTGATTTTCTGGGAGTTTCGTAACTCCGTTTTGGGCATGCAATATATCGTTGGATTCATTTTTCCGAGACGGATCTAATGGAGTGATCAAATTTTAGTTTATATAAAAGTTTTGAACTGTTTATATTTCCGAAAGTGTTTTAAAGCTGTTTTTAACTGTTTTAACTGCTTTTAAATGCTTCATGTGATACATAGAGGTGTATAATGCTTAGACCAATATGCTAGATGATGTAACATGCCTACCTTGATATTTATTCATGTTGATATATGTGATATATGCTTAGTTTATCATGCAATGATAGATTTAGGTGAACTTAAATGAACATAAGGCGTTTGTTAGACAACCTAGTATAGTGAAATTGTTTCATAACCTTAAGAATAATATTATGAATACAATCATGAGATTCTTGTGTTTATGAAACACGTAATTGAATATGAATTTTCGATATGAGAGAAAGGATGATTCTGTCAATAACAGATTTATATCTGTAAGAAAGGGTTATTAAGTGACGCCTCTTGACAATGCTCCACCCGATCTGGGAATCATCTGATTATTGATTATTAATTTGAAATATTTAATTTAAAAGGAAGAATCTCTTTATAATATGATTATGATTGTAACGTAATATAATCCCTCTAAAATTAAATAATATCAAGTAGTAATTGGCCAATGACACAACGGGCTTGTGTCGGTCATAGCCTTCCAACATGATAGAAAGTAGTTCTTATTTTTAAATCATTGTCGTTTCGTGCCACAGCCGTGGGCTTTGATTTCGAAATAAGAAATACTTGTCTATTACATAGAGATGTGTACATTGAATAAGAATCTAAAGGTCGGTACGTGCCACAGCCGTGGGCCTTTGGGGACTGATTCAATTGTACGGAATGTTGGGTTAGACTTGACTTAGAATATTGAGTTTGTCGTGCCACAGCCGTGACTCAATTATTCAAGAGGCTAAAGTTTGTTAGGGAATAACATTAGATGTAATTGACAAGAGTTGTCTGCCTATTGAACATTACATGGTGTTTCGTGCCACAGCCGGGGTTGTGTAATGGAATGTAGGATCCCTATTCCCACTAGCATTATGAATGCTTAATTTTTCACGTAGGGGGTTGAATAAATTAGATAAACTATTGGGAGCCACTTATGAATAAAGACCCGATTCATATAGTGTTTTAAAATGAAATAGAATATTTGCTAAGTATTGTTATGTGTTTATCATTTACAGATTTACTTTGTACGTCATGTCTTCTGCACTATCACTCAGGAGCATACTAGATGCTCACAAATTGACTGGTCCTAATTATGCTGACTGGCTTCGAAACTTGAGAATTGTTCTCAGGATTGAGAAGCTGGAATATGTGATTGACTCACCTAAGCCTACTGAACCTGCTAGCGATGCACATAATGATGAACATGTTGTGTATCGTAAGTGGATAGATGATGCAAATGTTGCTCAATGCATCATGCTAGCTTCCATGAACATTGAGCTACAGAAGCAACATGAGCATATGGATGCTCACACTATCCTCATGCATCTACAAGAGTTGTATGATGTGGCGGGGAGGGCAGCTTGATATGAGATATCGAAGGAGTTGTTCGGTTGTAGGATGTCTGAGGGATCATCTGTGAATGACCATGTACTTAAGATGATCAATTTGATTGAACGTCTTGGACAACTTGGTTTTGCCATGGATGGGGAGCTGAGCCAAGACTTGGTCTTGCAATCGCTTCCGAGTTCGTTCTCACAGTTTGTTGTGAACTTTCACATGAATAAGTTGGATGTCAGCCTGCCTGCCTGAACTCCATAACATGTTGAAGACTGCGGAATCGAATTTTCCCCCTAAGAAGAGTTCTGTTCTTCTAATTGGTGAAGGTTTCAATCCTAAGAAGAGGAAGAGGAACTCTTCCAAGAAGAAGAAAGTAGGTGGAGAAAACGCCGGTTCCACCAAAAGCTGAAGACCCCAAGAGCAAAGTTGTTTGCTTTCACTGTAACAAGGTGGGGCACTGGAAGAGGAACTGCAAGGTTTACCTTGCAGAATTGAAGAAGAAGAAGGGTAGTGAGACTACCGCTTCTGATTCAGGTATGTTCATGATAGAAGTGAATATGTCATTAAATCAAATTTCTACTTGGGTATTAGATACCGCCCGTGGTTCTCAAATCTGCAATTTGTTGCAGGGACCAAGGAGAAGTAGGACTCTTGAGGAAGAGGAGGTGATTCTACTGATGGGAAATAGAGCAAGAGTTGCTGCTGAAGATGTAGAATCATTTCATTTACATATGCCTACGGGCAAGACTATTGTTTTAAATAATTGTTATTTTGTTCCCTCGATTGTGAGGAATATTATTCCCATGTTAGACTTGGCTGGATTTTCATTTATTATTGAGAATAATGAATGTTCTATTCTTAGAGATAATATTCTTTATGGACGTGGTACTTTAAATAATGGTCTGTATAAATGTGACATAATTTACTTCAGATTGAACAAACTAATAAAAGAAAAGGGATGATGAAAATCTCACTTCATTATGGCACTGCAGTCTCCATTTAGTAGACATGGAGAGAGGACTGCAAATTTGCTAGGAATGGTACACACAGATGTATGTGGACCAATGTCTACGCAAGCCATGGGTGGATTTTCATACTTCATTACTTTCATAGATAATAGATCTAGATTCGGATATGTGTTTGATGAAACATAAGTCTGAAGCCTTTGAAAGGTTCAAAGAGTATAAGTATGAAGTGGAGAAACAACCAAACATAGTATTATAACTCTTCGATCAGATCGAGGTGGTGAATACTTTAATGGAGTGTTTCTAGATTATCTCAAAGTAAATGGTATAGTCTCCCAGTGGACTCCTCCAGATTGGTATCTGAAAGGAGAAATCGAACTTTGTTAGACATAGTTCGGTCTATGATGAGCTATGCAAATCTTCCAGTATTCCTATGGGGTTATGCATTGGAAACCTCAGCATACTTACTGAATAAGGTGCCTTCCAAATCTGTTCATCAAACTCCATATGAGATATGGAAAGGAAAGGAAACCGAGTCTTAAACACGTTAAGATTTGGGGATGTCCAGCTTATGTCAAGTAAGTTGACCCAGATAAGCTGGAATATCGATCCGTAAAATGTAGTTTTGTGGGATATCCTAAAGAGACTTTAGGGTATTATTTTTACACCGATCATCGGGAGTTTGTCTCCAGACATGCTACCTTCTTGGAAAAGGAGTTTATCCTTGAAGGAAACAGTGGGAGCAAAATTGAACTTGATGAAGTTCAAGAAGCACAAACTGCTACGGATCAAGTGGAAACACCTGTTCTGACCGAATAACCTTTTGTGGAACAGCCCATTCATAGGTCAGGGAGAGTGTCTCGCCAACCTGAAAGGTAATATGGCCTTGTCATTGAGAATGACAATGAGTTGTCGATCATTGATGATGACGACCCTGTGACCTATAATGAGGCTATGAGTAGTGTTGACTCAAAGAAATGGCATAGTGCCATGAAATCCAGAATGGAATCTATGTATACGGTATACAAAAGATAGATTATAGCAGATGGCCAGGTGGAGACCAATAAGGCCAGGCTTGTGGCAAAAGGATTCAAACAAAGGCAATGGATTGACTTTGATGAAACCATTTACCTGTAGCCCTGTTGAAATCAGTTCGGATTTTGCTTGAGATTGCTGCTTACTACAACTATGAGATCTGGCAATTAGCCAGATGGTTTTCTTTCCAAGGGAAAAGAAAACCTAGTGTGTAAGCTATTGCGAACCATATGTGGTTTAAAGCAAGCTTCTCGAGATATGGAACATCCGTTTTGATGAGACAATCAAAGAGTTTGGTTTTATCAAAAAACGTAGATAAACCATGTGTCTACGAAAGGTTAGTGGGAGCGCGGTAATATTTCTTGTATAGTATTGAATTAGAGTTGACACACATAACAACATAGCAGACCCACTAAATCAGTTCAAATTTTGCTTGCGATTGCTGCTTACTACAACTATGAGATCTGGCAATTAGCCAGATGGTTTTCTTTCCAAGGGAAAAGAAAACCTAGTGTGTAAGCTATTGCGAACCATATGTGGTTTAAAGTAAGCTTCTCGAGATATGGAACATCCGTTTTGATGAGACAATCAAAGAGTTTGGTTTTATCAAAAACGTAGATAAACCATGTGTCTACGAAAGGTTAGTGGGAGCGCGGTAACATTTCTTGTATTGTATTGAAATAGATTTGACACACATAACAACATAGCAGACCCACTCACAAAGCTACTTTCTGAAAGTCACTTTGATCGTCATAAAGACTAGATGGGTATTAGATACCAGAGTGATTGGCTTTAGTACAAGTGGGAGATTGAAAGGAATATGTCCTAAGTCCAATCATGTATTAGGATTTAGGAATAACTTCCTGTGTAATATGTTTTGATTTCATTGATATTAATAAAAGACTTGTTTTGTTTTTATTACGGGCTCTATCTATTTAAGTGTTTAAATAAGATATACCATAGTTTAGAGTAAAGCTTTTTATCGATTATGATGAGATCATAATAGTGAGACCTAAAAGATGATAACTCTAAACTTAAATAGTTCCTGGTCGTAGGATTACTAACTGGTAATTAATAATCCGCAGAGATCGGTACATACTATGCTTGCTTCATTATGAAGGATGTCTGTTCTCATAGACATTTGTGTGGTGACACTATAGCTAGTATGTAGGTGCTTATTATAGAATAAGTTCAATGAACATGACTCGCACAGCTGAACAACTGATGAAGTTCACTCACGTGTCAGCAGTTGTTCACATAGTGATAGTTGTACAAGTATCCTTAGACTTGAGGTCATCATAGTCATCTTGTGTACACTGAACTATGCTTTGGTTTAGTTCTTAGTCTCCAGGGACAATTATTAGGGCTCTACTGGGTATAGGAATTTGTACACGAAGATAGTGTATGATCAATAAAGGATCTACCCCTTCCAGTGAAGGAAGCGAATGTTCAAGGCTGATCCCCTTATGCTAGTTCAAGAATCTCTGGCCAGAGTAAATGAAATTAGAAAGGAGTTTCTAATTTGCATAGAACTAAGCATAGTAAATGGTAAGCAAATGATTGAATTAGACAGGCTTGACACGAGATCCATGCCTTGTATTTAATCAAGACATTGTAGGGTAGAATGAGTTTATTGTACGGTAATTATTCCCTGAATAGGTTCTTGGTATTCTAAGCAGTGAATTCGTATTATCCGGATAGTCGCGATATGCTGAGAAGTATCCCTCACGATGTAGAATAAATATGATTAATTAATTAATCATATTTAATAAATTAGAGAATTTATATAAATAATGATAAAATAGTTTTATTATTATTTATTTCTACTACCGGCTTAATATTGAACCTACAGGGTCACACCATAAAAGGAGAATGATTTAATGGTGGAGGAATTAATTAATAATGGCTAATAATTATTTATTTATGAAATAAATAATTAATTGGCAAATTTAATAATTGATTAAATGAGATTTAATTGATTATAAATTAATTAAGAAAAGTTCTTAATATTATTAATTAAGGATTTAATTTTTTGGAAATTAAATCAAGAGAGAGAATTATTTCTAAAGTGTTTAGAAAAAGAATTAATAATTAAAAGGTGTTTTAATTATTAATGAGAATAATAAATGGGATAATAATAATAATATTTATGGGAAAATTTCAGCTGAAAATTTTGCCTATAAATATACTATTATAAACCCTATTTTTATTCGAACCCCAAAATTTTATAAAACCTAATTCTCTCCACCTCCTCCTCCTCCTTAACGTCGTTTTCTTGGTGGATACCGGTGGAGTGCTTCACGTTTGAGGAGCAGCTGCTAAGGATTTCCGATCGTTGCTTTTGGATCGCATATTAAAGGTTAGTAATCGATCCCTACATTTTTACCACGATTTATATGCTTTTATTTGGATTTTATATGTGTAAAAGTGTTTTACCATGCCTCCGTTGCGATTAAAATCTAACATTTGGGTGTTTATATTTGGTAAAATTTGAGAATTTTAATTTTTATATGTCTAAAATAAAGTATAGATAATTTTGATATTTTTCTATTAATTTATATGTCATTATATGATTTTATAAAGGATTTATAGATTTAATAAATTATTTTCAGATTAATTATAAGTTATTTTGAATAATCCGGAATCGTACAACTTCAAGCGTTTTTACGTTTTTATAACGCAAAAGTTTCGTGAAAACTCCTTTCTAACCTAATTTGATTATTCCTAGCATTTTCCATGTTTTGACTTTTTCGATCCGGAGTACGGTTTTACCTGTACGGTTCCCGATACAAATTTTACGATACAATTTTTGTTTCGGTAAATCGATAAAACCCGTATTTTCGAGAAATATGATATTTTGATTAAACTATTATATTATCTTCTCGTAATTCGTGTAACCAAAGCGCTGATACCAAGACTGTATTTTCAAAAAGCCCAATTTTGATAATTATCCTAAAACTGCTATCGAATTGGATTAGTTTTATTAATACTTGGCGATTAAGTATTCTATTTTATATCCGATATGATCCAACGGGGTACCAATATTCCATAAATATAAATAGCCAATACAGTATCTTATTTTTTACATATAATCATTAACAAACAATAAAATTATATAATTTCCAGAGAAAAACCCTAGAATTCATCATGTTCTCCAAAATCAAATGGAGATTTGAAGGCATTATCGAAGTCGGATTTTTATGTTCAAGTAACCAAAACGAAGGTCTTGAAAAGTAATATCAGATTCTATAACCCATACTACTGCAGAATCAATAGGTATTTTTCTATATTTTTCTTTAATTTCGAATTAATTTGGATTAAATTATGAATTTTTGATTTTGATGTTGTTTGTATGATTTGAGGCTTGCATGTTTGTTAGTCACTAAACACGCGCTAATAATACACACAAGTATACGAGTTCACAAGTAGTATATAATCTTTTCTAGTTCGATCCCACAGAGACTGGCTTTGGTTAACTAATTAATTAATGCACTTAAGCAACAATGTATGGTTATTATTCAATGCTAAGACGATAGCAAATTGAGGTTGTTTATAACTAAGAATTAAACTAACAATTATAACTAAGAGAATGAAATTGACTAAATTAATATATATGACAAACATGGGATTCTAACTTCATTAAATACTTCATTCAATAGCCTTATTGTTCTCAACCTTAGCATGCAATGGTGATGACACTAATCAGACAACACGAAACTGATAAACGCCAACTTTCGTTGCACAAGTACCATACTACCAGATATCCACAAAAGAGATAGAAGCTGAATAGACACCAATTATATTGATACCCTATATGTCTATAGAATTTGACAACATAGGTTTAAGCACAAGTTATCTATTTTGATTACATAGGGCAAGTAAGATGGTTAAAATTACCCACGAATCATGCATAACAAATACATGAACCTATGCTAGCATGGCAAGTTCTATATCCTTAAATTCACTTTCGATTAATTAAGAATTAACACACTATCTTATAAGTTCGCAACGCTCATAAGACGAATACGCACAACCAATAATAGGTTATCATATAATCACCACACACTAAGGCATCGAAATAATTTAACTAAATAAATCCATAAATAAATCCGCTAGAACCCCACGATAACGATTAGCCCATAATCGGACTCATCATCGACGTGGGTTCTGTTGAAAATATGGTATAACAAACATAGTCTTTATAACGAATAGATAAAACCAAGTACAAAACAAGATTAAGGTTCACAAATAAGAAAACTAGCATCCAAGTTACAACTTAAAACAAAAATTCACAAGTAAAAACAAGATCTTCTTCGTCTTCGTTGAATCGTGCTAATACTGTCTTCTTACGGATCTCCTTGATATGTCTCTGGCTTCATATATTATTAAAAATGGCCTAGAGTTATTTACATAGCAGCCCTAATCAGCAGAGAAGTCTTCCAATTCAAATTAGAATAGAATCAGAATTCTGCACCCTGACCTGGCGCGGTCGCGTGCTTGATCAGCGCGGGCGCGCTGGCGTTCTGTACTTTGGGCACGGCCGCGCTCTTGATCAGCGGGCGCGCTGGGCTTCTGCCAAAAATTAACTTCTTCATTTTTCTTGCAGATTGGAGCCGGTCATCCACGAGCTTTTATTCCAACACCACGTTGACACCAAATTAGCAACAAAACAATGCTAATTCACCTGATTACCTAGATAATGCCTGAAATGCAAAAACACTCGAAAACACGTTAAAACACTTAACAACTTGAGTACAAATGCATCAATTCAAAGCTTTAAGAAGCGTAATAAAGTGTCATAAATGCCACTCAACATACCCCCAAACTTGAATCGATGATTGTCCTCAAGCATAAACAGACTCAAACCACAAGAAATAAAATGCATGAATGCAACGATCCCCATAGAAAAACTAAACTAATCAACAAGCAACACCTCAGAAAATGCAATTATTCGCATAAAGATCAATCAAATCTCACAAATCAATCTACAACCATAGATGTGCGTGTGTGCAACTGCTTAAGGAGATACTATCGCAACTAGATCGAAAATCATGACTCACTACTTATCGAAATAATCGCAAGTTTATAAATAGAATAAAAGCTAGACTTAAAATAACTTATAACACTTCAATTCTTATATTGGAGTTTAACATGGATTCACGCTTTTATTCACAACAAAACAATACAAGTATGCTTATTTGATCGTGCAATGAGTGAGTTCCACAAAAGACTTATACAATAGTACCCATGTAGCGAGTGTTAGGTTAGCAGATCCCGGACTATAAAAGCCTTAGGTCACTAGGCACAAAGTCCCCTAAGAACTTAATAATTCGAGTACTAAAGATCCCACTCATGATCAATTATACGTAACACTTATATTTTTTTTCTTTTTTTTTCTTTTTGGTCTACGAATTTCTAAATGAGTGCGTTTCGCTCCATCTCATTCAACCCTAGACTACTCATATAAATATGAGCCGGCTACTAGCCAATTGACACCTAGCCACACAACTAGCAATGAAATCCAATTTTTCTCCAATTTCTAAATATTCATGTCTTTTATTATTAAGAGAATATCCTAAACTCTAAATATAAACAAGCGATTAAACCTTGACAAACTACAAACCATGACCATGATATAGCACTCTAGCAACCTATAAGACTTAGTGAAATACAATTGTCTCTAGCATGCAAATTAATTTGATAAGACTCAACATCACTAAATACGACATCACTACACTAACATCAATATCACAAGTTAATCGGAAAAATCATCTAAGGTATCATGTTATAATGCAAATGCATGAAAACTATATGAACAAGATATCATAAAAACTACCAAAAATAATAAAAAAACTACATGGAAAAATATGCAAACTATATGAACTAAACTATCATGAATATGCAACTACATGTGACTCACACAAAATATATTATTCAACTACTACCCCCAAACTTAAAATATTCACTGTCCTCGGTGAAGGTAATAGTAAGGAATTCAGGCATACCTATTGCGAATCAGAATCCTCACCCTCAATGGGTGGAGTGTCAGGTGTGTCCGGAGGCGGATACACGGAGTCCTCACCAAATACCGGCCACTGGATGTCAACACTGGTGGCTCTAAAAGCTGTCCCAAGTGCCTGGGTGATATCATGTGCAAACCGACTATGGATGTCGTGCATCACATCCATTCTCCGTGCTAGACGCCTATACTATGTCGAACTCAAACCAGCTCCAATATCTGCTCCTACTGCCTCCTGCTGCTGTGACGAACCAGCCTCCTCTCCTCACTGAGCTCTCCAAGCTGCTTTACTCGCTTGCTGCGTACCACCAGCATACATCTAATCGTGGGGCACACCTCCTGGCAGATGATCAAATATGTAATGGAGCCCCTTAGGATCAGGCTTACCTCCTCCCCACTCAACCATGCTGCGCGGCGTAGAACTGTCAATAGGAGCACTGGGAAGCTGAAGCTGCTCATGTGCGGGCCAATGAACACCAACTTCCACACACAACTTCGTCACCACAGACGCATAAGGAATAACACCTGTAGTAGCTCCTCTCAAGAATCTCAAAATCCCCTGATATATCACCATCCCCAAATCAATGTAATCACCCTGAAGAATCCCCCATAGCATATGAACACGCTCCACAGTAATCTCATGCACATGCGAAGATGGCATGATGTTAGCACAAATAAACGAGTTCCAAGCCCGTGTAAACCTGTTCATGCGTGATACAGGGAACATGGAGTAATCAGTAGTGCCCCTCTTAAACTTCCAATCAGTCTCAGGCACACACAAAGTCGTAATGATCAGATCCAAGTTGAAGTCCTCGGGAGTCTTATCGTTCCAAGTGTCCTGACCCACTTTCCTCGCGGGCTGCTCAATCACCGTCCTGATAGCCTCTGCAGTATACTCCACAGTCCTCCCTCAAACCACCGTAAAGCCATTCTTCTCCGCCTTTGCGTTAGCATAGAACTTCCGCACAACACTCATGGGCACAACAGTGGGAGCCTTACAAAAAGGAACCCAGCCCATCTCAAGAATCATCTCCAACAGCTTACCATCCTTCCCTGATGGCAGAAAACCTCGCTCCTTAGAAATAGACTTCGAGAGAAGCCGCACGCTTGGATAGCGCGGGCGCGCTCACTCTCTGGAAAACCAGCGCGGGCGCGCTCTTAGACAGCACGGGCGTGCTTATCTTCTGGAAAAACAGCGCGGCCGCACGCTGGATCAGCACGGGCGCGCTTGGTCACTGGAGTTGGCCCTGAATTTTGTTCTTTTTCTGATTTTTTTGTGTTTTTCTCCTTTCTTCTTGCTTCCTCTACCTACTAATGTACAACAAACTTGGGTTGCCTCCCAAGAAGCGCTTCTTTTACGTCGCTAGCTCGACATAGAACCTTGAGCTCAAATGGACAATAGAACGGCACTAACCACCTCGCGGTTTGCCGTGTCGCCATAGTAATGCTTCAACCTCTGACCATTTACCTTGAATGCTTGGACCGGATCATTCTCAAAAAATTTCACCGCTCTATGTGGAAACACAGTTTTGATTATGAAGGGCCCTGACCATCTTGACTTCAACTTACCAGGAAAAAGACGGAGACGAGAGTTGAATAAAAGAACTTGTTGCCCCGGCACAAATAATTTGAGCACCAGACCCCGATCGTGCCACCTCTTGACTTTCTCCTTATACATTTTATTGTTCTCATAAGCTTGAAGTCGAAACTCGTCGAGTTCATTCAATTGAAGCATCCTCTTCTTTCCAGCTGCATCCAAGTCAAGATTCAATTTCTTCAAAGCCCAATAAGCCTTATGCTCAAGCTCCACAGGAAAATGATACCCCTTACCATAGACCAACTGAAATGGCGATAATGCCAATGGAGTCTTATATGTTGTTCTATACGCCCAAACAACTTCATCAAGCTTCAAAGACCAATCTTTCCTTGATGGACACACCACTTTCTCTAAAATGCGCTTGATCTCTCTGTTAGACACCTCAGCTTGACCATTTTTTTGAGGATGATAAGCCGTATCAATGCGATGATTCACATTATACCTTCGCATCATAGCAGTGAACTTGCGATTGCAAAAATACGACCCCTTATCACTGATTATGAATCTTGGAGTTCCAAACCTTGTGAATATCTGCTTGTAAAGAAAATTAAGCACCACTTTTGCATCGTTCATTGGCAACGCCTTAACTTCAACCCATTTCGACACATAATCTATTACCAACAAGATATACTGATTATTACAAGATGAGACAAATGGCCCCATGAAGTCAATTCCCCAAACATCGAAGACCTCAACCTCTAGAAGCACATTAAGAGGCATCTCATCCCTCTTAGATATATTACCCACACGTTGACATCGATCACATTTCAAAACGAACTGGTGAGCATCTTTAAACAAGGTCAGCCAAAAGAAACCTGCTCGAAGAATACGAGCTGCTGTCTTTTCTCCACCATAATGTCCTCCATAAGCAGTTGAGTGGCAATCTTGCTAGATCCCCCCCATTTCGCTGTAAGGAATACATCTCCTGATGATTTGGTCAGCTCTTTGTCGAAAAAGAAACGTCTCATCCCACATATACCACTTCACTTCATGTAGAAACTTCTACCTTTGAGCATAAGATAAGTCGGGAGGCATGATATTACTCACAAGATAGTTCACAATGTCTGCAAACCACGGTTCTTCTTCTTGCACTCCAAACAGCTGCTCGTCGGGAAAAGACTCATTTATCAATGTCTTATCCAATAAAGTAGCATTAGGATTCTCTAAATGCGAGAGATGATCAGCGACTTGATTTTCAGCTCCCTTTCTGTCCTTGATCTCTAGCTCAAATTCTTGAAGCAAAAGAACCCATCTAATCAATATAGTCTTCGATTCCTTCTTTGAGATGAGATATCGAATTGTAGCGTGATCAGTGAAAACTGTCACCTTAGTCCCAAGTAGATAAAATCGAAATTTCTCAAAACCATAGACAATAGCCAAAAGTTTGAGCACCATTTAGGGTCTTACTAACATAGTAGACCACCTGAAATATGTTGTTCTTCCTCTGCCCAAGAACTGCTCCAATTGCATAGTCACTTGCATCGCATATCATCTCAAAAGGTTCATTCCAATCAGGTGCAGTTATGACCGGTGCCGTGATTAAACTTTTCTTCAAAGTCTATAAAGCTGCAAGGCACTCATCATCAAACTTGAAAGGGACATCTTTCTCTAGCAAACTGCATAATGGCTTTGAAATTTTCGAGAAGTCTTTGATGAAACGCCTATAGAACCCCGCATGACCAAGAAAACTGTGAATTCCCTTAACAGAAATATGTGGAGGAAGATTCTCAATGATCCCCACCTTGGCTTTGTCCACCTCAAGACCCTTACTAGAAACCTTGTGCCCAAGAATAATGCCCTGTCACACTATAAAGTGACATTTCTCAAAATTAAGAACCAGGTTGGTCTCAACACACCTCTTGAGAACGTGTCCAAGATTTTGCAAGCATTCATCAAAAGAATTGCCAAATATAGAGAAGTCGTCCATGAACAACTCCAAATTCTGGCCAATCATATCAGAAAAGATGGCCATCATACACCTCTGAAATGTGGCTGGTGCACCACACAGACCAAAAGAAACTCATCTGAAGGCGAAAGTACCAAATGGACAAGTGAAGGTAGTCTTTTCCTGATCTTCTAGAGCGATACAAATATGATTGTAACCTGAATAGCCATCCAGCAGACAGTAGTACTCATGACCAGCCAATCTGCCAAGCACCTGATCAATGAAGGGCAAAGGGAAGTGATCCTTCCTAGTGGCTTTATTCAGCTTCCTGTAGTCCATGCAAACTCTCCACCCCGTGACTGTTCATGTAGGAATAAACTCATTCTTCTCATTTGCTACCACAGTAATTCCACCTTTCTTTGGCACACATTGAACCGGGCTTACCCATGAACTGTTAGAAATAGGATAGATGATCCCTGCATCTAGCCACTTAAGAATTTCCTTCTTTACTACTTCCTTCATGATTGAATTAAGTCGTCTTTGCTGCTCGACCGTAGGCTTGCTACCTTCCTCTAGCAGAAATTAATGCATGCAGTAAGAAGGGTTGATTCCCTTGATATCTGCTATAGTCGAGCCAATTTCCGATTTGAACTCCCTCAGAATCCTCAGAAGCTTTTCCTCATCACTACCTGAAAGGTCAGATGCAATAATAACAGGAAAAGTAGATGCATCACCTAAAAGCGCATACCTCAAATGCTCAGGTAAAGGCTTAAGCTCAAGAGTGGGAGCTTCCTCAATAGATGGTTTGAGGCATTTAGGAGCTTTGTTCAATTCCTCCATTCCAAGAGATTCAAAAGGCATATTAATCTTCCTCTTCCAGGGAGAAGCATTCAAATATTGCAATTTTTCTTCACCTTCGTCATCTTCACTATCTGAATTTCCCAATAAGGCTTTTTCTAAGGCATCAGACCTTAGCAATTGATCAAGTTCTGAAGTAACCACAGAATCAACCAACTCCACCTTTAGGCACTCCTCATTTTCCGTAGGAAATTTCATAGCATTGAACATATTAAAAGTTACATCCTGATCCAGCACTCGTATTGTGAGCTCACCCTTCTACACATCTATCAAGGTTGGACCAGTTTCCAAGAAAGGTCTTCCCAAGATTATGGGAATCTTTTTGTCCTCCTCGAAATCAAGAATTACGAAATCAGTAAAAAAGATGAGTTTATCAACCATGACCAAGACGTCCTCCACAATACCTCGCATATATGTAATAGAACGGTCGGCCAACTGCAAGGTCATATAACTCGGTTTTGGATCAGGTAAGTCCAACTGCTTGAAGATTGACAAGGGCATCAGATTGATGCTAGCTCCCAAGTCACATAAGCATCTGTCAAAAGACACTTTTCCAATAGTACACGGAATAGTGAAGCTTCCTGGATCTTTAAGCTTCGGAGGTAACTTCTGTTGCAGCATAGCACTGCATTCCTCCTTGAGAGCGACCGTCTCTAAATCATCTAGCTCCCCTTTTCGAGAGAGAATACCTTTCATAAACTTTTCATAACTAGGCATCTGATAAAGAGCCTCAGCGAGAGGTATGTTGATATGAAGTTTCTTGAACACCTCCAGAAACTTCTCAAATTGCTTGTCCAGCTTTTTCTTCTGCAGCCGCTTAGGAAAAGGCGATGGATGATATATATGTTTCTCCCCTATATTACCCTCAGGAGGAGTGTGCTCAACAGTAGTCTTCCTTGGTTCCACTTCAACTTCCTGCTGCTCTACTTCTTTCTTATCCCCAGCTTCTTCAGTCAACGCTTGAGTTTGTTCGGAATTCGCAACCCTTCCAGACCTCAAAGTGATTGCCTTTACCTGCTCCATAGCTTCCCTCTTTCCTGGTACTTCAGTGTCACTAGGTAGTGTACCAGGATGACGATTTAGCAAGGCATTTGTAATTTTCCCAATTTGATTTTCCAAGGTCTTGATAGAAACAGCTTGACTCTTGCACATAAGCTTCAACTCCTCTAACTCAGATTTTTCATTAGCTTGTTGCAGCTGGAGTTGTTTTCTTGGTGCATATTGTGGTTGTTGAAAACCAGGGAGGTTGTACTGCTTAGCTGGATACTGCTGATAAGGCTATTGAACCGCATTCTGAGCGTTGCTCCAACTGAAATTAGGATGATTGCGGTTGTTGGGATGATAAGTGGTTGGCACAGGTTGCTGCGAACGCTGAAAGTTGCTCACAAACTGAGCTAATTCACTAGAAATTGCGCACTGATCAGTCTCATGGGCACCAGCACAAAGCTCACAGACACTAGTAATTTGATTAACTCCATAATTAGCCAGAGTGTCCACCTTCATCGTTAAAGCCTTAAGTTGGGCAGCTATAGCAGTTGCTGCATCCAACTCCAGAATTCCTACTACCTTTCCATGAGTTAGTCTCTGGGAAAGATTCTGGTATTCATTAGCAGCCATTAGTTCAATAAGTTCATAAGCTTTATCGTAGAAGTAACACCCAATCCATTGTAGAAATAGTTAATAATCATCCAATCAGGCATGCCATGGTGTGAGAACTTCCTTAGCATCTCCTTATATCGATCCCAAGCCTTACACAGAGATTCTCCAGTTTGCTGAGCAAACTGAGTAAGAGCATTCCTGATTGTAGCAGTTTTTGCCATAGGGAAGAATTTAGTGAGAAACTTTTGAGCAAGATCTTCCCACGTGGTGATAGACCCTGCTGGTAGAGAATGTAACTAGCACTTACCTTTGTCCCTCAGAGAGAACGGGAAGAGTCGCAGCTTGATAGAATCTTCAGTCACATAATTGAACTTGAAAGTATCGCAGATTTCGATGAAATCCCTGATATGCATGTTTGGGTCTTCAGTAGGAGAACCCCCAAACTGAACTGAGTTCTGTATCATCTGGATCGTGCTTGACTTGATCTCAAAAGTGTTAGCCCTGATGGCCGGCCTGATGATGCTTGACTGAATGTCATTGATCTTAGGCTAAGAATAGTCCATCAAAGTCTTAGGATTTTCTACTTGATCACCCATCTCTACTAAAGCTGGTTCCACGACTTTCTCTTCTTCTTCTACCTTCTTTTCTTCCTCAAAAACTTCCCTTCGAACCACCACAAGTTCTTCCTCGGCTTTATCCAGAGTTCTCTTACGAGTACGCGAACGCGTATGCATACACCCTCGCTAGAGTACCTGAAATAAGACAAGGAAACAAATAAATAACAATATCCGAGTCAATGAACTTTAACGACCACTGACGGAAAGCACATAAACTATAAATTAATACTGCAGTCCCCGTAAGCACCGCCAAAAACTTGTTGGTCGCTAAACACGCGCTAATAATACACGCAAGTATACAAGTTCTCAAGTAGTATAGAATCTTTTCTAGTTCGTTCCCACAGAGATTGGATTTGGATAACTAATTAATTAATGCACTTAAGCAACAATGTATGGTTATTATTCAATGCTAAGACGATAGAAAATTGAGGTTGTTTATAACTAAGAATTAAATTAACAATTATAACTAAGAGAATGAAATTGACTAAATTAATATATGACAAACATGGGGATTCTAACTTCATTAAATACTTCATTCAATAGCCTTATTGTTCTCAACCTTAGCATGCAGTGGTGATGACACTAATCAGATAACACGAAACTGATAAATGCCAACTTTTGTTGCACAAGTACCATACTACCAGACATCCACAAAAGAGATAGAAGCTGAATATACACCAATTATATTGAGACCCTATATGTCTATAGAATTTGACAACATAGGTTTAAGCACAAGTTATCTATTTTGATTACATAGGGGAAGTAAGATGGTTAAAATTACCCATGAATCATGCATAACAAATATATGAACCTATGCTAGCATGGCAAGTTCTAAATCCTTAAATTCACTTTCGCTTCATTAAGAACTAACACACTATCTTATAAGTTCGCGACGCTTATAAGACGAACACACACAACCAATATTAGGTTATCATACAATCACCACACATTAAGGCATCGAAACAATTTAACTAAATAAATCCTTAAATAAATCCGCTAGAACTCCACGATAACGATTAGCCCAAAATCGGACTCATCATCAACGTGGGTTCCGATGAAAACATGGTATAACAAACGTAGTCTTTATAACGAATAAATAAAACCAAGTACAAAACAAGATTAAGGTTCATAAATAAGAAAACTAGCATCCAAGTTACAACTTAAAACAAAGATTTACAAGTAAAAACAAGATCTTCTTCGTCTTCGTTGCTAATACGGTCTTCTTACGGATCTCCATGATATGTCTCTGGCTTCATATATTATTAAAACGACCTAGAGTTATTTATATAGCAGCCCTAATCAGCAGAGAAGTCTTCCAATTCAAATTAGAATAGAATAAGAATTCTGCACCCCGACCTGGCGCGGCCGCGTGCTTGATCAGCGCGGGCGCGCTGGCTTTCTGTACTTCGGGGGCAACCGCGCTCTTGATCAGCACGGGCGCGCTGGGCTTCTGCCAAAAATTAACTTCTTCATTTTTCTTGCAAATTTGAGCCGGTCTTCCACGAGCTTTTATTTCAACACCACCTTGACACCAAATTAGCACCAAAACAATGCTAATTCACCTGATTACCTAGATAATGCCTGAAATGCAAAAACACTCGAAAACACATTAAAATACTTAACAACTTGAGTACAAACACATCGATTCAAAGCTTTAAGAAGCGTAATAAAGTGTCATAAATGCCACTCAACAGAAAGTGTAAAAGAGTTTTATCAACATCGCTGAGAAAGTGTTTACATTTCCTGGTAGTTGGGCATATATAAGTCACTCTTTTGTTAGGCTTGAGATAGGCTTCAGGAAAGGCTCCCTCTTGTCCTTCTTTGAGTTGCCTTACACTACTAGAAATTTGTTAATAGACATCGCTCATTAGACATTGGTTGTTTGTGCCACTGATGTAAAAGAGTATTATCAACATCGCTCATAATAAAACCGATGTGTATGGCTATACAGACATCGCTTTCTAATATAACTTATGTCTAATATCTCTAAAAAAAATTAAACTCACCTGTACTTTCCCTCATATATGTTTTAAGTCAAATTTGTTTTTCCCCTTCACCAAATATTCCCCCCTTAGACAAATTTTAGTTCCCCCTTAAATCAACACACTAACATTCAAATTAAAAACATAAAAACAAACCCCGACTCTCACCACAACCCTTTCTCTGTCGAACCCAAACTCTCTTTATCTATCTCTCTCATCCCCTCTCTCTCTACCCCCTTCTCTCTATCTCCCTCTCGATGTTCCTCAATTTAATCTGGAATCTGGAAGATAATCTTACAATGAATCGAAGCTGTAAATCCTAATTTTGTTCGAACCCTAATTTGGAATTTTTGAAATCAAAACCCTCATTTATATGGATACGCTTGATTGTATAAAATAAGTGTGATGTCCCTTCAGTGTTCGAGAGTTCACCTTCAGTGTGATGTCCCGATTGTTGGTTGTGAGATTGTGCCTTATGTCCCGCTACGACGTGATGATGGATTTTTTATGACTGATGATGACTATCAGGTTGCTCCGGTTGATGGCTATTATGTCAAGTACATGTGGTTAATGGTTATTGTAACACCCCTAAATCCGGGGTCGGGGATCCGAGTTGTCACGAGTTCTATTTTCCTTAATAACACTTAATCTTAATAAACAACCAACTACTGCGTACTGTGACCCCGCAATATACACACACACCACAAGTTATAGTCTCAGAGATGAATACCCAAAAAATAACACAAGTCGTTTTATTCCACAATTATAAGTCATTACACCTCAAAAGGGTTTCTGAATAAATTTACATATTCTTTGCCATTATTACAATTCATAAATATACAAAAGTCTGGTACAACAAGGGTTGAAAGCCTAACCTATTGGTAGTTCCTACCTCAGCTACAATGGCTTCATCGCCTACAGAAAACTGTGGAACGTTTCCTATCTGCTCGTGAATTTGGAGCTTAGTCATGTTATCTTGTCTAGCTGTTGTTGTGTGATGAAAGAAGAAAGCAAGGGTGAGCAAAGAGCCCACCAAGATAACATGTATAATAATTAATAATATATGTGCATTATCATAGTACTCATGAAAGTCTTGGTCAAGCAAACATGAACCAAGTTTAATATCTTAACGCGACGAAGCCGCAAAATATTCATTATATATATATATATATACTTTTCAAAATCTTTGAAATCCTCTTCCATGCATAATATACACAGAGTTCAAGTTTATAACTCTATAAAAATATCGTTGCAAGGTGATCTGATATATCTAACCTTGTCTCAACATTTTTCTGAAAATCTTTGTCATGCATAAGATAATCATTTACTAGATATAAGTTGAAAAGATGAAGTTACAAGATACTCCAATATACTTATATCTTTTTCGAATACTACTTGAACTACCACCATTCAAGGTATAAATAGTTTATCCCACAGATGAAGTTACAAGACAAAACTTGTATAGAATCAATATTTGAAATATCATCAAAATGAAATGAAGTTATGAGATACTTCATTTGATGAAAACTCGACCCTGCCAATACCCAACAATCTCCCAACCATAGTCATTCTATCGAAGTGCTCTAGGTAGTGTTGCAGAAATATCCAACCGGATGATGAACTCATTACGGGAGTTTGCCGCACCAGGAAGACCACTCACGATGATCAGTCGCAGTAGTGCAACCCCATAATTTTCTACATGTAGATGATATAACGACTCGTGTATTTTTATTTTAATTCTATTTTATTTGGAAGTGTAATAAAGGTTTAAGTAAATAAATAAAATGTGTATAATGGTTTTTGGCAGCGGTTATTGATTATTATTTAATTAATTATGATTTGTTGATAAGTGGGATTGAATTGTGAGATTTATTAGTGAGTTACATGATTTATTTTGCTTGTAAAAGTGATTTTATGGTAATTTTAATTCCATAAATATTTGGGTTGTCTTTAAAATTTCTAATTTTATAATTTCAATAATTATTTTTAGGACTTTATATAATTGAGAAATCAATATTTCGTTAATTATTCATTTTTAAATGATTTTCTGAGTGTGTTAAATGCTAAAATCCATATTTAATTATGGGAATCTTTAAAAATTATGAAATTTATATTTTATTAAATTCGTATTATATGAAGAATTTTAAAATTATTTTGAAAATTTTTGGGATTTGTTTCACCGCGTGTCATTTCATTATTTGTTAAAAACTGGGTACCAAGAGTACCTTAAGAATTGTTTTAAAAAAATTTGAAATTATGTTTTTGTAAACTTCGGGAAATTTCTGAAATTTTAAGAGTATTTCGAGATTTTTCTGATACATTTAAATCGTATTCTGTTTCGTAAAAAAATAAGAATTCGGGTTAAAAATCGAGTCCCTGAGTATTCAGGGATACGTGTTAACAACTTATATTAAGAAGTTAACACGTATCCAATTTTGCAGGACACGTGTTCACAGCATCTTACACTCCCTCAACCTTATTCTTTTATCTCGGTTGTTTTTTTTTCTTTGCCCTGTGCTCTCGGCTTCTTCTTCTCCGATTTACTTCGTTTCCTTTCCGTTTTTCTTCTTCCTTTTTCCCGGTGATTCTCCGGCCTCCAGTTCCGGTAATTACTTCCGGTTCTTCTATTCGGTTTCCAGTCGATTCATTCCTTTATATATATATTTATGTGTGCGTGATTGTGTATGTATGTGTGAATAAGTGTGTGTGTGTGAATATGTGTGTGTGTGTGAATGTGTGTGTGTGTTGGTGTGTTGGTGTGTGTGGGCGGCCGTGTGTTGCCGTGTTCCGGCCGCGGGTGTGGCGCTCCGTTCTGTTCTCTGTTGCTTGGTTTCTTTGTTGGGCCTTGCAGTTGGGTTGACTGTTGGGCTGGGCTTTGAAAGCAGTGGGCTAACTGTTATAATTTTAATTACTATTTTCTTTTCTGTAGGAAAATAAATGATTAGTATTCGTGAAATTAAAACTTTCGTTGCGGGAAATAATATTAATCGGTATAATTTATTTGGGAACCCGTATCATATCGGGCGCCAATAAATTGTGCCGCCGTTGACGATGAATTTCGGTGAGTCGACGGTGGACGGTGATGACGATGTTCTGAGTCCTAAATTTTATAAATAAATAAAATGATTTTTCGTAAAATATATTCGGACTTAAATAATTAATTATGATTGGTATTGGAGTGTAAGTTGTATAAAAGGATAAAATAATATTGTGGATGGTTGAGAATTATTGACGTCGATTGCAATCGACGGGTAGTCTTATAAATAAAGAAGATGCTACCAAAATTTCCTAAAAATATGTTCGAAAATATATATTTATGTATCACCCTAACAATATTTCCGACTATGTGACTATGTGATTACGGGTTTGTGTGTATAATAATAATACGAGTCGGGTTGTCGGATTTGGGTTATTAGGATTTGAGGATATCAAGCATGTCGGCATAACTAATTAGGGTATTCTGTAATTGTAGATCCCAATCGAGTCATTCCAGGATCGAAGTCAACGTGAAAGCTATAAGGGTTTCTAAAGCGTTGCAAGGCAAGTACCCCTGACCATTCTTTTATGGTTCAGTGTATATGGATAGCTAAATGTTTTATTCTCGTAATGGAACATAAATGTTTTAAGTTACGTATCCCCCGTAGTTATAAAATTTCTGTTTTCGAATTATTTTGGGGAAAAGTAACTTCGAAAGGTACCTGTCTCAAATGAAATGATTTGCGAAACAGATTTTATATGTGTGCTGGCTAGATAAATGATTTTGAAAATGAGATAGGTACAAGTGTTTTTGAAAACTGGATAAAACGGTCAGATATGGGATACATTGGGGCCAGAGTAGGCCTATTGAGGTGGCGTAAGAGGCTAATTCGGTTGCACGCAATATAAAACCGATTAGTACAGCAGGTCAGAGACCTAGCTAGTCTCTGAGTTCCGGAACAGGTAAATGGGATGGCAGTTAGAGCCGTATGGTGTTGATAGCCTGATCAGCTGTCTTCACATATCCGCTATGTATCTGATTGGGATTTTTGAATTATATGAAAGTATGATTGATTGATACAACGGTTTTATAAAATGGTTAGCATGCTAAAATTGGACTCTGGTATTACGCAGCACACTATAATGTTAATTTCACAAAGCATGCTAATTAATGATATCCAGTTACTTTGATTATCATTATGAAATGTTGATATCGTGATTACAGCTCTGTTCCCATTATTGTTACTTTACTATTTTAATCTGTTATTCATATTTGGTACTGCTGAGCGATTATGCACACCCTTGCAAACTGTTATGTATATTTCGCAGATGCCTAGAAGATCAGTCAGACCGACCCGTGTTCCCGCCCCTATTGGACCTGGCTCCTCTGAGGTAGTTTGTATCAGACCATGAGGTCTGAAGAGTTGCTGAATAAAGTTGGTGTGTCTTAGATAGTGAATAAAGAGTTTGTATTATTGAGAACCTGAATTATACTTGAACCTGGATCGGATCTTGGTTTGGGGTCAAGTTAATATATTCTAATAATAATTCTGTTGTTTATATTTTTGGAAATTGTGTTTAGTGACGTCAACTCCTGACCCCGGGGTTGAGGCCGTCACAGATGAGAACAGTCGGATTTACATGTCGACCGAACGCTGGACTCCTAAGGAATGGACCGTCTTAGCGGAACTTCCGGGCCATTTGGGCCAATATAATAAGGCTGGGCCGGCGCCACTCGACCACTTACGCCACTCCTAGTTCAGATGAAATCCATGACTCTGAAACGTAAAGCTCGTTCCCCCTTTCCCCAAGTAGAAACTTGTTGATGCGGCTCCACCAAGAAGCCGTATCTAGTGGGAAAGGAAAACTCACTGATATTTCCCAGGCAATGCCTGTTAATGGATTAAACTCATTCCAAGAATTTTACTTCCCGAGTGTTGGGTAAGTAATCAAAAACTCTTTTATCAATCATCAACCTCGTTGCGAATATAAAAACATATTACGGAGCCGGATCCCTCAGATTTTTTAGCGAGTATCCAAGTCCCCTTCAAAAGGAAGATCTTAAATTTGAAAACAAGTTTTGGGATCCGCTCTAACCTTTAAAATCATTTTGAAGACTCAAAAATATTTTTGAAAGCATCTGGAATAAGGATGTTTTGATAGAATAAATCAATTCCAAGATAATAAAAGAATACCTGAATATTATGCTATAAATAATATTTCAATAACGAATAGCTTTTACCAAAGAAAATGAAGTAAAACTTTTGAAAATAACTTTCTGAAAATATTTAAGGTAACAATGATTGACGATATCAAACATTTCTCGAATACTTGGCGAATAACGAAACATTATTCTTTAAGAAAATAAAGAATAATATTTAATAAAATAAGCGGAGTCATAAGTCCTCGAATGAATATTCAAAATAATATTCATTAAATAAAATAAGAGGAGTCATAAATTCTCAAATGAATATTCAAACTAATATTCATTAAATAAAATAAGCGGGGTCGTAAGTCCTCGAATGAATATTCAAACCAATATTCATTAAATAAAATAAGCGGAGTCATAAGTCCTCGAATGAATATTCAAACTAATATTCATTTATTAGAATGAATATTCAAACTAATATTCATTTATTAATAGAAATAAAATAAGTTTCATAAGTAGAAAGTCTATTCAGATAATTAAACTAGTCTTTGATCGTAATAGAAATCTTAAATGAATATTCAAAAAAAATAATATTCACTTATAATATAACACTATCGAATAAACATTATTCGATTAATAATTTTGAAAACTATTTATATATATATAATATACTCGGGAACATCGCCTCCCGGTTCAGAAAAATGTTCAACTCTGGGTCCCCCATACTAAGGGTGTACGCAAGTACTGCTTATCTCTAGTATATGTATTATGCAGTTTATAATCAATCGAATCAACAATGAGATATCAAGATTATGAAACAGGCATGCATATATATGTCATATTGACATGCTCCAATATATCACAATATTTGATAATAACAATCATGCACTTATCACAAGATAATACATATATATATTTACATTACAACAACAGTATAACGGGTAGAAAACTTGCCTGAGTGTTCCGGGGTAGGCTTAAGCTTAGAGTGGGTCCGGTAACCTATGAACAACAACATAAGCCAGAATTAGACCACGGTCACTTAAGAAACTAGTCAAAACTCACTCATACCCTAACGGTCGCTTACGGTCGCTTATACGCTTAACGATTTGCGTTAATCGCTTGCGTACCCTCGGCTCCACTAATTTTAATAAATTAACCGTTATGAATTTTAAGGCGACTCTTTTGCGAATACTCTACCAACTTCCTAATCCACCTTACATAATTTTTTTATGATCCAATTAGTCTTTTAAGAGCCTTAAACAAGGTTTCAAAGTTAGGCGAGGAGCAATGATTCGCTCGCGAAATGCCGTTACTTAAAGTGGTCATTTTTCTTAAACCGTACATCGGATTTAAGCGAACCACACACCAAAACGAAGCTTATGACATGATCTAGCTAAACATGGCAAATTTACAGATTGGATAGTGAGTTATCTGGTCCGAGAGTCATGCACAAACATTCTAAGGAAAACGGGCATTACGACGGCTATGTTTACGAGTTTTCCAAGTTTCTCACTACACCAAAACCTCACCAAACAACCCACAATCATCAACACATCAAAACCTCAACTAAATAATACTATACCAGTCCTTATTCTCCAAATTTCCAACTTATCCAACCATAATCAAGATCCATTAACCATAATCAAAGATTTATCAATCATAACCACTACAAAGTAACCAAAACTAACTAACATACATGGATCTTACTATACATACATGGATCTTAACATACATATACCAATCCATCCATAAAATCATTAAAACTCAAAGTTCAAACTATAGTTAAAGGTGAGAGTTGTTTATACCTCCTTGAAGCTTCCTAACACAACCCAAGAGGTTTGAATGCCTAAAAGAACCTTGATCCTTGCTTGTATAACCTTATACTTCCATTAAAATCAAGAAAACTAAAGTTATTTCTTGAAAGCTACTATTCATTACCACTTTTGATGATTTATAAAAAAAGATTGGCTTGGAATTAGAAGCTTAAACTTATAGGAAGTATGTAACCATCCATGGGGAAGCTTAGATAAATACCTTGCCAAATAGTAAGTGGTGGAGCTTGGATCTTCATTTTTGATAAAGAGGCCGAGAGTTTGAAGTATAGAATGAAAGATGGAATGCTTTTTCTTTCCTTGGTGAATTTGTGTGGTGTTTTGATAGTTTGGTTAACAATTAACCTTGGTTTGACTATGGTTTAAAATGCTTGGCTAGGATTCATTCTTAAAAAACATCTCTTTAACCTTTCTTACCTCATCATCCCTATGTCACTTCCATGCCACATGTCTTTATCTTGTGGTTTGATGATGTCATAATCCATGGCTTCTTGTACAAGCTTGTCTCTTGGTCTCTTATTTGTTTTACGGTTCGCTTATCTCTCGTTTTCGTTAATCGTTTGAGGGATCATATCCGGGATCTCATTACTTGGGCTTTCCTAACCCTTTCTTAATATTTTATATTCCTTTAATGATCCTCTCTTAAAATCCTTGAATTGAAATCTTTTTCATCATGTTACCTTATACTTAATCCTGTCGGTATCTGGTGGATTTTCGGGAAAAATCAAAGTGTCCGAATTCGAATTCTAACGACCTTTACATACACTCATTTACTTTATAAAATACTAATACGATCTCAGAATTTCCATAACAGTACTCCTATATAGCGTGGTCTGATAATTTTCCTTAATCAGCATAGTCAGCAAAAGTTACTATTCATCAGGGTTTCAAAAATTTCCAAAAATTGGGGTTATTATAGTCTCCCCTCCTTAAAAGGATTCCGTCCCGGAATCAGATAGAAAACAGTTGGGGATGCTTTTCTAGAATTGCACTTTCTAACTCTCAAATCAAATTTTACCACATCTGATAACCCTGTTCCTAAGCACCTGCTCCTTTCAATCCATAACCCTTACTGGTTGCTCCATATAGGTCAAGTCTGGTTGCATGTCTATGCACTCGTATTCTCCAATATGTCCGACATTTGGATTATGCTTCCTTAATGTTGATACGTGAACACTTTATGAACTTGCTACAGGTTCGAGGGTAGGGCTAGCTCATATGCTAACTTCCCAATACGTCTTAATATATCCTAGGGTCCAACAAATCGTGGACTTAGCTTTCCTTTCTTTCCGAACCTCATCAATCCTTTCCAAGGGAATACCTTTAACAATACTAGGTTCTTTACTTCATACTTTTTTTCCTTTCGGTCCAAACTGACATACTTCTATAGTCGATATTGGGCTGCTACCAGCCGTCCTTTGATTAGATCTACTATGTCCTTGGTTATTTGGACCACTTTAGACCTGGGCATCTTGCACTCTCCAACTTCATCCCAATATAAGGGAGATCAACATCTTCTTCTTTTTTTTGTACAGAGCCTCGTAAGGCGACATTCTGACACTGTCATATCATCTATCATCGTAAGAAAACTCAATCTGTGCTAAGTGATCATTCCAAATTTTTTTCAAGTCTATCACACAGACTCTCAATATATCATCTAGCTCTACAGCTCTCGCTTCTCAATACTTATTATTTTCCAGCTTGCAATCGTTACTATCTTCCATATAGAATACTATTGTGAATATACCTTTACTCGCTAGAGTTTTATAACCGTGTCAACCTTAGTATCACGAACGTGTTAGAATCGGAATACCACCATACTGATACTAATTTATTTCTAGCTGCTTCTATCTTCGAAAGCTTGATCCATCATATAGAAGTAAAAGAATTTATTGAGAGATCACTATGATCATGAACACTTGTTACATCGCATAGTTAGTACAGATGGTGGCCAGCCTTTAGTACTTAACAAGCAATTAAACAACATGTGGTATCCTACTAGGCTTCAATCACACCATAGATAGTCATTCGACAATACCTCCCATTCTGGAAGGGTTGTTCTCCTCAGTTTACACGAAATGAAAAGGAGATAAAAAGAACAATTTTAAGAAAATATGGTCACAAAATGTCTGTTTTGGAATCTACCTCTGAACTATAGAGGTTTATTATAGGAGAATGAAACATATATGTATATATATCAATATCAAGTATTATTGCATCGCAATTCACGTGCCTGAATATTTACTATTCTGTCCATCATTCCGTGGACCCATGCTCTTGCGCGAGCTTATAAACAATCCCCTTTGAAACTCCCTCGACATCGAAAATCGAATCTGGGATTTCATTCTAGACATCATTGTTACTAGAATTCTATGTTTGCACTGCAACCTTCCTCGTATAGTAATACTACTCTTTATCGATAAGAAGGAAAAAAAATATCATAGGTAAATGTTTGACTTAGTTGGTCTATTATTAATAACTTATACATCACCATGACCCGATTAGTGGTACTCAATCTCAACATCCATTCCTATACAACTCTCACAGTTGTAATCGGCTCATTACTCGCAGAATCATTACTGCATTACTATGGTCCACCGTTGACCTACTGTAATCATTTGTTTTCCTTGGAATCTTAATAGCTAACCATACGGAGTCCAAACCTGTCGTATCGAATTCTTCTAAGGAGGTAACATAATCACCATTCATGATTCATGAAGAACATTCTAGATCCTGACGTACATACATGACATGAAGCAGATAAAATTGCAGAAGGGTTTCAATCAAAGCAACGATAGCATGTTAATACCATTCTTAATCATATGCCTTCAATAGAAGACTTAACTCAAGGGTTTGTTTAGTCCTTTTTGAAACATGGTCCTGGCTTATTCTAAAGATAGGACCTTCTAAGATAGATAGCCCGCTCACGGCGATTACATGAATTAAATCTTTACCAAACTACTATTATGGTTGAGTATCGCACAATCATCAGAAGTATTGTCAATCTTTCACACCATAATACAACCTTCACGGCTTTAACCATCATCACTGTATTCCCCTGGCATGAGTGCTTATAATTGTCCTCTTACACTTAAAGTGTCGGCCACCTCTTTGGCCTTTCCTGATAGTAAAAATTCCTTACAATCAATGTCATTTTAACCACCTTCAACTAAATTTTCTACCTCATTTCAATCACTACTTATGTGAAAATGCTTTTCTTAAGTCCTGGCGAGAAAAAAATATCACCATTTTTCCATAAGTCATTGTCTTAGTCTTTAGATGTGAACATTATCACGACTGACTCTCGATCATACTTAGGACGTCTCTTATCTTGGGTCCTTCTTGTTTTCACCAATCTCGACCCTCATTGGGTCGATTTATACTTTCTTATGGTTCAACACGTGCCCCACCTGGCATTATTATAATTACGTCATATTTCCTTTATCAAAATTTCTATTCTTGAGAACTTTGAATATTACCTTTCTCCTTGTAAAAACCTCTAAGGTTATCCTTAAATCCTTCATCATGTACACCCTAGGTATAGGACATATCTAGATACCATTTACTAATATTAGAACCATTGTCTATATAGTCCTGAAAACTTCCTCCATTAATCTTTAAAGGTTGTTGTTGCCTTAGTCCTTCATTCTGTACTACTCGAACTCATAATGTCCCTATTAAGGGTGAAATGCCAACCTTTATGCATTCCCCTATGGTTCATCTCAAGTTATCGAGGTTCTATCCTTAATTCCACCTTTAAAAAGGTACTTGCATCCTTACATGGATAAATCAAGTCATATATCCTTGATAAAGGTATCTTATTCAATCATTCCCACCTCGATAGTATATGCCTAATTTCACAATAACATTTGTATTCAAAATGAGGTCAATCCATATGGCCTCCAAAAGATAACAACGGTTATCCGCTTTTCTTGCCTGATTTAGTAATGATAACAGGGATGTTCTAGAAGATATTGGTTGTGTTCAACATGAACTTTTTAGTTCTAACTACTCATTTACCTCTTTTATTTATCTCAATAGTCATCTCAATGTTGGGATATCTTTTATACCTGGCGTCCCCCTTTTTGGATATCAATTCACATGTGTTACTTACACTTCACATTCTTGAAGGTCACTTCCTTCATCCAATTTCCTAATTTCTTACTTTCTTGTCTCCTCAGTCTATCCGCGTCTCATTATTTTTCCTTCGAACTATCTCAAGGTTTCCTCGAATCCTCCCAACTTAAAGGGGATAAAATATATGTATCACTTATGCCTTCAAACATCAACCTTAACTCATGGTAAATCACCCTCATCCTGATGATTACAGACTTTTTTTATCTATATTGCTACGATTCTTTAGGGGTTCCTCATACCCAACTCCCTTATCATTCCTCAAACTCTATTTCCTTTAGATTCCTTTATACTCTTTCCCCTTTCAGTCTTTTATTTTCGTTTCTATTACAACCATTTTATGAACCAACACAACATAAACATTGATTTCAAATATCCCGTCATTCTGGATTCGTGTCCTTCAGATGAACCTTGACGACTTTCACAATCTAGATTCATGATTCATCATACTTGTCCGCCTCTGGTCCGGTTTTAAAACTTCTACACTATTTCTCTATCTTCCTTAGCCTTCCACCAGCGGGTGGCCTCTCTCTTAGGAAGGTAAGTGGCAAAATAGTCTTTTGCGCTTTGTCAATCATTTAGAATCTCAAATGATTCCTTTATTCCTTTAGCCAAACTCTTGCCTCGACTGGGTCAGCTTTTACCTTGGAACTTTGAGAGCTTAGCGACTTAAAGGTCATGAAAAAATTTCCCACTGCATTGTTTCCTCATGATGGTGGTTGGGGATAAAAGTATAAGTTTTGTTTAGGCAGGTCCATGAATTGCCCCATAGGAGTACCATCCTGGTTCTCCCTATCTTACTCGACTTCTGTTTTCTCAGTATGAAATGTTTCATCCTTCTCCCATAATCGGGGTTATCATATACGTTAAAATCCTTGTTTTCCACTTCATTATCTTAGGGGTTCCTTCTTTCTTGATGCCGACCTCCCTAACTATCACATTCAGGGTTTGCCCTAAATCTTATTCCTCAAACTATGGCTTTCATCTAAGATATCATCTTTAAGCTCTTGAACATTTGGAACCCAAATTCTGTAGGAATACCTCATTATTCCCTTATCATCTTTCTCGGTATTAATTTCTTCTCTATTCATTGGCTCTCTACCTTCATTCATCACTTTTTCTTGGCACAATATGATCTTTTCCAATAATTCGGGCCGCATTGCAATCTCAAACAGCTTTTCGGTACCGGCTCCGATTACCTTCACTTCTATTTCCATTTTCTCAAAATCTCTTATCAACTCTTCCGAAGACATTATCATCTTGAGCCTCTCCTTTTTACTAAGGGCATCAGCCACCACATTAGCTTTTCCTGAATGATAAAGAATCTCCCAATCATAATCCTTGATTAGCTCTAACCGCCTCCTTTGGCATATGTTGAGCTCTTTCTATGTAAAAATGTACCAGAGTTCCTATGGTTTGTGTAAATCGCGCACTTCTCTCCATACAAGTAGTGCCTCCAATCTTTAGGGCAAAACTATTACCGCGAGCCCAAGATCATGGGTGGATATCGAATTTCATATTCTCTTAATTGTATTGACGAGTACGCGATTACCTTGTCGTGCTGTATAAGCACGCACTCTAATTCCTTGTGCGAAGGGTCACTATAAATCACAAAATCTTTTTTTTTTCCATCTGGAAATGCCAACATAGGGGCCGTCACCAATCTTTGCTTCAGTTCTTGAAAGATGTTCTCGCATTTCTACGTCCATTCAAACTTCTCTGTCTTACGAGTAAGCCGCATTAAATGGGTTGCTATCTTTGCAAACTTGAACGAACCTACGGTAATAACCGGCCAATCCTACCTCTGGTAGTCGCCCTGACCATGGTCCTCAATTCCTCAGCGGTCCTTTCTTCATTCTTGTCAAGATCTTCCACGGGATCCTCCTCAGCAACAATCCCTTCTAGGACAACATCCCCAACCACTACATTCTCAATATGAACATTATCCGGTCCCTCGTTAGGGTACTCCATTGAATCCACGATCTGATCTCCAATATGTAATAAAACAACATCACGTTGTTGCTTGTCAACCTCAGGGTTTGGTGCCCCGCTACCTTATACGATAACGAACTATGTTACTATCATGATATTTATAAGGGTTCCCATAAGGGTTTTAACTGTCAGTACTACGCTAGGTAGTCCGACTATGAACTTTACAAGAGTTCTTATTATCTTAGTGAACTTATCATTTTAACGACGCATCATCTCTGAGGTTTAAACGCTTAGCTCTGATACCATTTCTGTAACACCCCCAAATCCGGGGTCGGGGATCCGGGTTGTCACGAGTTCCATTTCCCTTAATAACACATAATCTTAATAAATAACCAACTACTGCGTACTGTGGCTTTGCAATATACACACACACCACAAGTTATAGTCTCAGAGATGAATACCCAAAAAATAACACAAGTCGTTTTTTCCACAATTATAAGTCATTACACCTTAAAAGGGTTTCTGGATAAATTCACATATTCTTTGCCATTATTACGATTCATAAATATACAAAAGTCTGGTTCAACAAGGGTTGAAAGCCTAGCCTATTGGTAGTTCCTACCTCAGCTACAACGGCTTCAACGCCTATAGAAAAAACTGTGGAACGTTTCCTACGTACTCGCGAATCGGGAGCTTGGTCATGTTCATCTTGTCTAGTTGTTGTTGTGTGATGAAAGAAGAAAGCAAGGGTGAGCAACAAGCCCGCCAAAATAACATGTATAATAATTAACAATATATGAGCATTATCATAGTACTCATGAAAGTCTTGGTCAAGAAAACATGAACCAAGTTTGATATCTTAACGTGACGAAGTCGCAAAATATTCAGTACATATATTTCAAAATCTTTGAAATCTTCTGCCATGCATAATATACACAGAGTTCCAGTTTATAACTTTATAAAAATATCGTTGCAAGGTGATCTCATATATCTAACCTTGTCTTATTATTTTTCTGAAAATCTTTTTCATGCATAAGATAATCATTTACTAGATATAAGTTGAAAAGATGAAGTTACAAGATACTCCAATATACTTATATCTTTTACTAGATAAATAGTTCATCCCATAGATGAAGTTATAAGACAAAACTTGTATAGAATCAATATTTGATATATCATCAAAATGAAATAAAGTTGCGAGATACTTCATTTGATGAAAACATCATTTTGAAAACTCGACCCTGCCAACACTCAACAATCGCCCAACCATAACCTTTCTTTCGAAGTGCTCTGGGTAGTGTTGCAGAAATATCCAAGTGGATGATGAACTCATTACGGGAGTTTGCCGCGCCAGGAAGACTACTCACGATGATCAGTCGCAGTAATACAACCCCACAATTTTTTTACATGTAAAGGAGAACAGTCGGATTTAGTTGTCTACCGAACGCTGGACTCCTAAGGAATGGACCATCTTAGCGGAACTTCCGGGCCATTTGGGCCAATATAATAAGGCTGGGTCGGCGACACTCGACCACTTATGTCACTCCTAGTTCAGATGAAACCCATGACTCTGAAATGTAAAGCACGTTCCCCCTTTCCCCAAGTAGAAACTTGTAGATTCGGCTCCATCAAGAAGCCGTATCTAGTGGGAAAGGAAAACTCACTGATATTTCCCAGGCGATGCCTGTTAATGGATTAAACTCATTCCAAGAATTTTACTTCCCGAGTATTGGGTAAGTAATCAAAAACTCTTTTATCAATCAACAACCTCGTTGCAAATATAAAAACATATCACGGAGCCGGATCCCTCAGATTTTTTAGTGAGTATTCAAGTCCCCTTCGAAAGGAAAATCTTAAATTTGAAAACAAGTTTTGGGATCCGCTCTAACCTTTAAAATCATTTTGAAGACTCAAAAATATTTTTGAAAGCATTTGGAATAAGGATGATTTGATAGAATAAATCAATTCCAAGATAATCAAAGAATACCTGAATATTATGCTATAAATAATATTCCAATAATGAATAGCTTTTACCAAAGCAGATAAAGTAAAAGTTTTGAAAATAACATTCTGAAAATATTTAAGGTAACAATGATTGACGATATCAATCATTTCTCGAATACTTGGCGAATAACGAAACATTATTCTTTAAGAAAATAAAGAATACTATTTAATAAAATAAGCGGAGACATAAGTCCTCGAATGAATATTCAAACTAATATTCATTAAATAAAATAAGAGGAGTCATAAGTCCTCGAATGAATATTCAAACTAATATTCATTAAATAAAATAAACAGGGTCATAAGTCCTCGAATGAATATTCAAACCAATATTCATTAAATAAAATAAACGGAGTCATAAATCCTCGAATGAATATTCAAACTAATATTCATTTATTAATAGAAATAAAATAAGTTTCATAAGTAGAAACTCTATTCAGATAATTAAACTAGTCTTTGATCGTAATAGGAATCTTAAATAAATATTCACAAAAAAATAATAATCACTTATAATATAACACTATCGAATAAACATTATTCGATTAATAGTTTTGAAAACTATTTATATATATATATAATATACTCGAGAACATCGACTCCCGGTTTAGAAAAATGTTAAAATCTGGGTCCCCTATACTAAGGTATACGCAAGTACTGCTTATCTCTAACATAGGTAGGCTTAAGCTTAGAGTGGGTTCGGTAACCTATGAACAACAATATAAGCCAGAATTAGACCACGGTCACTTAAGAAACTAGTCAAAACTCACTCATACCCTAACGGTCGCTTATACGCTTAACGATTTGCGTTAATCGCTTGCGTACCCTCGGCTCCACTAATTTTAATAAATTAACCGTTACGAATTTTAAGGCGACCCTTTCGTGAATACTCTACCAACTGTCTAATCCACCTTACATAATTGTTTCGTGATCCAATTTGTCATTTAAGATCCTTAAACAAGCTTTCAAAGTTAGGCGAGGGGCAATGGTTCGCTCACGAAATGCCGTTACTTAAAATGGTCATTTCTCTTAAACCGTACATCGGATCTAAGTGATCCACACACCAAAACAAAGCTTACGACACGATCTAGCTAAACATGGCAGATTTATAGATTGGACAGTGAGTTCTATGGTCTGAGAGTCATGCACAAATAGTCTAAGGAATATAAGCATTACGACGACTATGTTTACGAGTTTTCCAAGTTTCTCACTACACTAAAACCTCACCAAATAACCCACAATCATCAACACATCAAAACCTCAACTAAATAATACTATACCAGTCCTTATTCTCCAGATTTCCAACTTATCCAACCATAATCAAGATCCATTAACCATAATCAAAGATTCATCAATCATAACCACTACAAAGCAACCAAAACTAACTAACATACATGGATCTTACTATACATACATGGATCTTAACATACATATACTAATCCATCCATAAAATCATCAAAACTCAAAGTTCAAACTATAGTTAAAGGTGAGAGTTGTTTATACCTCCTTGAAACTTCCTAACACAACTCAAGAGCTTTGAATGCCTAAAAGAACCTTGATCCTTGCTTATATAACCTTATACTTCCATAAAATCAAGAAAACTAAAGTTATTTCTTGAAAGCTACTATTCATCATCACTTTTGATAATTTATAAAAAAAGATTGGCTTGGAATTAGAAGCTTAAACTTATAGGAAATATGTAACTATTCATGGGGAAGCTTAGATAAATACCTTGCCAAATAGTAAGTGGTGGAGCTTGGATCTTCATTTTTGATAAAAGAGGCCGAGAGTTTGAAGTATAGAAATGAAAGATAAAATGCTTTTTCTTGCCTTGGTGAATTTGTGTGGTGTTTTGATAGTTTGGTTAACAATTAACCTTGGTTTGACTATGGTTTAAAATGCTTGGCTAGGATTCATTCTTGAAAAATATCTCTTTAACCTTGCTTACCTCATCATCCCTATGTCACTTCAATGCCACATGTCTTTATCTTGTGGGTTGATGATGTCATTCCCTGGCTTCTTGTACAAGCTTGTCTCTTGGTCACTTATTTTTTTACGGTTCGCTTATCTCTCGTTTTCGTTAATCATTTGAGGGATCATATCCGGGATCTCATTACTTGGGCTTTCCTAACCCTTTCCTAATATTTTATATTCCTTTATGATCCTCTCTTAAAATCCTTGAATTGAAATCTTTTTCATCATGTTACCTTATACTTAATCATGTCGGTATCTGGTGGATTTTCGGGAAAATTCAAAGTGTCCGAATTCGAATTCGAATTCTAACGACCTTTACATACACTCATTTACTTTATGGAATACTAATACGATCTTAGAATTTCCATAACAGTACTCCTATATAGCATGGTCTGATAATTTTCCTTAATCAACATAATCAGCAAAAGTTACTTTTCATCAAGGTTTCAAAAATTTCCAAAAATTGGGGTTATTACAGTTATTCAAAACTTTTTGATATGTATTTGTAATAATGTAATTTTTTGTTTCAATTTTTAATAATTGGTTTTATTAATTGATTTGTGGATTGTTTATGATGTTAGTTTGATATGTTATTATGCTTGTTTTGTTGTTTCAATTTTTAATATTTGGTTTTATTAATTGATTTATGAATTGTTTATGATGTTAGTTTGATATGTTAATTATGCTTGTTTTATTATCTTATTAGAAAGAAAATATATACAAAAGTTGAATGTTAATATAAAGGTGTTATTGCAAGAACAGAAGTTCCATCTGTTTAAGTTTTATTTTTGGATTTGTGACGGGGAGGGAGCTGTCAAATTGTTTAATTTAATCAGCTTGGTTGGATAAAATGATTTTCATATATTTGGCAACACAAATATAATGTAAAATAATTTAGTTGTCAAAATTTTAATCCTCAGCCTTTAGCATTTATACAATAAAAGTTAGATTTGATATTTTATGATGACATTGGACCCCTAGACCTTTGGCAGTATTTTGGATAAAATCCCTTTTACAGTTACACGTGTAGGATCTAATATGATGAGAACTAGGTTTTTTCTCTGTCAATTACATTATTCCAGATCCCAATGCACTTGGCTCGACATAAAAATGTTATCACTTATCTGACACATATCCTTTTGAATCCTACACAATTTCGTAGGTTGCATTCACAGTACTGGTTGTGATGTGACTGGACTAATTATTTTTTATATTTTTTTCAGGGTTTATGAATTGATGTATGTCTTTGAGAGTTACCTCGATCTGAGGCAACATTCTACCCGTAAAACTTCCATCACTTTCAAAAACTTTAGAAGGTGTCATTAGCCAAAAAAAGTTTGAAAAGTCAAGAGCCTATAGTATTGATAAGAGGTCTGGTTACCAAATATTTGTTTAAATATTGTATGTGGAAGTTATTTTTTTCTTATGTTTGTTAGCTTTCCCTTTTGGTTTCAGCAACTTCCATTTTGTCCACGAGTTTGTGACTATAGTAATGGACTCTGCAATTTTTTTCTTTGGATTGTTGCACTAGTTTTGGAAGGTGAGTATCCTGTTCTATAATTCAACACAATATGGCAGAAGGTTCTTGTTGTCTGATTATGTTTTGATTGCAGAGATCGGAATAATTTTTTCTTTTGGTTGGCTTGGACTCAGAAAATGAAATACTGCACACACTTTCGTTTTTGGCTGATTTTATAATTTGGTCACATGTAATATAATATCTTCTTTTCCATATATGGAAAGTATTAAAGCATGTTCAAATGGTAGTGATAGTTCAATTAGTCGACCACTTGTGCTTACTGCTAGTAATTACTTCCTTTGGCCCAAAATGATGATCTATCTAATTATTAGGACGAATAGTAGTACTAATAATGAGCAAAAGTTATTGGTCCATTTGCAAATTATAATTTGGCCATCTCTGTATGATTTGAGTTAAGAATGCTGTGTATCTTGATTAGACATGATAACTTAATATAGGTCCCTTCAAATGCAGAAAGTCATTAATCCCTGGAATGTGGACATTTTGAGTAAGTAGGAGCTTTTGAAATAGAAGATTGATATGACATGCCTTGATTTGATTTTCTCTTGCATATTGGATTGCCCCCGCCAAATTGCCAAAGAGTTTATTCACTTCACGTGTTGCCTGACACGTGTAATTGTGTTTGATTGGGAAGAGAGGTCTGTGAAGAAACTGAAATAACTTATTAGGCTAAGCTCTCTGGTTGACCTTAAGTCCAATCTTCACCTTTTCTATCATACTGTTTCTTGTCATGTGCCCTTCGTGCTAATCTCTCATTGTATCCTTCACAATTTTCATTGCTTCTCCTTATGCACAATCATGTCCAACTATCTCATCTAACAAAGATGTCTTTAATCATTCATCATTTTCCTGCTCTTCTAATTTCCTTGATGTGCTCTCTTTACTTCTTATTAAACACAACCTTAGAATTTCCACTCGCTTAAATGAGTATAGTAAGTTTTACCAAGTTGGAACAATAATTTGAAGGTGATGTCTCGCAGAAGTCCTCTAACACTTGATAACATTTTTTTTTCAAGTGTAGAAATTGTCCATCATGATAACAGTAATTAGATGAATTCAATAGTACCTTATAGCAATACTTTAAGATTTGAAACAATTCTCTCAGGAATTTCTGTGCAACTTATCCAGTTATTATTATATTATATATTTTACATGCGTATATGTGCAAAGACCTTAATATATATTTACTTGACAATATTTGTTTTCTAATTGGTGCAGATTACTGATTTACCATTTTCATTGTGTTCAACGTTCGTGATTGAGGCCCGTCATGGTTTTAACAAAGTTAGTTTCTAACATTACGTTCTAGTAGCTTTATGTAGCATATATTAAAGAGTGCAATCCAATATTTTAAATAGCTTTTCTGAATCATTACCTTAACATCATATTTCAAATTATTTAATTTAATCAGTTTGGTTGGCTAAAATGATTTTCATATATTTTGTTCATAGCCTGATCTGGATTCCATTGGAATCATTGCTATTTCTCATGGTTGCCCTGGTGTGGCAGCATGAGCCAGTGGCCTCGTGCGTTTAGAACCTACAAGGGTATGTACTTTTTCTTGGTATTCATTCTAGCAGCACGATGCTCTGATTTTGAGCTTTTAATTAGGCTAATTTTTCTTGTATTCAGGTATCAAAGATCTTCAAAGATCGTCCAGCTTGGTTCCATGATTGCCGAGCAGTGGATGTTCTGAATGTGTTACCTACTGCCAATGGTGGTACCATTGAAGTTTTGTACATGCAGGCTGTTGATAGTTAACCTACAATTGCCGATTGATGTGAATTATATTCTGTTAATGCATGACATAGGTTCTCCAGTGTATGTGTATAAACTAATCTGTAGTGGGGGTCTAGCTAGTGCTTCTTGCATGTATGTTCTCGTTCGTGCAATAAACATATACTACTTGACAGAAAACTTGCTAATGTTGTTCAGGAAAAATATTGGCTCCTTGGATTGACTCGAGTTGGAAGTCGCAGAGTTTAAATTTCTAGTTCCAATGTAGTTTAAATTTGATGTATGTTTGTAGTTGAAGATTAGTTATACTTTATAGTTGAGATATGATGTACTTGGTCAAATGAGATGGATTAGATAATGTAATTAGTTGATACATTTGAAGAATTTAAAATTTTGTTGGTTCGTTGGTGGTTTTGTAATGATAAATATAATTTTGCGATTTTGATTTGTTGGTATTGTCTTTATTTTTATTTTTTGGTAGATTTTTGTTTTAGCATTTTTTTAGCATTTGGTACTTTTGAGTGCATATTAGACAATAGACATCAGCATATTCTGAAAACTGATGTTAATAGTCCTAGACATCTTCTAGTAACTGATGTTAAAAAGGTACCAGACTATGGCTTCTAAAACTAAGTCGATGTTAAAACCGTCAAAACACATCAGATCCAATTAAGAAACCAATGTCTAATCAAATATCTAACATTAGTTTTGATTTACAGGCGATGTAAAAATATAACTTTTGTATCAGTTTCATGTTTAAAAACGATGTTAATGCTGATTTATACCTTGTAAATTAAATGTTAATGTTCATATTTAGACTATATTAAATCTATATTGAAAAAATTGTAATGTAGTTTATGTATAAAAATAGAGAATATACATCGGGTTTTATTCTAGAACCGATGTTAAAGTTGTTCCCTGACATCAGTTCACAACCGATGTCATATAGGGGTACCTTTATCTACACCCACATAGACATCGGTCAGGAAAACTTTTAACATCGGTTTCTGGCCGATATCTATTGAAGGTTTTCTAGTAGTGTTAGCAATTGAGTGTCTTCTGGAGTCATCGCCTTAACCTTATTGATGAAGATGTCCAGTTCTGAGGCTCTCCTAGACTTGAAAAAAGTTAGAGAAACCTGCATACACCTATTAACTCTAGTGTCCTTGATGTTGACTACAAGTCTCTGTTCCCTTAGTATGTCCTTGGTGACTAAAAGCACCTTCAAGAAGTTGATGTTTTTGTCAATAAATCTCTTGTATGTATGGTGTTTGTGGTTTAGTGAGACTTTCAGGTACTCTTGATATTCACCAAACTCCTTGTCAAAATAAGAGTCTTCAGCTGCCTTCTTGAGTCTCTCTTCCATACCAACATCTGCTTGAGTTAAAGATCCAAGTTTGTCTTCCATCTCCCCCTTAGGCTTTTTATCAGGTTGAATGGGGTGCTGAGATATCTAATCCCTGACATTTTGTGGAGTTTCTTGAAGAGGAACTTTTAGAGCCCCCATGATAGCTCCCAGTGACATATTTGTCTGTATTTGAAAATAATTTTGGGAGTCTATCAAGGACTTGATATCATTTTGCTGGCTTTGAACTTGTGTAGTGAGAAGATTGACTTGAGAGACCAAGGCTGCAATTAGATGATTAAATAGATTGAATCTATGAATTTGAAAGAGAAGTTACAGTAGTAGACACCCCAACACCAAAGCTCTCCTAAACCACCTTTCTGAATTCCTCAGCCACCAAAGGAGATGGTTCATATTTGGCTTTGTGAAGCTGATCTAACTTGACCTTAGTGTCATTATTCTAAGAGATTTGACTCTTCAGAACTGTGTGTAAGGCTAGAAAAGACTCTCTTAGCTGCTTGATGCTGGTTTCTATACCTGTGAGATTAAAGGTGGCCAGCTTCTCAGAGAATTTGTTGAACTTATTCTTGATCTCTATCTGAGTTGGTAGGAGCTCATCAATTCTCTTACTCACCATCTCTTTTAAGCTTCCTTGATGACCATCCAGAGTTTTTTCTAGTGCTTTTCCAATAAAATGGAAAGCTTTGAGGTGTGGCTTGTAGACCTTTGTGATGGCATCATACACTTCTTGAGGAGTAAGCACTTTGTCATTGCTACCTAAGATGGTGACATACTCCTCCCTAAACCTTGCCAAGGCTTCCTCCATGCCAATACTGAAGGTCTTTGACAACCAGTCATTAACATTACCATCCTGTTGAGCTTAATCAACTATCTTTGCTTGTTGACCTTCAACATCTTCCCTGTAAAATATAAGAATAGCTTGGTAATCTTGATTTGACATGTCAAATATGAGCAACTGTTAAGCTATATTGGCAAGTCCTTCAAGTTGATCTATAAGCATATCATCTACTGATGTTGGTTGAGCTTGAGTATCTTCGAGCTAGTTGGCTAGAAGGCTTGGTGGTTGTTATGCGGAGGTAGAGGGTAGGTCAGTGTTTATAGTTGATGTGGTTAGGGTAATATGATGTAAAACACCTATAATTGTAGACACAGTTTGGCTCACAATTGGAACTTTGATTTTGACAGTGTTTTGATCACTCTGAGAGTGAACCTCCATTTAAATTGGAGGGGAGTTAGCTAGGTTACCGTCATGTACCATGACCTCAAACCCTTGTTCTTCTTACAAAAAACGGGCACTTGAATGTGCTTGATCTCTTGCCTCCTCAATGAATGGATCATTGGCAATTGGACTCCGAGCTTCAATTGTTAAGGTGATAACAACTAGGGTTTTGAGGGGAGTTGTTCCGGCTAGAGGAACCCCCAATTGAATTGGAGAGGGATTGAGTAGCTCCCCCTCAAGAGTACTACTCTCAAACCTTAAATCTTGTAAAGGCTAATTTGCATATGAAGGTGTACTAGTTATCACAGGGTCTTAAGTGGAACCTGATGAAACCTATATGTTTGTGATGGTGTCATCAAGGTCTAGCTCAGCATGTAGCCTCTCACCATCAAAGTGTGGGTTCTGAGTGGTGATCAGAGTTTCAAGAACTGTGTTACTTTATTTTGGCAGAGCTTGAGAAGTGGATTCAAGCTCTTCATTATATGAAGAAATTTTTTTAGATATGAGATTTGATATTTTAGAAGAGAGTGTTGGCAACTCCCCTTAATAGAAGAGGGATTTTCAATAGATTTGCTCTTATGGTGTGTTTCAGCCAATTGACTTCTTTCACCCTCTTGAGAGTGTACAAGAGGGGGTGCAGACTTTGTACAAGGTTCATTTGGGAGAATGCTATATTCAATAAGGACATCTTATTGAGAAGATGCAACTAGAGTATGTTGTGATCTCTTATTTATATATGCATCTTGTTGACCAGGTGACTCACATCCTCACTTGGGTTCTCTCTACTCTCATTTATCATAGTGAGAGTTATTTATTTTCTCTTCTTTTTACTAACTTCACCCTTTTGAGAAAGTGAAGCAGTTGGCTTCCTAGCATCTACAAATTTTAAAGAAGTGATTTCAACTATGGTAGGCCCCTGTGGGTTGTCCTGTTGTGGTACTTTTGCAGGACCTGGAGTCATAGCTGAACCGGCAGAAATGGTGGTTCTCATGTCAGGCATTGGATATGGGTAAGTCATAAATTTCCCTAACATAAAGTTAATGATACTAGGACTTACCTCTACTTGATTTTTCTTGTTCAGTTGTCCAAATAGAATTTTAGACACTAACATAGAAATAACCTATTAAATTGGCAACAATACCTTCTGTTAAATGAATGTCATTCACTTTATGATTTAATGCAGACATTATAAACCTAGGGAAAAAATTCCTTACCTCTGGACTCCAATGACATTCTGATCCTTGGGCTTAGGTCACTCAGAATAAGGCTTCCAACATCCAAAAGCATGTCATATGCCCTTATGAAGACCAGCTTTTGGACCAAACTAGAGATATTGTCAAACCCAGTTTTCATGCATGTGAAGGCCCTTATGATTGTGTCAAACACAGAGGACTATTCTCTCCTTATATGCTTCTTGTTGAGCCTTGCTAGATCCACTTTTTCTACATAGTTGATAAAATCCATGAAATCTTCAATCTCTTAAGAGGTAGGAGCTGCAACTTTATAATCTGTGAAAATGCCTAAAGTAATGTTCAAGTCCCGGGCATCAAATACCACAACTTTGCCCTTAATTGTGCATGTTACCACCATATTCACAACCTGGTCTTCATTCTAAAGTGGTGGTGAGAATGGCAGTATTCTAGAATTCATTTAGAACATCCAAGTATAAAGTGTTAATGTTTGTGCCCTAGAAATAACACTATGATGTTTTAGTTTAAGACATTTGGATTATTAATATTTATGTTCTATCGATTATTCCTTTTATAATTTATTAATTCTTAATTTACTGTGATATAAATGTTAGATTAATAAATGTTCTTGGAATATGATATACAATTCTATATCTTTAAGTACGTGACTTAGAAATGAGATTATGAGAATAGTATCAATATTCCTAAAGGTCCCTAGTCGGATATTATTATAAAGAACAATGATAATGTATTAAGACTAGTATGTTTGTTGACTGATGATCACATCTTATTGATCATAGGTATAGTGATACTAAAGTCAAAACACAGGCACATGTATTAGATACATGGTGCTGGATTGACCCATTGTGAGATACTACATGTTTATAGTGTCATAACTTAATCTCACAATGATAATGATGTAATGGTCCTTAAACTTGAAGTCATTATATTTCTATATGAGAATTAATATACTTTTATTTCATTAGAAGTTATCCTTGACCGGGTAATAATAAAAGTGGACAATGGGTATATTATGAATACGTGGCCACGCTCAAATGTTGATTTGATATGATAGTCAACTCATTTATCAAGGAAACTTGGATTAAACTATGATGAGGATGACACATTATATGCCTCTAGTTAAATCTTTAATATTTGGTTAAATGGATTATATTACATTGTACATTATCATGAAAGGTTTAATCGACTCACCAATTTAATTATCATTACTTGGGTATCAATGATGTATTACTATATGTCGCTCATTGTTTAAAATTTTAATATGAGATATTAAAATTATTTCCAACATAATAATAACCTACGAGGTCACACACAAAGAATGTTTGAAGGAAAAATAATTTAAATTCTTATTTTAAATTAAATAAGTAATTAGTTTTATTTATGATATTAATTAAGTATGACTTAATTAATTAACTAAATAAAATAGAGAAATTACTTAAACTAATTCCGAAATAAGTTACTAATTAATTAAGTGTGACTTAATTAAATAATAAATTGGGATTTCAGATTAGTATTAATTATAATTAGATTGTAATTAGAAAACTCATTCTTCTCTCTATTTAAACTCTTTGAGGGATGATTTATATAGAAGGATACATGGTTTACAAAACCCTAGTCGTTCAAGGAGAAAGAGGAAGAGAGGTAGAGATGGAGTTTTCGGGTGCTAGTACACATCAATCCTTCAAGAAAAGTGTTTGTGTGGATACTGTAGAGCGTAGATCGTGAGAGCGGGATACGTGGTGATTCAACAAGGTTTGAAACTCCATTAATCCTCCATTAATGAACTCTTAAAACTTCTTTAAGGTAAATTTTTTACTACGAATTAAATATCTATTTTTGCATGGATCCTGCGTAGGGTTTTGATTATATTCTGGTTTTAATTTAATTTTACATCGTTTTCGTTGCGTTTATGTGCTCGAAACCCTTCAATGTCATCAGAGCTACTTGCGAAAGTGTTTAATTCATTTATCTATTTAGCCGCTTTTGATATACAAGTATGTACGTGATTTTCCATATTTTGATATTGATACAATATGTTTGTATATGTATGGTTTGAATATAGGATATTCATGTGAGTTGAATAATCATATGATGATTATATAATCTGTATATATACTGATATATACATGATTTATGTTTGTTCTTATTATGAGAATCGTATTAGATACGGATTCTGAATCAGATGTTGCAGATTCTCTGAAATCTGGGTCTGGTGTCCGATTTCCGCGAGCGAATACCCTATTCGATAGGTAATCGAGCATCTGAACAAAACATATAGCTATAGCTATCATCGACTCGTCTGTAAGGCATTTGACTTCGTTTACTTCCTGTAAACAGCGATTTAATGTTTTCAGAATTTGATTATGATTTTTCAGGTTTTTTCCATATTTTGTTTTTATGATTAGATCATGATGGGTATGATATGTTAAGATCAGATTATGTGTTCTAACATGTTCTTATGTGTTAATTGAGCATGATGAATGGTTATGTCTTATGATCTTAGGTTAACGATTTTGGTTTTTTTAATACAGCTTGCATGCCATTTGATCTTGTAATTATAAATCTCGAATGTAACTCAAGTTCTTCTTCTAAGTTTATTAGATTACTTTTATATTTAATTCTTGTAATGTACATGAAAATATGAAGATTTAATATCAAGGAAGGGTAATCTCACATGGAGGCCATCCAAGGAAGCAATACAAGGAAGAGATAACTCAAGAAAGAAGACATGTAATAGTTAGCTTACATTTATTTTTCACCTTAGATTGACCTAGATCTTTGTCATTAGCTTGATGAAGATCACATAGGATGAAGCCATAACCAACCACCTTTACTTTATTGCACTTTACATATATATGCTCAAATGATGAATGTATGTGTAGAGTAGTTTAATGATGCATGCTTAATTAGATTAAGGATGTATGTATTAGATACGACACCCATGCCATGCTTGCTAAACAAGATAAAATCTGTAACGATTCAAGATTCTAAAATGAACAAACGATTATGAGATTCTCGTGTATATGAGATATAATAAAATATTAATCTTCTTTATTTTCAACAGGGGCGATTTTGTCAAAAGCGAGTTCATTGAACTTGTTAGGTTGTGGGTTTTAAGAGAGACCGTTGTGACTCCCTCACTACCTGGAAATCAAACCATTGATGAATATTGATTTAAAGTATTTTATTCAAGGAAAAATTGGGAATCTCTTTATGATGGGATCATGATCGTTTTAAAATTAACAAAACCCTAAAGTTAATATTAAGTTGGTCAGATGCATTCCAATGAGTCCAATGCGTTAACCCCTAGATCGATAAGGAGTGGGTTCGCCAAAGCGAAGTACTCCCATCTATTGTGGGAGATGTGTTGAAGTATATTGATACTTTTTAACTACTGGGTTTGACTTAACTAAGTTACAACATTAGGATTGTGAACTTTGAGGCATAGAGTTTGGCGAGATTTATTAGATAAATATGAACAAATGTTGTTCCACTAAGCTATCCAAGAGTTATATAGTTGAAATAATTGACAAATGTTGTCTACCTAAAAAATCATTTTTTAGGAGAAAAGCCAAAGCTGACCTAACGCATGGTGAAATATGGATCTTGGATCACTAGAAAGGATATAGAAGATATTATTTCCGAATTAATAGTTAGGGCTATTAATTTGATAAAAATAGTGGGAGAGATCTGTGGCATCCTCCAAACCCGGATCAGAAGTTTGGGGTCCACAACACATACACAATATATAAACCTGTATAAGAAATATTATTTGCAATGACCCTGCTTCACATAACCACGGATCGCAACAGGTTAAAGTATGAAAACAAGCCACAACCTTAATTTATTACCTCGTGCCAAATCCCGACTGACTTAACTTACAATTGATAATAAAGTTTTTCTTACAATCGTACTATCTCTCCCCTGCATGAAGCTCCTGCTAGCTCGATCCAACTCAAACTGGAACCTTAGCCCGCACTTTGGGACTGAGGAACTTCTCTATCAACCATATCCTTTTTAACTGTAAAATATATAAAAAGTTTCTCAAGAGTGAACTAACTAGCTCAGCAAGTCACAATAACGATAACTGAGGTTAAACAATAATCAATGAGATGATTCCGAGGAATCAAGTTTCTTTTTAACTAGTCATTAGAATTGGATATTCATTTTAAGTTTTGAAAACCAAGGTTAGGCTGCTGATCAGTCACGCACTAACCCCGAGCGAAGCACACAGCTCTACTCTTACGAACTGGATCCAAGGCACACATTGGCCTAATTCGACCACGAATCTGGTCTGACCACGAATCTGTTCCACATAAAGAAAACTATCCAATTCTAAAATAATTCAGTATAATAAATAATGAAATTCAATAAGCCAGATCATAATCAACAGTAATAAAGCATTGGTATAAAACGTAATGCGATTCATGAGTATCACAAGGGTATATCTGGGTATGTATAAGAAACGGTTTTCAGTTTATAAAAGTATCAGGTATTGGATCAGTAATGATTTTTCAAGATATAGTTATTTGATGTTATAAGGAATGGTTGGAGTATAAAAGTTTTCATGTTTTCAAACACATTTCTTCCAGTGTTTGGTGTTTGGTAGTTAAACATTTGGGGAGTAGTATCATATCTGTGTGGTTTGGTAGTTGAGGTATCCACAAAGAATGGTTTGCAAAGAATCAGGTTTACGGCTCAAGATCAAGTAATAATTAGGGTTCAAAGGTAAGTAGTTCGAAGCATTCGCAATAATAAACAGGAGTTATTTTGAATAATAGTGACATGTTATAAAATAGTTCAAAAATATTTGCGATATATTTTGGAGAAAAGTTCAGAAGTACTTGCCTTACAAGGCTTTACAACTATTACTGATCAATTCTGGACCAACTCTGCCGCTTAGGCTTTTACCTCCAACCACTATATCACTCTGGATTCGACCTCAATACTTAAGTCCCTTGATTGGGACCTTACTGAGCTTTTCGATTCACCATCAACTATCTTTCGTCCAATTCCAATTCTCGGGCATTCCGACTAGAACCGGGAAAACAGAGCCGGAAAACACGATGGCCGAAGAAAAGAAAGGAAAACGGCAGTAAACTCGCCGGAAATAGAGAACGGGGCGGAGGAAACAGAGAAGGAAGAGAGAGGAACAAACCGGGGAGAGAGATGAGAGATTGGGGATTTTAGAAATGTTAATGTTTCTCCCCCAAAACAAGTTAATTAACCTCCTGCTAAGCTGTGCACAAGCCCCCAAAACTATTTTAATATTAATCAAAATAATATTAAAATAGTTTAACATTTCATAAATATTCCAAAGCTAATAAAATAAATTTCCCGTAATTTTTAAAGTACTCTTTGAATCATGCTTTATACCCGCTTTTCATAATTAACGAACCGAGCTACACTTAGAACAATTTCAGAAAATCATGAAAATAGTCTTAAAATGTTATAAATATCCCGAAGTAAATAAAAACATAAATTTCGTAATTTTAAAATAATTTCTTGAACACAATTTATACCCGATTTTAACATTCAAACGGATCGACGCGCGGGTGAAATTAATCCCCAAAATTTCCAAAATAATTTTAAAATTCTCGAAATATTCCAAACTTAAATAAATATGAGTTTCATAATTTTTGAAGAAATCTGGAATTAAATATAGATTTTACAATTAAATGTAATCAGAAAATCATACAGGGTTAAGTAATTGATAAAATATTGATATTTAAATTTTGTAAAATCCCAAAAATAATTATTAAGATTATAGAATCATGAAACTAATTTTAGAGACAATCCAAATATTTACGAATTTAGAATTCTAATAAAATCATCTTTAAAAAAAATTAAAACAGAATAATATAACTCAATCTTTAACTACACATTCCAATCCTTTACACTAATAAACCACAGACAAATAGCATATATCAACATACTGTTATCAAAACCAAAACACATATTTTATTCAATTACTACTTTCACAATTACCTTTTTAAATAATTCAAAAATACACGAGTCGTTATATCCTTCCCCCTTCAAAAGATTATGTCCTCAGAATCTGGTTTAACTAAATAAGTGAGGATATTAGTCAAGCATATCTGACTCTAGTTTCCAAGTAATCTCTTCTACTCAAAGATTTCAAACGTACTTACTATCGATATACACTCATTTCCAATGACTTGCCTTTAACGATCAAGATTTTGGATGGATCACTCTATGCAAAACAAACTAGGACAAGAGCCCCATTGGCTCCTGATCAATTACTTTATTCAAATCAGGTACTTATCGTTTTTAACTTTAACAGGTCAAACACACTATACGTACACACTATTGCGACGGTAATATCAACTCATGAACAGCTTTGTCTATATTTATCAATACCTTGAATGGTTCACTAATTTTAGGACTTAGCTTGTTCCTTATACTCAAACTTATCCAATCTCTTTCAAGACGACACTTTTACTAACACTATTGGTCCTATTTCTATACTCATACTTTCTCTCAATACAATTTTGCCTTCTTTCTTTGTCCACACCGAGCTACTTCAATCAATATTACTATGCTCTTGGTGTGCCGATTTAACTTAGAATTTGACAACTTTCTTTCTCCCACTTTATTTTAATAGAAATGGGGACCTACCATTGCGTTCACATGAAGCTTGGTAAAGTAGCATTTTAAAGCTGACAACGCTGATAAATGATCATTCCAGTGTTTCCTTAAAACTTCACCTCTCAACATGTCTTACATTTCCTAAATCATTTCCGTACTTTGACTCTCCACATAAGGATGTTAGACGGTGCTCATTTTCAACTTGGTTTCTAAACGTTTAAGCATCTCTTATTCTTTTTCATCAGTTAAGACTGAAAAGCAATTTCATATATTCATGTATGATCATCTTTAAATATTTGAATTTTAGATTCCACTCTTTCCGATTCGTTTATTAACTCTTCGGTGGTCTTAATTACATCCAATTCTTTCAGTCAGCATAAGGTATCTATTACCATACGGCTTTGCTCAGGTAATTGTAAATGGATTAATTTAGGATCTTTTGTTAATTTTGGTTAAAATTTCATTCTTAAAGACTCAACGTATAGTTGATTTCCTTATGACCTTTGGAGAAAAATCCTTGGGCATTCCACACAGGCTTTCTTATTCTTTGAGTAGCTGAGGATGTTATCAATAAATACAATTCGTTTATCTGAGTACTCCTTTTACAACATGTTCCTTAATTCCTTATAGTCAATTGATACGCTTGTCATTTCACATAATATTACCAGATCTTGCAATGCTCTTAACTCATTTTGATCGTAATCTTTGTTATGTTCTCAGGTCGGATCTTAAGTTAATCCTCGATATATAACACATTTCTTGAATTAGGTCTCATAAGTAATCAATTCTTTATAGGGGTTACTTATTCTTATTCGTTGTCTTGTTAAATTCCCGCTAATCAGTACATACTCTCCTAATTTCATTCCTTCCTTTCCTTAACATCACTGGTATACTTCACGATTCGCTTCTTGTAAAACCACTTCCTGGGTCTGCCTTATCCACTAGGCCTCTCATACTTCGCCTTAATTCTTGGACATGTCTAACACTTCCTAATCCATTTTGCGATTTCCTTCTTACTAACTGCTAACATCGTGATCCATTATCTTCTCTTGACATCTTATCTTTCCCTTTTCAACTTCGACTGAAAGGTCATACTATCCATCCTTGCTCCTTTTAGATTACAAACTTTAACTTCCAATTCCAACTGCAAAAATTCCATAGATAATTCTTCTGGTACCGTCTCTCTAGTTCATTCTCTCCTTTTTGCTTATCGTCTGCCTCTATATTTGCTTTTCCTCATGAATACATACTTCAAAATTTTATGATCCATATAGATCTTACACTTTTCTCCATACATATCATATTTACCAATCTTTCAAAACAAATATTATTACTATTAATCCCAGTTATGATTAGGATACTTCTGCTCATAAGGTTTCGATTGTCTGGATGCATATACAATAACTTTATTGTGCTACATCAACACACATCCTACTCCCTTATGAGAAGCATCACTATAACTACCATACCTCCTTGATACTTTCAAAATGATAAAGTAGGTGATGTAACCATTCTTTCACTTAACTCCGTAAAACTTTCTTTACCCTTCTCTACTTCATATAACTTCTTGCTTCTCCTGATTAGCTTCGTCCAAGATATGGCAATTTCCAAGAAATCTTGCACAAATTTTTGATAGTAACCGGCTAATGATAACACTTCTTACTTTTCATTCATAATAACTTTAATTTCTACTGAATCTCTTTTGATCTTTTCCATATTGACTATTTATGCTAAAGACTATACTTCATACAACTTCTTTCTTCTCTAACTTTCCAATCATCATTAAATGATTTGCATGGTCCTCCGTTGACTTTAAGTATCACAGCTACAGTTTCTCCAGATATACCTTAAAGATTTTGTTCATCAAGTTCAAATATCGCTGGTATATTGGTTAATCCAAATGGCAATACGAAAATTTTATAACACAATACTTAGTTCTGAAAATTATCTTTGATATGTCTATAGATTTAATCTTCAATTGGGGAAATACCAATCCTTAAATCAATCTTATAAAAGTACTTTGCTTCTTTCGTTTGATCAAACCAATCATTGGTTCGAGGTAACAGATACTTGCTCTTGATAGTAAACTTGTTGAGCTTTCGCTGGTTGACACATCATCTCATACTTCCATTTTCTTATTAACAAGAGTAATTGGCAGTTTGTAACCCACTTTTATTTTTATTTTTGCGATTTGGGTCTACATTATTTTCTCTGTCAACTTACACCCCATAAAATTAATTTCGCTTCTATTTGCACCCCATTGACGACTTTCCATCCATGTTGACCGTTAACTTTAACGGAATCGGGGGCATTTCAGTAAATTACTAATTAAACCAGAAGAAAATAAGAGTATTTGGCACTTTGTAACCCATTTCTTTGGGCGTTTTTTCAATTCGGGTCTATATTATGTTTCCTTGTAAGTTGCACCTTTAACTTTGAATTTCGCTTTATTTTGCACCCCGGACCGTTTTTAACTTTTATATCAGGGTTAAAATCAAAACTTTCTGCTTTCCAAGAACAAATCGCCGGACCCTTAGATTTCCCAGTCCAAACCAACAAATAAATACATGAATCGATTGTAAATAGGGCTGAGCAAATTGAACCGAAAAACCGAACCGAACCGTACTAATTCAGTTCGGTCCTGATTTTTCAGAAATTCGTTCTATTCGGTCCGGACCAAATAGACCGAAATAAAATTCGGTTTGGACCGATTCTTTTAAAAAATATTTTGGTCCGGACCGAATAGACCGAATAGACCAAATCATAAATACTATAATTTTATATTATATATTTACATATATCTAAAAATTATAATCATAGTTTTTAATTTGTAATTATACTCGTACACTCATAGAACTCTACATATCACCTTACTTTAATTATATTTTAGATTTCATATTTTTTGGTTTGAAATTTTTAATAAAATTTTCTTTTTTTAAAAAAACTCGGTCCGTTTGATCCAAAACCGGGCCGAATCGAATTATTTGGGTTTGGTTGGTCCGGTCCGGTCCATAATAAAATTTCAGTCTGGTTCGATCCAAGAAAAAAAATGATAATTCAGTTTTTCGGTCTATTCGGTTCGGCGTGGTTTTGGACCAAACCGACCGAATGCTCAGCCCCATTTGCAAATAACAAGCAAAAGATATTTGTAATATCAAATTTCATGAAAAATGCCCGAAAATCAAACCCCAAATTCGAAATAAGAATCCTAGAATCGAGTTTAATTTTTTATTTTGCGAATATGGACCGGCCTATTAAATATTCGCTCCATTTATAATTAGATTTTTTTTATCAGATCGAATCCAGGATCGAATATTTAATATGCCGATTCATATCCGCTAAAATAAAAATTAAACTCGATAATAGGATTCATATTTCGAATTGATGGTTTGATTTCTGGGCATTTTTCATAAAATTTGATATTACAGGTAGTTTTTACTTGTTATTTGTAATGGATTCATGTATTTATTTGTAGGTTTGGATTGAGAAATCAAAGGATCCGGTGATTTGTTCTTGTAGACCAAAAAATTCCGATTTTACCCCTAATATAAAAATGAAAACGGTCCAGGGATATAAAACAAAGAGAAATTCAAAGTTAAAGGTGCAACTTGCAAGAAAACATAATATAGACCCGAATTGAAAAAACTTCGAAAGAAATGGGTTACAAAGTGTCAATTACTCTTATTTTCGTCTATTTTAATTAGTAATTTACTGAAATGCCCCCGCTTCCGTCAAAGTTAACGGTTATCTTGGATGGAAAGTCATCATTGGGGTGCAAATAGAAGCGAAATTAATTTTTATGGGGTGCATGTTGACAGAGAAAATAATGTAGACCCAAATCGCAAAAATGAAAATAAAAGTGGGTTACAAACTGCCAATTACTCTATTAACAATTAGTACCGGTGCGCCTTATGGGATACATTGGGTTTAATCGCATTTTTTCTTCGAACATCTCTTGCATATGCGTTGCTAACTTCCTTATTTTAACTGGTGCCATTTTTATGTAAGGCATTGGTCACTGGCTTCATCTCAGGTGCTACGTCAATCGCGAGCTTCATTTCTCTATCTGGAGGAAATGTTGATAACTTATCTGGAAACATATCTTCAAACTCTTTAATTACTATAAAATCTTCGATTTTGGTTGCCTCGAACTTTTATTTATCTCATAATTACCGTAATACTCACATCTTGATCATCATATTCATCGTTAACCAATTATTTACCTTCCTTTTTCCTTTATGTCTCATCATATTTTCATTTAACATCTTCAAGACTATCTCTTCATCATGACTGTTCGTTTGGGCATCATGCTTCCATAGTTAATCCATTCCTCAGAATAATGTCAAATCCTCTTATCTCAAATGATATCAATTCTTCACAACTTATTGCCAGAAACCTTCAATTCCATCATTGGTACTTACTTATTTAACAACTACACGTTCTTGACTTGCTAATCCTTTTAACCATAATCTTATCAATTCAACAGGGTAATTCATCTTATCAACAAAACCTTGAGAGATAAACAATTAAGTTTCTCTCACATCTTTTAATACTTTAACGCATAAGGTACTTACCATCGTCATCCATGTTGTCACGTTCGTGATCTAAACAACATATTTCACAAGAAAGTCGCATATTCTCGTTCTCGAGGACATATCCCAATTGGAGTAGATTCCCTTGATTCTTAGTGCATCCCTAACTGGGTTAGTGATTTGCAATTCTCGCTATATGTCCTTGTTTGCTTTCCATGCGCGAGAAATAGATGGAACTTTTCCCGCTTAGTCCATAATTCGTTGATTTCTGTTTGAAGAACTTTTACAAAGAATGACATTACAACGAAGCAACTAGAAGAATTCACAATCCAACAAAATTTAGAGTTGGAAAGAAAGAAGAAACAAGGATTTGAATATGAATGAGACAACCACATTGGTACTTAAGATGGCCAGTCTTTCATACCATTTGGCATACAACACATGATTAGGTGGCGTCCCACCCGACTCTTCATCACTCTGACAAAGTGTCTCACCATAACACTGTTTGTCCCAATCAGAAAGTAAAACTTGAGGAAACAATTAAATTTGAAAGGAATGTAATATCCTCCTTTTCGATATCATAGCAAAGAGTTTATTTAAGAAAAGAAGTTCATACATTTTTAGGAATTGAATAGGAATATATGTTGTAATATTGAAGGCAAGAACGATACCATTGGTCACCATCCACATTTCACTTGTATTCATCTTTCGAGCTTGTTTGATCATATTCCCATTATTCCATATAACAACTTTAGAAAATACGTTGAAATGCCTTCGTAATTTAAGCATTATGGTAGATTCTTACTTGCTAAGTCTTGCGTCTTTAACATAGCACCTACACGTATAATACTTTAACAATTCAATCATAATGGTGTTCTTATCTGATAACTTCGGGCTTCCTCTTTTAATTTAGAATAACCACGAACCCTTCGACATAACGATCCTTTTATTAATAATATTCTTCTTTTAGAAAAGTCTAGAAATCTTCTCAATCTCCTTCGATCACGCCCAGGCTCTTCTTAAATCGATAAATTCTTTTAAGCTTTAATGGTCTCTGTAACTTGATGAATAATCATTCCGTACACGGATTCTGTAATTAACCTTATCAAACAATATTTACACCTTACCGATAAGAATAATTAGCTTCTTCATAATCATGGGTTACTTTGTTCTCGGAATTAACAATACTACATCTGAAACAGCATCCTTCCAAGTAATCCGGGTCTTCTAACAAACAAGAAACTCAAGTAGTAACTTGACAACCAATTGTTTAAAAATCATTTATTCAAAAAAAGCTTTTAGAAATTTTGTAAGGGAAAAATCTTTTTCGAAAACTTATTTAAGAATTTTAAAAATCACAAATCTGGTTGTCCTTACTGTATGAGTTAGTTGTTGTCCTTCCGACCTATAACAAGGTACCATATTAAAGAAACGGCCACATAAAGGTCCATTCACTTCAATCTATCTTCTTTCCTTTATTGGATCCGTTTACATTACTTAATCAACGATCACTTCAATTGTCGTTACATGTTATTGTATTCGTAGCTTCATGTCAACACTGTCATACTGGTAATGCTCCTGTCATTAACTTTGCAGTCATTAAATAGAACAGGTTATCCAATAGTCAACAAGTCTATTTCATAGAACAAAATTTTCTCATATCGCATTTATCATGGCACCAACATTTAATTCTACAAAAATCCCAGATTTATACTTTTCTCTCTAACTCTTCAAAATTCATCTAATCCATCCCACAACTAATTACGGGTGGCGTAGTCACCAATGGCTTCTTTTAATCTGGTAGAAGCTATCTTCCGATACACTTAAATTTTCTTTCTAAACTCATTCTCATATTTATTAATATCTCATGTACTTACCATTTACTGTAGCTCCCGAATCCATCCTGATAGGTATTATTGCTTCATAGGACAGGTTTTAAACTTGGGGTATAGAACAGGGTGTAAGGTAAACTAAAGAGATACATTGTCAGCCGAATGTCTAGTAAGACAAGAATAAACAGATGGAGGTTCTTAAATAGGTAGTCTCATATCAAGAGATAGTAGAATAACATAGAATAGCTCGAAGAGGTGCGATTGTAATAACAGAAGGTAGTACCATTAATACTGATGAAGAAACAAGGTGTGAATCAAACCCGAGATAAGGTGACGATCCTCAAACGGAAAACTCCAAACGATCAGATGATAATTAGAAATCAGGACCTGCCATTTTCGTCGTCTGGAAATCACATCGAAAACTAAGAATCCCGAATCGCAACACGAATCGTGCCGGAGACCTACTATATAGTCGCACTCATCCTCACGACGTCTTATCTTTCTATTTCCTATTCTTACTCCTAACCCTCTACCCAATCCCGACAATCTAGGCTTGTTTCAGTGACTTATAACCTGTAGCTCTGATACCAACCTGTGGCGTCCTCCAAACCCGGGTCAGAAGTTTGGGGTCCACAACACAAACACAATATATAAACCTGTATAAGAAATATTATTTGCAATGACCCTGCTTCACATAACCACAGATCGCAACAGGTTAAAGTATGAAAATAAGCCACAACCTTAATTTATTACCTCGTGCCAAATACCGACTGACTTAACTTACAATTGATAATAAAGTTTTTCTTACAATCGTACTATCTCTCCACTGTATGAAGCTCCTGCTAGCTCGATCCAACTCAAACTGGAACCTTAGCCCGCACTTTGGGACTGAGGAACTTCTCTATCAACCATATCCTTTTTAACTGTAAAATATATAAAAAAGTTTCGCAAGAGTGAGCTAACTAGCTCAGCAAGTCACAATAACGATAACTGAGGTTAAACAATAATCAATGAGATGATTCCGAGGAATCAAGTTTCTTTTTAACTAGTCATTAGAATTGGATATTCATTTTAAGTTTTGAAAACTAAGTTTAGGCTGCTGATCAGTCACGCACTAACCCCGAGCGAAGCACACAGCTCTGCTCTTACGAACTGGATCCAAGGCACACATTGGCCTAATTCGACCACGAATCTGGTCTGACCACGAATCTGGTCCACATAAAGAAAACTATCCATGTCTAAAACAATTCAGTATAATAAACAATGAAATTCAATAAGCCAGATCATAATCAACAGTAATAAAGCATTGGTATAAAACGTAATGCGATTCATGAGTATCACAAGGGTATATCTGGGTATGTATAAGAAACGGTTTTCAGTTTATAAAAGTATCAGGTATTGGATCAGTAATGATTTTTCAAGGTATAGTTATTTGATGTTATAAGGAATGGTTGGAGTATAAAAGTTTTCATGTTTTCAAACACTTTTCTTCCAGTGTTTGGTGTTTGGTATTTAAACATTTGGGGAGTAGTATCATATCTGTGTGGTTTGGTATTTGAGGTATCCATAAAGAATGGTTTGCAAAGAATCAGGTTTACGGCTCAAGGTCAAGTAATAATCAGGGTTCAAAGGTAAGTAGTTAGAAGCATTCGCAATAATAAACAGGAGTTATTTTGAATAATAGTGACATGTTATAAAATAGTTCAAAAATATTTGTGATATATTTTGAAGAAAAGTTCAGAAGTACTTGCCTTACAAGGCTTTACAACTATTACTGATCAATTCTGGACCAACTCTGCCGCTTAGGCTTTTACGTCCAACCACTATATCACTCTGGATTCGACCTCAATACTTAAGTCCCTTGATTGGGACCTTACTGAGCTTTTCGATTCACCACCAACTATCTTTCATCCAATTCCAATTCTCGGGCATTCCGACTAGAACCGGGAAAACAGAGCTGGAAAACACGATGGCCGAAGAAAGGAAAGGAAAACGGCGGTAAACTCGCCGGAAATAGAGAACGGGGCGGAGGAAACAGAGAAGGAAGAGAGAGGAACAAATCGGGGAGAGAGATGAGAGATTGGGGATTTTAGAAATGTTAATGTTTCTCCCCCAAAACAAGTTAATTAACCTCCTGCTAAGCTGTGCACAAGCCACGTGTCCGATTAATAGGACACGTGTTGTCTTTTTAATTGACTGCAAGCCCAATTTGATCCGTTTTAATCGAATTTAATGGTACAATATGCCGCTAAATATTAATCAAAATAATATTAAAATAGTTTTAACATTTCATAAATATTCCAAAACTAATAAAATAAATTTCCCGTAATTTTTAAAGTACTCTTTGAATCATGCTTTATACCCGCTTTTCATAATTAACGAACTGAGCTACACTTAGAACAATTTCAGAAAATCATGAAAATAGTCTTAAAACGTTATAAATATCCCGAAGTAAATAAAAACATAAATTTCGTAATTTTAAAATAATTTCTTAAACACAATTTATACCCGATTTTAACATTCAAACGAATCGACGCGCGGGTGAAATTAATCCCGAAAATTTCCAAAATAATTATAAAATTCTCGAAATATTCCAAACTTAAATAAACATGAGTTTCATAATTTTTGAAGAAATTTGGAATTAAATACAGATTTTACAATTAAATGTATTCAGAAAATCATACAGGGTTAAGTAATTGATAAAATATTGATATTTAAATTTTGTAAAATTCCAAAAATAATTATTAAGATTATAGAATCATGAAACTAATTTTAGAGACAATCCAAATATTTACGGATTTAGAATTCTAATAAAATCATCTTTAAAAAAATTAAAACAAAATAATATAACTCAATCTTTAACTACACATTCCAATCCTTTACACCAATAAACCACAGATAAATAGCATATATCAACAAACTGTTATCAAAACCAAAACACATATTTTATTCAATTACTACTTTCACAATTACCTTTTTAAATAATTAAAAAATACACGAGTCATTATAGATATGTGTGAATATATAAGAATAATCACTTGAACATAATTTAATGATCATCGTTAGAATAAATCATTTTATGCACTTTAATATTGTAGATATCAAATGAAAAATAATAAAAATAACTTCTCTACGTAATAGTCCTTGAGAAGGACAAGCTGACATGAAATAGTTTTCTCAAATGATATGGGAACTTTAGAATTGTCCTCGGGTTCAAGGATGTCACTCAAACCCCTCCCTTATTTCTTCTAGCTAATAATGAAACATGTGCTGAACAAAATGCTTACCAGAAGCAAATTGATTATGCAACCGATGTTTCATGTCTCATGCTTGGAATTATGAGTGCTGAGCTTTAGAATCAACAAGAGAATAGTGATGCTTATAATGTGATTGAGAACATTCAAATGATGTTTGAAGGATAGGCTCGTCAGAAAGATTTGACAATAATAAGGCACTATATTTTTGCATTAATGGGAGAATGATATCATGTTGGACCACATGAGATAATAGGTATACGTACCTTGATATTTTGGGTTTCAAGAATGGTCTAGAGACTCAGCTTGATTTGATCAAACAATCTTTGAACAACTTTTATTCTCAGTTTGTTAAGAACAAAAGAAATGAGATAGAAAAAACACTCCCTGAGTTGTTAAGCATGTTTAGAACTGCCGAAAACAATACGGTTAAGGCATGAACTACGTCCATATTGATGGTGTGCACATGGAATGCAAATGGGAAAGGAAAGTGGACTAGCGAGGTTAAGATTTGATTTTATTCAGTGCCAAACCAAAGTCCAATCCCAAGGAGGCTTTTGAAGCCTATTAGTGGTGTTGCTAAATAAGACAATTGTCACTTCTATGGTAATAACCGGATGATTGGAAGTTAAATTGTCAATCTTATTTGGAAGATCTAAAGAAGAAGACCAACAAAGGTCAAGCTTCAGGTATCGGGTTAGAATTTGAGCAAAAGTTGTTGCTCTAGTTGAAGGAACTCAATGCCTAATTTTGCTCATAAGGCAAAGTTGAGAACTTGGTAAATTGTTATTACGTGCCTTTTTTAGCGAAAACATATATCAATTTCTTGTCAGGACAAGAAAGGTATTTCATTTTAATAAATAAACAACAGCTTTTTATTCTATTTTAATGATAAGACTTGTAATGTTGCACAATTAGTTAGCAATTTATATGTTCTACGATGACTCAAATCAATCATTACCTCTAGCATTGTCGTTTAGGCCATATTAATGAGAAACACATTTCTGAGTTACATACAGATGGATACTTGGATAAGTTTGATTTTGATCACACAAAGATGCGAACTTTTTCTCAATGGAAAAATGACTAAAGCTTCTTTTACATGATCAGGTAAAAGGGCCACCGAACGATCAGGACTTATACATAATAATGTATGTGGTCGATTCTTTTGAAATGTTCAAAGAATATAAGGCCGAAGTAGAAAAGCAAAAAGGGGAAAGTATAAAAGTTTTACGATCAGATCGTGGAGGAGAATTATTAAATCTCAAATTCAAGAGTTTCTTGAAGGAGTGTGATATTGTATCATAACTTACTCCTTATGGAACACCTTAATGTAATAGAGATTATGAGAGGAGAAATCGTACCTTGTTGGACATGGTGCGATCGATGATGAGTCAAGAGGATCTTTTAATCAGTTTCTGAGGTTATGCTTTAGAAATGACTGCGTATACACTTAACCGAGTTTTTGACAAAAGTGGTTCAAAAGTCTCCATATGAGATATGGACTGAGAAACGTCATAGCATGTCTGTTAGGTCCCGAATTATCGTAGAAGGGGGGGGGTTGAATACGATAATCACTAAATTAAAAAATTCTTTCGAATCTTTTGCGGATATAAAATTTAGTGCTCGGTTAGTGGTTTCGTGTTCTTGAGGAGAATAGTGTTTGGAACAATAAAATGAGGAACACAAGATATTCGGGGAAATATATATTCGTATATAAATCCTCGAGGGGTGTTGCTACACTCCGGTAAATAAATTAACCGGCTACAATCTAAGAACAACAAAGTTCCTAGCTTCTACAAAGATCAACAAATTAAATCCTATACAATATTCTAGCTTTTGTTTATCTAAGGATTTAATTACCGGATAACGATTATAATGCCCCTATGAATATACAAGAGTTAAATCGGGCATTATAACGTTACTCCGGTGAGAAGTTAAACGGATAATCAAAGTGCTTGAACTTCTCTGAAAATCTTTGCTTTTATTTTCACCAGCTCTTTGTGAGAGAAGATGAACAGAACAAATCAATTGATGAATCTGATCTGCTGCTTGTGTAGACTTTTTATCAATAATGTGTGGCTGAGGAGAGAGCTGTGTGGCTGAGGAGAGAGCTGAGATCAGGAGTATTTCTGAACTTGCGACCAGGGAGAAGCACCCAACTTGCGACTAATTAAAAACAACCCGCGATTAAACAAAACAAAAAGTGCCGACTAACAAATACCAACTTGTTTCTTTTGAATTCACTACCTGCGATCAGTAATGGTTGCAAGGTTCATTTTATTGTTTTTGATTTTTTTTCTTTTTCCTTTTTCCTTTTTCCATTTCCTTTTTCCATTTCCTTTTTCTTTTTTGTTTTCTTTTTGTTTTTCTTTCTTTTTGTTTTCTTTTTGTATTTTCTTTTTCTTTTTCATTTCTTTTTCTTTTCTTTTCTTTTTCTCTCTTTTTTTTTGTTTTCCTTTTTTAAATTTAAGTTTAAATTATAACTAAATTAATTTACAAAATAAACTTAAAAATAACTTATATAAATAAACTAATTTAGATTTATAAATTAAACTTATTTAAAGTTTATAAAATAAATCACTTTAAGTTTATTAAATAAATTATATTAAAGTCCATTAAATAAATTTATTTAATTTAACAATTAAACTTTGAGCTTCGTCAATCCCTCGAGTCGTTTAGCTGTATACCCTGCACCCCTCTTCTCGTACTTTAACAGATAAACGTTCAATCCAAGTACGTTTCTCAACTTAACAATTCTTCTAAAAATAATACCCAGATTCCTTTCACGAGCTGTTGACACCTAGTGCAACTGGTCTGGTTCACAGAAGAGTAACCCCGATTCAGGTCTTCGTATTATAGCCTTGATTAAATTGTTAAGCTTACAACAACTTTATTGCTTCGAACACTGACTGTCAATAAACAAATATACTTTCACTGAAATCCTTTCTGGTACTTTAGACAACGTCTTATTGCTACTACAATCTTGAATACTTCATTCACTGTTCTTCACCGACGCTTGAACATATAAATGAACTCCTGTCAGCGAGTATAACTTCAAGACTGCAGCTGTCTTCTTTAACATGTCTTCAATTCTTCAGATTCCTATGCTTCATACACTGTCTATCTTCAACCAATGCCAATACACTGAAATCTTCTGGTAGAACTTATACACTGAATCTTCAACATTTCTGAAACTTTGAAAGTCTTTAACCTTTATTCTCCACTGAGGCATGAAAATATTAATGAACTTCTTTCAGTGACCTGTAAACAGACTTCAAACCTTCTTCTAATCTTCTAATTCTTTGTATTTTCCTTGTCTTCATTTCTTCTGATTTCTTGTGTAGTCGTGGTATTATTAACCTGTCTTGTTCTAGTATTGTTCTCGTGTTGAGTTATCACGTAGCTGTTCCTACAGCTACGCAGTCTCACCAACAATTTCCCTCTATTTGATTGTAAAACCTAACAAACAAATTAAACAGAGAGGATAACTCAACTAACAACTAGAAAAAATAAAGTGCCAGGACTTGTAAATAATGCTACGGGTTTTTTGGATCAAATTTTGCATTTCCAGATTTCTCGAGTAACTGAAATGAATGATGCTTGTTCCTCTAGCATTGAACTGATCTTCAAGTAGTTTCATCTTCATTTCCTTTGTTCTTCAAATCTTTGCTAGATAATACTTCTTAGTCTTGAAGTAATCATCAACAGCTTTTTTTATACAACCACATTTCCTATTGAGAAGCACATATCTCTCTTTCTTCTCTCCCTACGAGAATCAACTACTTAAAGGAGATTACCTTCGTTTACCACCTCTCCCGTACAATAGGATCCGAAGATAAAAACCAATGCCACTCCCCTTTTGGAAAACAACTTTTCCCCTTATGAAGAATAGTGATGAACCAAACCACTTCCTCTGATTACTAGGAAATCACCTTGTGTTTATCGCCTCTCCCGTACAATAGGATCCGTTGTTATAAACAACAATGGTGTGGTGTAGTGTACACGTGCTTTACCTTTTTCCTCCTTCCTGTTATTTATCCCCCTTAGTTGAGGAATCCTCCAAACTATTACTTAAGCTTTTATCTCCCCCTTAGAGAAGGAATGTATGTTGTTGTCTAAAGGAGTTCTCATATTTCACTTGGTTGGAAAAGAAATAACCAGTCATAGTTTGATCAACCATGTCCATTTAAATGCTGCAAGAATGACTTCACTGTTGATCATCATGTTCACCAATCTTCCCAACTCCTTATACCTCCCAAATGTGAGATCACCAATTGTTACCAATTATTAGCTCCCAACTTGTTAGGTCCTGAAGTATTCTAATCCAATCTGTAAATTTTAGGTCCCTGAGAGTTAGTCTCCAATTATAAACAGATTCGAGACCCGAAGTATCAAGAACCATGTTTAGGGATAGGGAGTGGGATATGGTGTTTCTCTTTTTTCCTCACTGTGAGTGGTTGATTCTGTTTTATGTACCTCACAAGTGTTTCACTCTTCTCTCCACTAGTGTTTACACTCATTCTCAAAAGTGTATCACTCCTCTCATAGCTCCAAAATCCAGCTGTACCTGTAAGGAAAATCACCTTAGCCATCCTTAAGGAGGTCACAGGTCGTGCAATGGGAGTTCGTAAATCCACATCCTTGTTAGACTCGTCTGAAGAATCTGAGTCATAATCTATAAGTTTCTAGTTTCCCTTTTACGGTTCCAGATTTGAACTCTGGGAAGGTAAACAATGATCCAAAGAATTTAGCATAAAGATCAAAGTTCCCTTCTAATATCTGTGAACGCATTTCCTTGTGACTCATTAGGTAAATCTAAATCATTGTCAACAAGTTGTCGATCTGCACCTATGTCAGATCCATTATCCGCAGATGCATCCAGGGGATTTATGCCTGGGGAGGTAGACACTGACCACTGACATATGGCTATTGGATCAGTATCCTCTCATAACACCTGTAAAGGCAATTGGTCCATTAAAGAACCTTGAACAATCGAATCTGACCGTAAAATGGTCGAAACTCTTATTTCCGTCAACTCTTCCTTTGTGTGTGTAACCTTTCCTTGTGCATCAAAAAAATTTTATGTTCAAGGTGGTGACACTATATCGGATACCCTGGATGACAAGCGAATTTCAATAGACGCACCCTGTTGAGAGGATGAATCTAGTAAATGTTTCTATGCCTTTTCAGCCATTACATCTTTTGAAGAAGATGCATGGGTGATAGAAGTTGCCTCGGTTTAAATACTACTCATCTTTGTAGGAAACAGAGCTGCTGGGTGGACTTCAGAACCTTCCTTATGTGGTGCACTAAGGCACTTTCTCCCTCACGCTCATTTATACTTCATTTTAGTGGTAAGAGAGTGTTGGTTGGTTATGTTTCTATGTTTTTCTTTATAGTCTGGGATAGAAGTTGTGGGTTTTCAATCTAACGACTATTAAATGAAAGAATGCCATTGGAGGCTGAACCTGTATCACAGAACATATGGTAATATAGAGATAAAATGCACTTAAGATCTATAATGAATGAAAATTATGCATTTAATCTTTGAGAGAAATGATGTACAATAGAGATTTCAAATGATTTTAATGAAATAAGTAACCACCACTGTAAAAAGAAGTTTGATTTTTCTCTTAAAATTGTTCGAGTGCACGAGTCTGTTTTTATGCATAAAGATATAAATACTCATGTCTTTTAATATGAAAAAGACACAGACTCATGACCTAGCAGTAATAAGAAGAGAAAGAAAGATTTGTCTTTCAATATGAATGAGTTTTTGTAAAAGCATTGATCACTTAGGGTAAAGTCTAAGCAATTCTCATTCACGTCAAAGCTCCATAATCTATCTTTATAAAATTATTATCAACAACATTGTTTGTTGATAAATAATCTTAATAAGAATTACTATGCTTCTAATTTCAAATTACAGTGAATCTTTTAGATATAGCAACTCATATAAATTCACTAGAACTTTAAATCTCACATATCTGCAACAAAATATTAACAATATATCATTGACTGATACTTATCAAGTACTTTAGATACCAATAATTATGTTGCATCCTACTTTAATATAAATAAAATCATGAAACTGATTTGATATGGAATTGTCTAACATCATAATTTAAATATATTATAATAAGTTATCAATGAATTAAATACCAACTATCTATCAAATAGACATTAACATTCAATTTCATATTCTATACAATTGTTAACTCCTAAAAAGTGTAATATCTCAGACAATATTGGTTCGATAAATAAAGCAACATTAACCAACATTGTCTTGTTTGTAATCTTAGAAAGATATTCTAAGTTCCATATACTTTGATCCACTGAGTATTGCATCTATTATCAAAGTGTTTAGGAATTTGCAAATAAGTTTAAAAATTATTCTATGTGGACAACATATGGTTACTTCCAATACAACATTATCCATATTGACCATAGTTGTACTTAAGAAAGATTTTTACACTTTTTATATTAGTATAAGTGACTGAGGATAAACATTGATTACTTAGAGGAGTTCTAAATAATGCCACAAATACTCATACTTCACAATTAGTTCATAGTTAAACTCTTAACTAAATATCATTAACTGATATAAGTCAAAAATTAGTACACAACTAATCATGTTACAATCATGATTATGATTTCAGTGAATTCTTGAGATGTGAACATTGTCAAATTCACCACAACCAAAACCTCATAATTAACTTATAACATATAAGTTACAATTAATATACTAGATATCAATTGTTGACAGATTTAGTTATAATCAATCATGTTGCTTATTTATTTTAAGTTAGTTTAAATTATGGAGCAAATAAAATCATTGAATTACTTCAATTTCCATAATCCAAACTACCCAAAATAAATACTAAATAAATAAATGCTAAATATCTATGAATTAGATACTTGCACTTAAATATTTATAATTATCCTTGATTAATCACCAATAGGATATATGACTTATATACATGGCAATCACTCTCTAGATAATTAGTAATTTTAGAAATACCTTATACGCATATAAAATATTGAGAGTTTTATACACATAACTTAGAAAATACTTCAACTTTTAATATTAGTGATTTTAGAAATAAACATTGATTACTTAGAACAAAAATTCTAAATAATATCACTAATACTAAAAGTATCACAATTATTCATACAAGATACAAATAACTATGCTGCATATTATTTTAACATAATTTAAATTATGAGACTGATATGGAATGAAATTGTTTATGGTCATTATTTAAATTAATTAAAATAAAATTCAAACTTAATGCTATAATACTTAACTACCACAAATGTATATGACATTGTAATCATGATAATCAAGATAGTAGCACTAAGTACGAGGTACTGGATTATTGATAAATTCACAAGTCCTTTAAATATTAAAGATTTAATACTTGTGAACTTATATTAAGAATTCCTTACAGATGGGATTTCCAACTAATATGCAATGAATGATATCCCACACTTACAAACCAGTCTTGAAATATTAACTTTAACAAATGATTTAATAAGTGTTTCTGCAAGTGACTCTTTGACCAAAAGACATGCTCTCAAAATAAATGATACCTGGTGTGAAGGTGCCTTGTCATAGAGTGTTCCACAGAGTTGTTGGATATGAAGTTGTTTCTTGTTATAACAAGAAATCAATCTTCTTCCATGAAGTTTATAGCTTCCTGAGATGCTTCTCATGTCACTTAAGTTGACAGCTTTAGAGATGCTTCTCCTGTCTTTCTTACAACCTGCGTAATCTATATCTATATAGCCAAACATGTTAAGCACGATATCTTTAGGGTACTTTACTCCAAGAGTTGATAGTCCCTTAAGATATCTAAAAATCTTGTTAATATTTATACGACTGGATTCTCTAGGATCCACTTAGAACCTTGCACTTTGGCATCTCGAGAACATTACATGTTTTCTATTAGCATTTGATTAAAAGGGTGAGCTTGTCGTACCTCTATAGCTTGTCATTGTTACCTGAGTTACACTGATCAAGCTTAAGTGGTTCCTGTTGGTAAGTAGTCTTGACATGTTCAGAATCTTCCAAATTTTGCATCTTCAAAAGATCCTTAACTTACTTGTATTGCCATCATTATTTTGGTTTACTTATGCTCCTAAAAGAATTGTTCTTTTGGCTTGCTTGAGCTCCTAAAAGAATTATTATAATGGCTTGCTTGAAGTAATCCCAAAAAGAATTACTGATAAGTGGCATTTTATACCACTTAGAACGTCCTATAATGGCTTGAATTGATGTCTTAAAATCAAGTATTTTATGTATTTGATGTCTTTTTCTAGTGTTTGTGCATTTCAGGGTATAACTTGTGTTTGTGGGGAAATTTCATCAGAAATAAGCCTAAGGGGAGTGCTTGGCATTGAATGTGGGAAGTTTGGAGCAGAACGCAGCAGAAAATGGGAGCAGATTGAAAAATTTTCCAGTGAGCAGTCGGGCGCCCGCTCAGCCTAGCTGGGTGGCCGCTTAGGAAGCTGGGCGCCCGCTCAGGATTGTTGGGCGGCCGCTCAGGGGCATAAAATTAAATACTGATTTTTAGAGTTCTTATTTTGTTGGACTTCTGACTTCTGAGATGGCTGGGTCTTGTAGGGCTTCTATATAAGTAGTTTTCAGAGACGTTTCACATAATGGTGGTATCAATCAAGGAGCAAGGAGAGAAGGAAGAAGACCGTTTTAGCACATCACAATGAAGAAGAGGAAGCATACGTTTTCTTGAGATTCGTTTATTCGTTATATTAGTGGATGCTAGTTTTCTTTACTTTGAAGTTTATTACTCTTGTGACGTACTCTGGTTTTAATAAGTATTTTTATTAGGTTATCTTGTGTGTTATTATCATGTTTTCATATGAATCCATGGTGACGATGAGTTCTATCATGGGCTAATCGTGAGCATGGGGTGGTAACGGATTTACTATGGAATTCTTTAGTTAGTTGTTTAATACCTTAGTGTGTGATGATTGTATGATATCTAGCATAGATTGCGCTTATTCATCTTATATGCGTCACGAACATATAAGATAGGCTGTTAATCTCTTATGAAGCGACGGTGGATCTTGAGGTTTAGAACTTATCATGCTAGCATAGGTTGATGTATGTGTATGCATGATTAGTGGGTAACTCTAACCGTTTTACTTGCCTTGTGTAATCAAAAGGAATAACTTGTGCTTAAATCGTTATGTTATCAAATTCTGTAGACATATAGGGTCTCAACCTAATTGATTCCTATTCAACTTCTATCTTAATTATGGATGTTTGGTAGAATGGTATTTGTACAACGAAAGTTGGCTTTTATCAGTTTTGTGTTTGATTAATATCATCATCGTTTCATGCTAAGGGTAATAACGATAACTATTGAAGGAAGTAGTAATGAAGTTATGATCTCATGTGTATTTAATATTGGTAATTCAAGTATCAATTAAGTGTTTAATTCTCGTAGTTAATTATAGTTAATAATTAGTTAATCAAATCTAAGTGTTATTGTCTTGACATTGAGAAGTAATCATACATTGGTGAGTCAGTGTTAATTGAACATAATTAGTCTGAGTCTCTGTGGGAATGAACTAGAAATTATTCTATATTACTTGCGAATGCGTATACTTACGTGAATTATTAGCGCGTGTTTTGTGCCTAACAAGTTTTTGGCGCCGCTGCCGGGGACTCGGCGTATTTGTTTAGTTTATGTACTTACCATCAGTGGTCATTAGGACTCATTGATTTAGACGTGTTACTTATTATTTCCGGTTGTGTTTCAGGTACTTTAGCAAGCGTTTATGCAAACACGTTCTCACAACCGCAAGAGGACTTTAGATACGGCTGAGGAGACAGACTCAGTTCTTGATATTCCGGAGAAGATAGATTTTAAAGATTCGGATAAAGAGAGTGAGCAGAAAGAACCAATAATCATGGGTGATCGTATAGTTCCGGAAGATCCAGCTCTTATGGACTTTTCTTGGCCTAAAATTGATGACATTCAGTCAAGCATCCTTCATCCGGCTATTCAGGCTAACACTTTTGAAATCAAGCCGGGCACTATTCAGATGGTGCAGAATTCTGTTTCTTTCGGAGGTGCTGTGACTGAAGACCCCAACATGCACATCAGGAATTTTGTCGAGATCTGTAGTACTTTCAAATATAATGGTGTGATTGATGAGGCTATCAAGCTGAGGCTTTTCCCATTCTCTCTGAGGGATAAAGCTAAGGGCTGGTTACATTTTGAACCAGCTGGGTCCATCACTACTTGGCAAGATCTTGCACAAAAGTTTCTAGTGAAGTTCTATCCAATGGCGAAGACTGCAGCTATGAGGAATGCTCTTACTCAGTTTGCGCATCAACCAACAAAATCTATGTGCGAAGCTTGGGAGTGCTACAAGGAGATGTTGAGAAAGTGTCCACATCATGGTATGCCTGACTAAATGGTGATCACTGGTTTCTATAATGGTTTGGGGGCCCAATCTCGGCCCATGCTCGATACAGCAGCTGGAGGCACCTTGTGGGCCAAAAGCTATACTGAGGCTTATAATCTTATTGAAACTATGGCTGCAAATGAGCATCAAAACCCAACTCAAAGGATGATGCCTGGGAAGGTAGCAGGTAAACTGGAAGTTAATGCAGCTACAACTATTGTAGCACAGCTCCAATCGCTGTCTTTGAAGGTCGATTATTTAGCCACCTATGGAGTCAATCAGATAGCTATGGTCTGTGAGCTTTGTGCAGGTTCTCATACTACAGATCAGTGTTCTCTTGTGAATGAATCTGTTCAGTATGTGAACAATTATCAGCGACTGCAGCAGCCTGTGCCAGCTACTTATCCTAACAACAGAAATTATCCCAATTTCAGCTGGAGCAATAATCAGAATGCTATACAGCAACCATATCAGCAAGGCGTAAGTAAACAGTTTAATCCACCTGGATTCCAGCAACCACAGTATTACGCTCAAATGCAATCATATCCTCAACAAGCAGGTGTTACTCCACCTTCTAGTGCTGATTTCGAGGAGCTCAAGCTGTTGTGCAAAAGTCAAGCTGTTTCTATCAAGACCTTAGAAAATCAAATCGGTCAAATAGCCAATACAGTGCTCAATCGTCAACCTGGTACACTTCCCAGCGATACTGAAGTGCCAGGCAGGAAGGAAGCTAAAGAGAAAGTCAAAGCTATTACCTTAAGGTCTGGAAAAGTTGTTGATACTGACAAAGCGAAAGACGGAGAAGCTGAAGCTGTCGATGAAGAAGAGAAGTAAAAGGAGAAAGCGGCGGAACCAAGGAAGACTACTGTTGAACACACTCTGCCTGAGGGTAATACAGGGGAGAAATAGCTCTATCCTCCACCATATTTTCCTAAGAGATTGCAACAACAAAAGCTGGATAAGCAGTTCGGTAAGTTTCTGGAGGTGTACAAGAAACTTCACATCAACATACCTTTCACTGAGGCTCTGGAGAAAATGCCTAGTTATGGAAAATTCATGAAGAGTATTCTTTCAAGGAAGGTGAAACTGGATGACCTTGAGACCGTTGCTCTAACGGAAGAGTGCAGTGCTATGCTGCAACAAAAATACCTCCAAAGCTTAAAGATCCAGGTAGCTTCACCATTCCTTGCACCATTGGCAAGTTGTCTTTTGATAAATGCTTGTGCGATTTGGGAGCAAGCATTAATCTGATGCCATTGTCTATCTTCAAAAAGTTGAATTTGCCTAATCCAAAGGCCACCTACATGTCTCTATAATTTGCTGATTATTCTATTACATACCCACGAGGCATAGTGGAGGATGTGTTAGTAAGGTGGATAAGCTCTTCTTCCCTGTGGACCTTGTCATTTTGGATTTCGAGGAAGATAAGAAGATTTTCATAATCTTGGGAAGGCCTTTCTTGGCTACAGGCTGTACCTTGATAGATGTGCAGAAAGGTGAACTTACTATGAGGGTGCAGGATCAGGATGTGACATTCAATGTATTCAAGGCGATGAAATTCCCTACAGAAGACGAGGAGTGCTTAAAGGTGGATTTGATTGATTCTGCGGTAACTTCAGAACTTGATCATTTGCTAATGTCTGATGCATTAGAGAAAGCCTTAGTGGGGGAGTTTGACAGTGATGATGAGGATGGCAATGAGCAACTATAATATCTAAATGATTCTCCTTGGCGGCGAAATCTAGACATGCCATTTGAATCTCTTGGTACTTCTGATCTCAAGAATGCTGAAGGAAAGCTCAAACCATCTATTGAGGAAGCACCTACTTTAGAGCTTAAACCATTTCCTGAACACTTGAGGTATGTTTTTTTAGGTGATGCATCTACTTTACCTGTTATTATTGCATCTGACCTTTCAGGTAGTGAGGAGGACAAGCTCTTGAGGATCTTGAGAGAATTCAAATCGGCGATAGGATGGACTATAGCAGATATTAAAGGGATCAGCCCTTCATACTGCATGCATAAAATTCTGCTAGAGGAAGGTAGTAAGCCGACTGTTGAGCAACAGTGATGACTTTATCCTATCATGAATGAAGTGGTGAAGAAATAAATTCTGAAGTGGCTGGATGCAGGAATTATATATCCTATTTTTGAAAGTTTTTGGGTGAGCCCTGTGCAATGTGTACCTAAGGAAGGAGGTATAACTGTGGTAGCAAATGAGAAGAACGAGCTCATCCCAACTCGAACAGTCACATGATGGAGGGTATGCATGGATTACAGAAAGTTAAACAAAGTCACGAGGAAGGATCACTTCCCTCTTCCATTTATTGATCAGATGCTTGACATTGGCTGGTCATTAGTATTATTGTCTTCTGGATGGCTATTCGGGGTATAATCAGATTTGCATTACACCAGAAGATCAGGAAAAGACTACTTTCACTTGTCCATTTGGCACGTTTTCTTTTCGCAGAGTATCGTTTGGCTTATGTGGTGCACCTGCCACTTTTCAGAGATGTATGATGGCTATATTCTCTGATACGATTGGAAACAATGTCGAAGTGTTCATGGATGACTTCTCCGTCTTTGGACATTCGTATGATGAATGTTTGAATAATCTTCGTTCGGTGCTCAAAAGGTGTGTGGAAACTAATTTGGTGCTCAATTGGGAAAAATGTCACTTTATGGTGCGTGAAGGCATTATTCTTGGGCATAAGGTCTCTAGCAAGGGTCTTGAGGTGGACAAAGCTAAGGTGGGAGTCATTGAAAATCTTCCAGCACCTATTTTTGTGAAAGGAATCCGTAGTTTTCTTGGTCATACGGGTTTTTATCGGCATTTCATCAAGGACTTCTCGAAGATATCTAAGCCATTGTGCAACTTCCTCGAGAAAGACGTGCCTTTCAAATTTGATGATGAATGCTTGGCGGCATTCGAGACTCTCAAGAAGAGTTTGATAACTGCACCAGTTATTACGACACCTGATTGGAAAGAACCTTTTCAGATGATGTATGATGCGAGTGATTATGCAGTGGGAGCAGTTCTTGGGCAGCGCAAGAATAATCTTTTTCATGTGGTCTACTATGCTAGTAAGACTCTAAATGGAGCTCAAATGAACTACACCACTATTGAGAAGGAGCTCTTGGCTATAGTCTTTGGTTTCAAAAAAATTCGATCTTATCTGCTTGGGACAAAGGTGACAGTATTCACTGATCATGCTGCCATTCGCTATCTAGTCTCAAAGAAGGATTCGAAGCCTAGACTTATTCGTTGGGTGCTCTTGCTACAGGAATTTGAGTTAGAGATCAAGGATTAAAAGGTACTGAGAATCAAGTAGCTGACCATCTCTCTAGATTGGAGAATCCCGATTCTACTTCACATGATATGACAGTGATCAACGAATATTTTTCGGATGAGCAGTTGTTCGCAGTTCAGGAGGAAGAGCCATGGTTCGCAGATATTGTGAACTATCTTGTCAGCAATATAATGCCTCCTAATATGAATGCAGCTCAAAAGAAGAAGTTGTTGCATGAGGTGAAGTGGTACATGTGGGATGAACCATATTTGTTTAGACAAGGAGCTGACCAGATCATTAGGAGATGTATCCCATTCTGTGAGCCGGAGGGGATATTATGAGACTGTCATTCCACAGTTTATGGTGGACATTAAGGTGGCGAAAAGACAGCAGCTCGTATTCTGCAAGCAGGTTTTTTCTGGCCTACTGTGTTTAAGGATGCACATCAGTTTGTTTTAAGGTGTGATCATTGCCCAAGAGTGGGGAATCTTAAGAGGAAGGATGAGATGCCCTTAAATGTGATGCTTGAAGTCGAGGTTTTTGATGTTTAGGGAATCAATTCCATGGGACCATTTGTCTCATCCTGCAATAATCAGTACATCTTGCTAGCAGTCGATTATGTTTCAAGATGGGTAGATGTCAAGGCTCTACCAACGAATGATGCAAAGGTAGTGTTGAATTTTCTTCGTAAGCAAATTTTCACAAGGTTTAGAATGCCAAGAATAATCATAAGTGATGAAGGGCCACATTTCTGCAACCGTAAGTTCACTTCTATGATGCAGCGCTACAATGTGAATCATCGTGTTGCTACTGCCTATCATCCGCAAATGAATGGTCAAGCTGAAATGTCTAATAGAGAGATCAAGTGCATTCTAGAGAAAGTTCTTTGTCCGTCAAGGAAGGATTGGTCTTTAAAGCTCGATGAAGCTGTTTGGTCTTACAGAACAGCATACAAAACTACACTTGGGATGTCCCCGTTTTAACTTGTCTACGGGAAGGGATGTCATTTACCTGCGGAGCTTGAGCATAAGGCTTATTGGGCATTGAAGAAGTTGAACCTTGATCTAGATGCAGCTGGGAAGAAGCGAATGCTTCAGTTAAATGAACTTGATGAATTTCAACTTCAAGCGTACGAGAACAACAAAATGTACAAGGAAAAAGTGAAAAGGTAGCACGACGGGAAGCTATCTCCTAAGTCATTCGTGCCGGGGCAACAAGTTCTTTTATTCAACTCTCATCTCTGACTTTTTCCTGGAAAGTTGAAATGAAGGTGGTCTAGACCTTTTATTGTCAAAACTGTGTTTCCACATGGAGCGATGGAGATTTTTGAGAATGATCCGGGCCAAGCATTCAAGGTCAATGGTTAGCGATTGAAGCATTACTATGGGGACACGGTAAACCGGGAAGTGGTTAGTGCCGTTTTATTGTTAACTTGATCGAAGTACTCTACGTCAAGCTAATGATGTAAAAGAAGCGCTTCTCGGGAGGCAACCCAAGATTTGTGACTATAGGAACCCTTAGAAGTTAGTAACCTATCCAAAACCACAAAAAAAATCAGAAAAAGTGGGCAGGAAAAAAATATCCAGAAGGTAACTGGGCGCCCGCTCAGCTTTGATGGGCGACCGCTCAGGATGCTGGGCGCCCGCTCAGCTCAGCTGGGCGGCCGCTCAGGACCCGTCTGCCAGATTTCTTTTTGCCTTATAAAAAAATCCAAAAAAAATCAGAAAAACACAAAATCAAAATATAAACCCACAACCCACGATTTCTTTTCCCATAACCCACATTTTATCTCCCAAAAACGCCACTCCTATTCAAATTTTAACCCTAATTCATACCCTATATATACATACAACTCCTCCATATACACTCCCATATACTTTCAACCTTAAAACTCTCTCCTATACTCAAAACATAACTTTTAAACACTTTTTCTCAGTTTCAATGACACCTATGAGATCCTGAACTATTGATAGCAACAGCACCGTTCCTACTGCTGATTCTTCAAGGGGAACTGCTGTGAGACCTCGTTTATTTGATAGGGCTGCTGAGAAGGAGTATACAAGGCTTCTGGCTAAGCCGATTTTGAAGGAGAGGGGATTCTTACCAGCGGGGAGGGATGGTGAGTTGTTGTCGATGATTGCTGAAAAGGGGTGGATTTCTTTTTGTGAGTCGCCGGAGGCGGTTCCGATGAGTGTGGTTCACGAGTTTTATGCGAATGCAAAGGTTGAAAAGAATGGGTTTACTGTTGTTCGTGGGCTTACTGTGGATTATGATCCAGAGGTGATTGGCCGTGTGATTGGATAGCGACAGCGGAAGCCCACGGAGGAGAATTGGAATGAGAAGACCCCGAGAACTTTGATTTGGATTTGATCTGTGCTACTCTATGTCAGCCGGGCACGGTTTGGAGGTTCAAGACTGGATCTAACGAGTATCGTTCTTTTCTGGCAATTGCGATGAATAGGTATGCCCATGCATGGAATGCCTTTATTTGTGCTAATATTTTGATTACTTCACATGCACATGAGGTTACAGTCGAGAGAGCAAGGTTGTTATGGGGGATCTTAAATGAGGAGTACTATGTGGACCTTGGTGAGTTCATCTACTAAGGGATTCTGATGTTTTTGAGGGGAGCGAATCACATGAACATCCCTTATGCATCTACTGTCACAAAGCTGTGCCGAGCAGTGGAAGTTCATTGGCCTTCTCACGAGCAGCTGCAGATGCTGGCCGCTCCTATTGAGGCGACTCTAAATGCGATGCAGGAGTGGACAGGTGGAGAGCCCGAGGAGCATGGTTTGGGTTATCATCTTCCAGGAGGACGTCCAGCAGCTGGTGCTACCATGGCTAGGCCCAGTCAGGGTCATGATGAGGCAGGCTCTTCTAGAGCTCAGGAAGATGCTGGGATGGCTGATGCCCAGTATAGGAGGCTATCGAGGAGGATGGATGCGATGTATGAGTCGCAGAGTAGGTTTGCTCAGGAGCTCACCCTTGCACTTGGGACTGCTTTCATAGGCCATGGAGCTGACATCCAGTGGCCTATTTTTGGTGAGGACTCTGCTTATCCGCCTCCTGATACTCCACCCTCTGAGGGTGATGATGATGATTTTTCCGAGTAGGTATACCCTGTGTTCCTTTCTACTACCTTCACTGGGACAGTGAAGATTTTAAGTTTGGGGGTGGTAGTTAAGGAATATTTTTGTGTGTGTATCATGTAGTTGCATATTCATGATAAGTTAGTTCATATAATTGCATATTTTTGCCATATAGTTTTTTTTATTTTATAGTTTTATTTATCATGTCATTTAGCTCATGCATATACCATGATCCCTTTTACGTTGCTTTACCGAGTGATTTGTGATATTGATGCAAATGTAGTGATAGCGTTAGAGTGATAATTGAGTCTTGTAGGTTGACATGCATGCTAGAAACAGTTGTAATTTCACTAAGTCTTAGAGTATGCTTAAGGACTAGATGGTTGTCATGGTTTAATGGTTTTTGAGGTTAATTTATTGATTATGTTTAGAATTTATGATATGCTCTTAATGATAAAAGGCATGAAAAGAAAAAATTGGAGTAAAATTAGAATTCATTGATAATTGTGGCTAGGCTTCAAATGGCTAGTAGCCGGCTCGTATTTTTATGCGAGTAGTCTAGGGTTGAGCAAGATGGAGCGAAACGCACTTGCTCAGAAATTTTAAAGAAAAAAAGAAAAAAAAAGAGAAAAAAAAATTAATGCATAATTGATCACGAGTGGGCTCTTTGGTATTCGAGTTATTAAGTTCTTAGGGGACTTTGTGCCTAGTGACCTAAGGCTTTTATAGTCTGAAATGCACTAACCTAACGCTCGCTAAATGGATGCCATTGCATAAGTCTTTTGTGGACCTCACTCATTGCACGGTCAAATAAGCATTTGTTGTTGTGTTGAATAAAAGCATGATTCCGTAATAAGCTCCAGTAATCTTGAAGTGTTATAAGTCATTTTGTGCCTATAATTTATTCTTCGTATAATCATGTGATTGCCTTGAGGATAATCGAGTTATGATAATTGGTCTAGTTTTGAAGCATATTTGTTAAGCATCCGCACACACCACGTTTCTGGTTGTATGTTAGTTTGCATGATTTGATTGATCTTTATTCGCCTAATTGCATTTGTTGAAATGTCATGAGTTGGTTCGTTTAGTCATTGTGAGGGGGATCGCGGTATTTCATGTAGATTGCATTCATGCATGTTTTTATTTTGTTTTTGAGTCTGTGATGCTTGAGGACAAGCATCGATTTAAGTTTGGGGGTGTGATAAGTGGCATTTTATACCACTTAGAATGTCCTATAATGGCTTGAATTGATGTCTTGAAATCAAGCATTTCGTGTATTTGATGCATTTTTCTAGTGTTTGTGCATTTCAGGGTATAACTTGCATTTGTGGGGAGATTTCATCAGAAATAGCCTAGGGGAGTGCTTGGCATTGAATGTGGGAAGTTAGGAGCAGAACGTAGCAGAAAATGAGAGCAGATTGAAGAATTTTCCAGTGAGCAGCTGGGCGCCCGCTCAGCCCAGCTGAGAGGCCGCTCAGGAAGCTGGGCGCCCGCTCAGGATTGCTGGGCGGCCGCTCAGGGACGTAAAATTAAATACTGATTTTTAGAGTTCTTATTCTGTTGTACTTCTGACTTCTGAGATGGCTGGGTCTTGTGGGGCTTCTATATAAGTAGTTTTCAGAGACGTTTCACATAATGGTGGTATCAATCAAGGAGCAAGGAGAGAAGGAAGAAGACTGTTTTAGCACATCGCAATGAAGAAGAGGAAGCATACGTTTGCTTGTGATTCGTTTATCCGTTGTATCAATGGACGCTAGTTTTCTTTACTTTGAACCTTATTACTCTTGTGACGTACTCTGGCTTTAATAAGTATTTTTATTAGGTTATCTTGTGTGTTATTATCATGTTTTCATATGAACCCATGGTGACGATGAATTCTATCATGGGCTAATCGTGAGCATGGGGTCGTAACGGATTTACTATGGAATTCTTTAGTTAGTTGTTTAATACCTTAGTGTGTGATGATTGTATGATATCTAGCATAGGTTGCGCTTATTCGTCTCATGTGCGTCGTGAACATATAAGATAGGTTATCAATCTCTTGTGAAGCGACGGTGGATCTCGAGGTTTAGAACTTGCCATGCTAGCATAGGTTCATGTATGTGTATGCATGATTAGTGGGTAACTCTAATCGTTTTACTTGCCTTGTGTAATCAAAAGGAATAACTTGTGCTTAAATCAGTTATGTTGTCAAATTCCGTAGACATATAGGGTCTCAACATAATTGATGCATATTCAACTTCTATCTTAATTGTGGATGTTTGGTAGAATGGTATTAGTATAACGAAAGTTGGCTTTTATCAGTTTCATGTTGTTCGATTAATATCATCATCGTTTCATGCTAAGGGTAATAACGATAACTATTGAAAGAAGTAGTAATGAAGTTATGATCTCATGTGTGTTTAATATTGTTAATTCAAGTATCAATTAAGTGTTTAATTCTCGTAGTTAATTATAGTTAATAATTAGTTAATCAAATCTAAGTGATATTGTCTTGACATTGAGAAGTAATCATACATTGGTGAGTAAGTGTTAATTGAACATAATTAGTCTGAGTCTCTGTGGGAACGAACTAGAAATTATTCTATATTACTTGTGAACGCGTATACTTGCGTGAATTATTAGCGCGTGTTTAATGCCTAACAATTGCAACTTTTCCAACATGCTCCTCCATAAATACTCTGCAATTACTTAGCAAATAATCTTGCACAAGTCTTTGTAGTAGACCAACATATAACATTATCATTATATCACTGCACATATAAAACAATATGTTTATGCCTAGTGATACGAGAGTTATTAATATGATGACTCTACTAGTTCATATTTAACTGTAAACTTCAGTTAGAGTGCCATACCATGTCCTTGACGAGTTTTGAGTAGTATACTAGTTCATACCAACATGAATTGAGCTTGTGAAGAAGAGATATACAGAGTCCAATTGATCTGCTACTGCAAAGTCCATGAACTGTTGTGAATTGACTTCTTCCTTTGACTCACCAACCAGGAGTACACTTGTACATATCTACTAGAGTCCAATTCCAAGTATGAATGTGCATCAAGTGTCTGATATGTCGTAATATCCTCAAGTCTCGCCACTGGTGCTTTTTTTAGATACTGCTTCCTGATAATAACCTAGCATCCAGTTTAGCCTTATCACTCGTAACAATGCCATTGTCATCCAGTTTTGACTTCTGGTTATCCTTGTACCAATTACAAAATTGTCATTTGGTTTGGATACCAGCTTCTGTTGGGAATATGTTGTAAACTTGATGATTACATTAACAAAACACCTTAGTAGATTTAACTTAAAGAAAAATGTAGCACTCGATGGATGATCAAATATAGTCCCGACGGATGACTCAATTATAGCCTCGATGGATGATGATTTGATATCCATCGAGTGAGTAGCTTATGTAATAATAAGTATTGTAACTCATTTCTGCAAACAACTTTGTAAAGATTCTATATTAGCATATGAGTCATGTTGACTCTCATTGAATATGCAGAATAGGTTGATTAATTGTAAATATAAGATGTCTTATAATTCTGTATAAGTGAAATGAAGTCAAGTGTCAAATAGCTACCCGGCGGATGATCAACAAAGCTACCCGACGGATGATCAACAAAGCTACCCGACAGATGACAAGCATGTACCCGACGGATCATCAATTCCAATGTCCATTGACAGTGACAACACAGTCACATGCGTTGGGTGTTTGTAAAAGGAATGTGACAGCCTGTTTAACAGGAAATGAAGAACAAAGAAGCATTACCATTTCCATGCAAGTTAAGAAGATTTGCAAAGGTGCTGGAATAGAGTAGTGAAGCAACATGGAGTTTGACTTGATAGTTTTGTTTTATTATTCTGTCTTATTACCATGTAAACTTTGTGGTATATAAACCAAGTGTAGCTAGTAGAACAAACAACTAAGCAAACACTTTTAGAAGAGAAATAGAAAAAGCTGTAACTGTTAAGAATTTCTCTGTAGTTTGTTTGTTCACTTGTAAAGCAGCTGTGAGACAATTGTTCTTCACAGAGTTCTTAAATCGATATATATATATATATATATATATATATATATATATATGGTGGATACTTTCAAATCCACCAGAAAGTTTTTAAAGACTTGTGTTTTTAATTACTTTGTGTTTTTGATTTATTTAACTTGTGATTCTGCACCTTGCAAATCAAAACACTTATATATATATAGTTTGAGTTAGAACATTTTGTAATTCAGAAAAAGTTTACTAGAATTACATTCAACCCCCCTTCTATAATTCGTGTTGCATTGTTAGGGACTAACAATTGGTATCAGAGCAAGCTCTTGAAGCATAAAGAGTTTAAAGATCACAACAAACAACAAGATGAACAAGAAGGTTGTTGGAGTCAAGATTCCTTTTATGGAAAAAGTTAATTACCATCACTAGAAGGTAAAGAAGCATCTTCATTTACTTTCTCAAGATGAGGCCTACGTGGATTGCATAGAGAGAGGTCCTCATGTACCAATGAGAGCTGCAACTGGAAATGAGCCATCAGTTCCCAAGCCAAGGCATGAATGATCAGATCCTGATATTGAACAAGTCAGGAAAGACAAGAAGGCCATGAATATTCTGTTCAATGGAGTTGATGGTGATATGTTTGATAACATCATTAATTGCAAGATAGCCAAGGAAGTTTGGGATACCATTCAAATAATCTAAGATGGCACTGAACAAGTTAGAGAAAACAAGATGCAGTTACTAATTCAGCAATATGAGCATTTCCACTGTGAAGAAGGTGAAACTCTCACTGATATCTTTAGTAGATTTCAAAAGTTACTAAATGCTCTGAAGCTGCATGGAAGAGTCTACCAACCCAAAGATTCTAACCTCAAATTCCTGAGATCCCTTCCAAAAGAATGGAAACCAATGACAGTCTCCTTGAGAAATTCACAAGAATACAAGGAGTTTACACTAGAGAGACTGTATAGCATTCTAAAGACTTATGAGTTTGAAATAGAGCAAGATGAAAGAATGGAGAAAGGGATGAAGAAAGGAGGGTCCATTGTACTGGTTGCTGAGTTAGAGAAAGAGAAGGAGATGAAGATAGAAGTTGTTGAGTCTACTTCAAAGGTCTGTGAAAACAAGGGCAAGGGGCTGGTAGCAGAAAATGAAGATTCTTTGAGCCAAGATGATATGGATGATATTGATGAACATCTTGCATTTCTTTCCAGAAGATTTGTCAAGCTCAAGTTCAAGAAGAACTTTGGCGCAGCTAAGCCAAATAGAAATATGGTGGATAAATCAAAATTCAAGTGTTTCAAATGTGGCTTGACAGGGCACTTTGCCAGTGAGTGTAGAAAGTCAGATTCCGGCAAGAAGAAGTTTGAGCCTGTGGATTATAAACAGAAGTATTTTGAATTGCTCAAACAAAAGGAAAGGGTTTTTATTACACAAGAAAATGACTGGGAAGCAGATGGTTTGGATGAGGATGAAGATGTCAGCTATGTCAATCTAGCCCTAATGGCCAAGTCTGATGAAACAGAGACAAGTTCTTCAAGTAATCAGGTAACACCACTAACCTTGCACATTTATCTAAAGCTGAGTGTAATGATGCAATTAATGACATGTCTACAGAATTATATCACTTGCATGTTACTCTTAAGTCTCTCACCAAAGAAAATGCTAAAATTAAAGAAAACAATTTGTTTTTAAGTGAGAGGAACAATGTACCAGAGTCTCAATTTATTAATTTGAAAAATTGAGAATAGAATGTAAGATTGCTAAGGATGAATTAACTGAGTCCTTGAAGAAAGAAGAGATTTTGAAGAAGCAGCTTGAACGAGAGCATGAGGTGATTAAGGCATGGAAATCATCTAGAGATGTCCATGCTCAAATCACCAAAGTTCAAGGAATTGAGTCCTTCTGTGATGCAGCCTAGAAAAAGAGTAAAGGGAAGATGGAATTTAATTTGGTTGAAGGATTGCTAACCGATGTAAACTCGACGGATGATGAGAGTCATCCGTCGGATAATCAAAAAGATTATCCGCCGAGTGACATAAATCCTCATCTGTCGGCTGTGAGCAAACCTGTGAGTAAAGCCAAACTTGCCAAGTTAAATGAAAAATATGGATCAGTTTCCAAAAACTTTATTTCAGGAGAATCTAGTCAAGTGAAGAAGGAGAAGAAAGTGAATGTTGGTCATCTGTCCATCAAGCAATTGAATGATAGACTAGAAAAGATCGAGGTTGAAACAGAGGCTAAAAAGAAAAATAATAGAAATGGGAAAGTAGGGATTAACAAACATAACAACTACACACCTGAATGCTCCAAGAAAAATATGTGTTAAGTATAGTAGTGCTAATCATTTGTCTGTTAATTGCAAACTTGCCATGCCTACTCCCAAATCTGTACCACCTTCTTTTCCCAATATGAGTGCTTTGCCTTATATGCCTATAAATGCTATGTCTGCACAGAATATGAATGCACAATTTGCTATGCCATTTGCACCTAATCCTTATTATGCTGCATTTAGTATGCCTCAAATGCCATTTAGCATGCCCTACTGGAATAACATGTTTGCAAATAGCATGCCATTTCCTGTTAATCAAAATGTGCATTATAATTCTGTTTTAATGACTGGTTTCAAAGGTCCAACTCAGATGAATAAGGATGAATCTGATATCCCCAAGTCAAATGAGATAAAACCTAAGAAACAAAAGAAGAAAGCTAACAAGGTAGGACCCAAGGAAACTTGGGTTCCAAAATCAACTTGATTTGGTTTTGACGTGTGCAGGGAAACAGAAAGAATCTGTGGTACTTGAATAGTGGTTGTTCAAGACACATGACTGAAGATTTTACCCTGCTCACAGAGTTCAAGGAGAGAGCTGGCCCAAGTATTACTTTTGGAGATGACAGCAATGGTTATACTGTGGGATATGGCTTGATTTCAAAAGATAATGTCATCATTGAGGAGGTTGCCTTAGTGGATGGTCTCAAGCACAATTTATTGAGTATCATCCAGCTTTGTGATAAAGGCAATTCAGTAACCTTCAATTCAGAAGCCTGTGTTGTGACAAACAAAAGGAGCAACAATGTGGTTCTCACTGGAGTGAGAAAAGGAAATATGTATCTAGCTGACTTCAACTCATCAAATGCAGAATATGTCACTTGCCTTCTCAGCAAAGCAAGTCAAGATGAAAGTTGGCTATGGAACAAGATGAGAACCACATTGTTGCTCCTTTTGTTTGTCACAAACTCATCAAATGCAGAATCTGTCACTTGCCTTCTCAGCAAAGCAAGTCAAGATGAAAGTTGGCTATGGCACAAGAAGCTGTCCCATCTAAACTTCAAGACCATGAATGAGCTTGTCAAGAAAGAACTGGTTAGAGGAATTCCTCAAGTGGAGTTTACAAAAGATGGATTGTATGATGCTTGCCAAAAGGGAAAGCAAATCAAAGCATCATTCAGAAAGAAGCTTTATTCAACAATTGAAGAACCTTTGCAATTGCTACACATGGATTTGTTTGGACCAGTCAATGTGTTGTCCATCTCAAGGAAAAGATTTTGCCTAGTAATTGTGGATGATTTCTCAAAGTTCTCTTGGACATATTTCCTAAAGTCTAAAGATGAAGCTAGTGAAATCATCATCAATCACATAAGGCAAGTCAACAATCATCCTGATTTTAAAGTAAGAAGAATCAGGAGTGACAATGGAACTGAGTTCAAGAATTCTGTGATGAGATCATTTTGTGAAGAAACTGGGATTATGCATGAATTTTCTGCAGCAAGGACTCCACAATAAAATGGAGTGGTAGAAAGAAAGAACAGATCCCTTATTGAAGCTGCAAGGACAATGCTTGAGGAATCAAAGTTACCAACATACTTTTGGGCTGAAGCTGTGAACACTGCCTGCTACACTCAAAATATCTCTTTGGTGAATCAAGCAAAATGCATGACTCACTACCAATTGTTCAAGAACAGGAAACTAACTCTAAATTTTCTTCATGTCTTTGGCTGCAAATGTTATATCTTGAAGAATTAAACTGATCAACATGGGAAGTTTGATGCTAAAGCAGATGAAGGAATTTTTGTTGGATATGCTGTGGGAAAAGCATATAGAGTCTACAATCTAAGAACCAATATTGTTGTGAAATCAATACATGTTGTGTTTGATGATAAAAAGATTGAAGGACTACAAGATGGAGATTTCCATGAGAGCCTCAAATTTGACAATGTAGAGATGGTTAGTGATGACAGTGATGATGAAAGTAATCAAGAAACTACAACTAAGGATAGTGCTGGAAAAATCTACAACTAATGAAGCTAATAACTCATCATCCATCGAGTTACAAAATGCTTCATCCGTCGGGAGACAGTCTGCATCATCCATCGGGAGACAATCAGCCTCATCCGTCGGAACTCAAAGTGCTTCATCCGTCGAGTCATTGAGAGAAGCTGAGAGTCAAGGTAGATCACTCACAGAAAGTTCCCTTTTCCTAAATCAAAGACTCACTAACTCAGGGGGAGTTTCTCATAATCAAAACTCAGTCACACATCAAGACAACAATGAGGCCTCTTCATCTAGAGAAAATCTACCACAACAGAGAAAATGGACAAGAGATCACCCCTATGAGCTAATTATTGGTGATGCATCTTCTAGAGTTTAGACAAGGAAAGCAACTCAAGAAGAATGTCTATATAGCAGCTTCTTATCTAAGGAAGAACCAAAGAAGGTAGAAGAAACTCTGTTAGATCCTGATTGGATTTTAGCTATGCAGGAGGAGCTAAACCAATTTGAAAGGAAAAAAGTATGGAAGCTGGTACCCAAGCCTAGAGGAAAGAATCCAATAGACACCAAATGGGTATTCAGAAACAAGATGGATGAAAATGGCATAGTAGTCAGGAACAAAGCTAGATTGGTTGCTAAGGGCTATTGTCAACAAGAAGGAATAGATTTTAATGAAACCTTTGCTCCTGTTGCAAGATTTGAATCCATCAGAATCTTCTTAGCCTATGCAGCCCATGCCAATTTCAAGGTCTATCAAATGGATGTCAAGAGTGCTTTTCTAAATGGAGATTTGGAGGAGGAAGTCTATGTCAGTCAACCTCCTGGTTTTGAAGACCCAAATTTCCCAAATCATGTCTACTATCTTTTGAGAGCACTCTATGGACTGAAGCAAGCACCTAGAGCCTGGTATGACACTTTATCAAAGTTTCTTTTGGAAAATCACTTCACAAGAGGTACTGTGGATAAAACTTATTCTTTAGAAATGTTAATGGCTCTAGTATACTTGTTCAAATCTATGTAGATGATATTATATTTGGCTCTGCAGATGAAAAACTTTACAAAAAGTTTGCCAAATTGATGCAAAGTAAGTATGAAATGAGCAAGATGGGAGAACTAACTTACTTTCTTGGTTTACAAGTTACGTAAGTTAGTGATGGAATATTCATTAGTCAAACTAAATACATTCATGATCTTTTAAAAAGTTTGATCTAATGGATTGCACATCTGCAAAAACTCTCATGGCCACTGCAACTAAGCTTGAATTAAACACTACTGAAAAGTCTGTGGATATTTCAAGTTATAGGGGCATGGTTGGTTCACTTCTATACTTAACAGCTAGTAGGCCAGATATAATGTTTGCTACTGGTCTTTGTGCTAGATTTCAGGCTGATCCTAGAGAATCTCATTTAGTAGCTATTAAGAGAATTTTCAGATATCTCAAGGGAACACCAAAACTTGGCATTTGGTACCCTAGAGATTCTGGTTTTGATCTAACTAGTTATTCAGATGCAGATTATGCAGGTTGTAAAATAGACGGAAAAAGTACAACAAGAACCTGTCAGTTTCTGGGAAATAAGCTTGTGTCCTGGTTCAGTAAAAAGCAAAATTCAGTTTCTACTTCTACAGCATAAGCTGAATATATTGCTGCTGGCAGTTGCTGTGCACTGATTTTGTGGATAAAAAAATAATTGCTAGACTATGGTCTACAAGTGGAAAGAATTCCTATTTTCTGTGATAACACAAGTGCAATTGCCATTACTGAGAATCCAGTACAGCAATCAAGAACAAAGCACATAGACATCAAGTATCATTTCATTTAGGAACATATAATGAATGGTATTGTGGAACTATATTTTGTTCCAAGTGAAAAATAGCTTGCAGATATATTTTCCAAGCCACTGGATGAATCCACCTTTTTAAGGTTGGTAAGTGAGTTAGGTATGCTTAATTATTCTTGAATTATTTCAGATATTTTGCAAGTTATAACGCAGCCAAAAATTTAATTGATTTTTCAGTCTTGGATGAAATTTTGGCTGAGTCAAAATTTACATCCCGACGAATGATCATTATCCATTGAGTTCGGTCATCCGTTGGAATAAATTTTTTTAATAAACTCAATTATTTTTCTGGAATATTTTATAACTCGATGGATAACTGATTTATCCTCATCCGTTGAATTGTCTCAATCCTAGCCGTTAATTCTCTGAACATTATCCGTTGAGTATACTTACAGTTTGTAAGCATAACATGACAGATAAGTGACAGAATTTTTACAGTTTATTTTTAAAACGGCTATTTTGGGCAATTTTTATTGGTCACTTTATTTTACTTTATTATTTTTGACAGTTCTTTTCGGAGATAGTATAAAAGCAATTTCACTTTTATTCATTTCTTTTATCATTCTCAATTCATCTGCTCTAACTTCTTTCTTTCTCAAAAATAATTACCCTCTCTCTATGCAATTTTTACTCTCTAACAATGGCACCAGTCGTCAAAATCATGTCTCAAACTGGGTTTATCTATGAGAAGAACAATTTCACAGCTCTAGTGAACAAGGGGATTTAACATTCTGGCGACTACCACAAAATGATGGATTTTGTGCAAGGCTGTAAGCTCAACTATGCCATACTAGAGTCTCCCACTATCTATTGTTAGGTTGTAGAGGAGATATGGAAAACTGCAGTGTACAACTCAATTGACAAGACCATCACTTTCACTATTAAAGGTAAGGAATTATGTGTTAACATTGACTTTATTAAAGCATGCTTTAGGATTCCTGATAATACTGTCACTACTCCACACACAGACACTGATATTGTTAACATGTTAAACTCCATGGGTTATGCACTCACCATCTCTAAATTAAGTGAATTTAGGAGATTGGGTCTTAGGAAAGAATGGAGTTACCTGTGTGATGTAGTTACTAAAGTATTTTCTGGTAAAATTAGCAATTTTGATTCCGTTAATATCTTCATGCTCAACATGCTTTACATGCTAGTAACTGATAAATACTTCAATTTTAGTGATCTAGTCTTGTTTGAGTTAGGGTTTAAGTTAGGGGAGCTTAATAAGAGGGTTAAGAGTGTTTATTATGTTAGATTTTTAATGATGCTTGCCAACCACCTCTCTGAGGACATTGTGATTGAGAACCCAACCAACAAGTTAAGTTGTTGGGTTCAAGAAAGAAGAATTATTACAGATCTCAATAGAGCAGATCACCACAAAGAGGTGCCACTCTTTTACTTTCCAGTAATGGAGGCACCTCAGGTAAGTGAGGTAATTTCAACTGTCTCTACTCTTCCAACCTCAAACATTTCTTTCCCTTCTAGTGTAGCAGTGGCATCTGTGTCAATGACCAGACAGATTCCTACCCAAGCTACCAAAACCAAAGTTTCAAAAACAAAGACAAAGAAATCCCCCTCTGGTGTCTCTCAAAAGATGTCAGTTGTAAAATCCACTAAGCACAAAGAGGGGAGTGTGAAGGTGGGAAAGACAGGTGAGGGACAGGGTGAAAATCAAAGAAGCCCCAAGAATAAGGATGGTGAGCATAGTGTACCCAAACCAAGCCATACCACAGTTTCCCAAAAAACTGTGGTTGTTAATAAGGACAATAACTCAATTCTAGTTTCATCCTCCCAAAAGGATGTAACTATTGAAACAAGCTCTCAACCAGGAGCACAGAACAAAAGGGGTAGGGACACAAGTTCACCACAAACTTACACAAGAAAGAAGAAAACTAAAACCCTTGGGGATGCACAGGGTACACACATAGTACAAACTGGAGCTAAAGACCCAGTCACTGCACCATCTCAAAGTCAAATTGATGTGGCTCCAACAAATGTGGAGTCACAGCCAAAATATGTACAAATTGGAACACCTCAAACACCAAATTCTCCCACACACTCTTTGGATGTTGACATGATTCAAACATCACAAACATATTCTCCATCTTTAAATCTGTTGGAGAAGCCAAAAATCCATGCAAGTGAGCATCATCTTCTAGATGATTTGTTGGCTCACTTGCCATTTCTTTCGGAGACTGTTGAGACATTTGTGCCAAAATTTTCATCAATCTGCACAGAGTCTACAATAGTCTCCACTCCACACTCATTCATTTCTACTCACTCGATGGATATTGTTCATCCGTCGAGTAGTGATTGTATCCCGACGGATGTGCCTAACAGCAGTCATCCGTCGATTAGTCAAATTACTAACCTGATGGATATTTCTCATCCGTCGGGTGTCTCTGCACAACTCCAAAGTTCAACTATAGTTACAAGTACAGATGACTTAGTAATTGTGCAATCACTATTAGAATTGAGGGAAGGTAGTGACTTGAGTGAGAGTCTGGGTTGCTCCCAGGAAAAAGGAGAGGAAAAGAGTGATCCAATGTGATAAGTGGCATTTTATACCACTTAGAACGTCTTGTAATGGCTTGAATTGGTGTCTTGAAATCAAGTATTTTGTGTATTTGATGCATTTTTCTAGTATTTTTGCATTTCAGGGTATAACTTGCGTAATTAGGGGGATTTCATCATAATAAGCCTAGGGAAGTACTTCGAACCAGTTGCGGGGAATTGTGCGAAGAAATCAGCAAAATCAGAAGCAAGAAGTGGAATTTTCTAGAAGGTGTGCAAGCGCCCGCCTCGAGACTGTAGGTGACCTCCTGGAGAGCAGGCGCCCGCGTGGGATTGGAGGTGGCCGCCTGGGGTCGGATTTTCAGATTCTGGATTTTCTAATTTGAGTTCTATTGGGCTTCTGCAACTGCTATTTCTTGTGGACTCCTATATAAGTAATCTTGGGATACGTTTTCACAACAACAAGTAACAAGCAAGGAGCAAGTAACAAGGAGAGAAGATTAAGAAGACCGTTTAACATGCAACAACGAAGAAAAGGAAGCATACGTTTATTTGTGATTCTTTTAATTCGTTGTAACAGTGGATGCTAGTTTTCTTTACTCTTTGAACCTTAATACTCTTGTGACGTACTCTGTTTTTATTAAGTATTTTTTAGCTTATATCATTGTGTTATTATCATGTTTACAAATGAACCAATTGTGACGATGAGTTCTATCATGGGCTAATCGTGATCATGGGGTCGTAGACTCGTAGCGGATTTACTATAGATTTCTTTAGTTAATTTTTTAATAACTTGGTATGTGATGATTGTATGATATCTAGCATAGGTTGTGCTTATTCATTTTATATACATCGCGAACATATAAGATAGCTTGTTAATCTCTTGTGAAACGAGAGTGAATCTTGAGATTTAGAACTTGTCATGCTAGCATAGGTTCATGTATTGTATGCATGATTAGTGCGTAATTATAATGAATAACTTGCGCTTAAATCGTTATGTTGTCAAATTCTGTAGACATATAGGGTCTCAACATAATTCATGCCTATTCAACTTCTATCTTAATTGTGGATGCTTGGTAGAATGGTACTTGTGCAACGAAAGTTGGCTTTTATCAGTTTCGTGTTGTTCGATTAATATCATCACCGTTACATGATAAGGGTAATAACAATGACTATTGAATGAAGTAGTAATGAAGTTATGATCTCATGTGTGTTTAATATTGTTAATTCAAGTGTTAATTTAAGTGTTTAATTCTCATAGTTAATAATTAGTTAATCAACCTTAAGTGTTATTGTCTTGACATTGAAGAGTAATCATACATTGGTGAGTAAGTGTTAATTAAATATAATTGATAGGGATAAATAAATTATGATAGTTTAATTAAATACTGCGTTAATTATACAAGGTGTGGACTGCTAGGCCCAATAAGAAGATGTATGACATTCAGACCAGAAAGGTTAACATGTTGATCAGGCCTGATGGACCAGATCAGGCCTGATGGAACAAAGAAGGCCCAAAAACCCTGATTATTAATTAATTTCATAATTAATTAATAAGGGAAAAATCAGCTATTGAGAAGAGTCCCGATAAGGATATAAATCCTTACAGATTAGCCTCAAGGGGACCTAAAAGGATAAGGAATCAGTTTCCTACTATCTAGGACTCCAAAGTCCATTCTAATTATGAGACTTACCCACCAAGTCTCCTATACCAAGTCCAATTCAAGGACTCCCAACATCTATATAAGGGGCCTCACCCCACAGATCAGAACTACGTTTTTTTACTTGATCCTTGGCAATCAGCAAGGTACGTAGGCATCTTGTTAAGGCAGATTGAGTCACGAAACACAAGAGCAGTCAAATCGAGCCTTAGAGCTCACGTTCCTTTTTATTAAATACAGCAAATAATAACCTTAGTATTTTATCCATAACATTTGGCGTCGTCTGTGGGAAGCACAATAACAACCATGGCGAGAACACGGAGAACAATTAGAGCTCTAGAGGAAGGAACACCATCAGAGACAACCCAGGTGATTTCGTCAACCGTGGAGGTTCCTCCCCATTCAACTTATGCATCTACTCAGGGGGAAACCCAGATAGGGGCAACTCAACCTCAGCCACAAGGGACAACTCCCCCGAATATTCAAGGTACGAATCCTCAAGTTCAACAAGTACATATACCTATGAATTCTCGACCCGTCGGGTATGAATATTCAACTATTGTTACTATTAACCCCCTTATGGGATGCCCCTTCACCTTGAGGTTGGAGGAAGCGGATATGCTGGGCGAAGCGAAGCAAGAGGGCAGTCACCCCCCTATATACGAGGTTTGGCTCCTATCCCTGAGGATCGGGAATTTTATGGTCCTTACACTGAGAGAGACTCCGAATCTTCGGATGATGAAGTGGCCCCGAGAAGGAGGCGTCTTGGAAAAGAGCCAATGGCCGATGGAAGGCAACGCCCCCAAAGCACCCCAGGGGCGAATCCCCAAGAAGTGCAGGAAAGGATCAGGGCTCATGAGGCTGAAATCCAAAGGCTGAGGCGTGATTTGGAGGCTCACCAGGCCACCAGACCCCAGATACCTCCTAGGGGGAGAAATCCTCCTCCTGTCATAGACCTGGATGGTCCGGTACGAAGAAGGGCTGTTGTCCCAAGAACTGATCCAAGCAATCTCCTTCCCCTTGGAGATCCTGATGATCCAACTCCACCCTTCACAGAAGAGATAATGAATGCCCATATCTCAAGGAAATTCAAGATGCCCACTATCAAAGCCTATGATGGCACGGGAGACCCCGCTAATCATGTTAGGACATTCTCTAATGCACTGCTGCTGCAACCCGTGAATGATGCTATAAAGTGTCGGGCCTTCCCTCAAACCCTGTCAGGTATGGCTCAAAGATGGTACAGTCGCCTGCCCCCAAACTCTATTGGATCGTTCAAAGAATTAAGTCAGGCTTTTATTAAGCAATTCATCAGTGGAAGAGTCCATGAGAAAAGTTCAGCATCTCGTATGAGTCTTGTGCAGGGAGCTAAGGAATCCTTGAGAGATTACCTGAATCGTTTCATAAAGGAGGCTTTAAAAGTCCCGGATCTTGATGATAAAGTAGCCATGATAGCACTACAACAAGGAACTAGGGACGAGTTTTTTAAGATGTCCTTGGCCAAACGTCCCCCTGAAAGCATGTTGCAGCTCCAAGAGAGGGCAGGGAAGTATATCAAGGTTGAAGAAAGTATGAGGAAGACCGTAGTAAGTAATGAGCCCACTGGAGGCAAGAAGCGGAAAACTGATTTAGAATATATTGCAAAGGACAAATATCCTAGAACCGAACAAAACCCTGATTCAACCCCCAAGAAGGGAGGACCTGGGCAAAAGTTCACTGAATACGCTAAGCTGAATGCTCCTAGAAGTCAGATTTTGATGGAGATTGAGAAAGATAGAGATATTCGCTGGCCTAAGCCTTTGAAGGCTGATCCCGCCAAGCTAGATAAGAGCAAGTATTGCAGGTTTCACAAAGATGTTGGCCATGACACCGATGAGTGTAGGCAATTGAAAGATGAAATTGAGTTTTTGATTCGAAAAGGAAGATTGAACAAGTATACTGGAGATGGAGGGGACAGAAACAATAATGGAAGGAAGAACTTTGAAGATCGTAAGAGGGACCAAGACGATCAGGGGCGGAATCCCCAACCTAGAGGGCCGGTTATAAATGCAATTTTTGGAGGACCGCGACACCCTCGAGGACCTGTGATAAACACGATCTTTGGAGGTCCAACTGCTGCTGGATTGTCCAAAAATTCCAGAAAGGCATATACTAGGGAGGTTATGCATATTATTGGAGAAGCCCCGAAGAGGGCCAGGACAGAAGTAACATTGGCTTTTGATGATTCCGACCTAGAGGGTGTGAAGTTTCCCCATGACGACCCGCTGGTCATAACACCGATAATAGGAAATAGCCCGGTTAAAAGGGTCCTTGTGGATAATGGTGCTTCTGTGGATATCTTGCTCCACGACACCTTTCTAAGGATGGGGTATAACGACTCCCAGTTGACACCAACCGACATGCTGATATATGGATTTGCTGGAGTAGAATGTCCTGTGGAAGGGATAATCAAATTATCGACCACCATAGGAACGGAACCAAGGCAAGCAACGCAGATGCTGGATTTCGTGGTGGTAAAGGCTAGTTCAACTTATAATGCTATCATGGGGAGAACAGGGATACATGCCTTCAAGGCAGTCCCCTCTTCCTACCATTCAGTCATGAAGTTTCCCACCCGAAACGGGATTGGAGAAGAGAGAGGAGATCAAAAAATGGCTAGAAGCTGTTATGTGGCCTCTTTGAGGGCAGATGGAGTCGGGGGGCAGGTTCTTCCTATTGAAGATATGGATGTTTGAGAAAATGACGAGAATAGAGGAAGGCCAGCAGAAGAATTGGTTTCGGTTCCTTTAGACGTCGAGAATCCTGAGAGGATGACTTTCATTGGAGCCACAATAGAGGAGCCCCTTAGAGGGAAGTTAGTGAAATTTTTGCAAGAAAATAGTGATGTGTTTGCATGGTCAGCAGCTGATATACCAGGCATAGACCCGGAGTTAATTACTCACAAGCTAAACGTAGATCCAAGCCGGAAGACAGTGAAACAAAAGAAAAGAAATTTTGCCCCAGAAAGACAAGAGGCTATAAAACAGGAAGTAGAAAAGCTCTTAGAGGCTGGTTTCATTGAGGAGATTTAATTTCCGGAGTGGTTAGCAAACCCTGTAATGGTGAAGAAGGCTAATGGAAAGTGGAGAATGTGTATAGACTTCACTGATCTGAATGATGCATGCCCCAAAGACTGTTTTCCGCTGCCTAGAATTGATACTTTGATTGATGCCACTGCTGGACATGAGATGCTGAGTTTCATGGATGGATTTAGCGGATACAACCAGATCAAAATGCATAAGGATGACATTCCAAAGGTATCATTTATCACTGACTATGGTGTTTATTGGTATCTTGTTATGGCGTTTGGTCTCAAGAATGCAGGAGCCACCTATCAAAGGTTGGTGAATAAAATTTTTAAGGATCTTATTGGTAAGACTATGGAAGTCTATGTTGATGACATGTTAGTCAAGAGTCTAGTAAAGACTGATCATATAACCCATTTGAGGGAAGCTTTTGAGGTCCTGAGGTACCACAAGATGATGTTGAATCCTACGAAGTGTGCTTTCGGAGTAGGATCTGGAAAATTCTTGGGACTGATGGTCTCAAAGAGGGCAATTGAGGCTAACCCGGATAAAATAAAGGCGATCCTGGACATGGAACCACCAAAAACTGTCAAGGATGTTCAGAAGCTCACAGGAAGGGTTGCTGCGCTAGGACGATTCATCTCCAAGTCGGGAGACAAGTGTTTGTCATTCTTCAAGTCACTAAAGAGCATCAAAGACTTTGTATGGAGTGAGGAAAACCAGAAGGCATTTGAAGAGTTAAAGAAGTATATGGCCCAGGCCCCGTTGTTGGCCAAGCCAGTTCTGAGTGAAGTTTTATTCTTGTACTTGGTTGTTTCAGAGAGCGCCTTGAGCGCGGTGTTGGTTAAGGAGGAGCTAAAAGTCCAGAAACCCGTGTATTATGTCAGCAAAATTCTGCATGGTGATGAATTAAATTATTCAACTATTGAGAAATTTGCTCTAGCCTTGGTAATGGCTTCAAGAAAACTGCGTCCTTACTTTCAGGCTCATCAGATTGAGGTGCTAACGAATCAGCCACTGAGAAATATCATTCACGGTCCCAAGGCAAGTGGGAGATTGATTAAGTGGGCAATAGAGTTGGGAGAGTTCGATCTCAAGTATAAGCCACGTACGGCCATAAAAGCCCAGGCACTAGCGGACTTCGTGGTGGAATGTACCATACCCAACCAAGAAGTCGGGGGGCAGGAAGATACCATACCTCAAGACAAGGGAGTCGATAATGGGGATAGAGAGAAGGATGATAAGGAGAAAGAATATTGGGTTCTCTATTTTGATGGAGCATCAAAAACAAATTCCAGTGGAGCAGGGTTGGTTTTGCAAAGTCCTGATGGGTTCTTAATTGAGTATGCTATGAAGCTAGATTTCCCAACCACAAACAATGAGGCAGAGTATGAAGCCCTGATAGCTGGCCTTGGTCTAGCTGGGACACTTAGAGTCAAAAACTTAAAGGTCCGTGGAGACTCGAAGCTGATCATATCCCAGGTAAAGGGAGAATTTGAGGCAAGGGATGATACGATGGCTAAGTATGTCCGCCTAGTAAGGGCTGTGATGACCCAATTTAATGAATGCCTTGTTGAACACATTCCAAGGGAAGAAAATGCTAAAGCAGATGCGCTATCAAAGTTTGCTTCATCTGAGATAGAAGAAAGTTCAGGAAGTGTGTACTTCCGTGTTTTGAAGACACGAAGCATAGATGTTAAGCTTGTGGCTCCTATAGGCCTGGGGACGTCCTGGATTGATCCCATTAAGGCTCATATTCAAACCGGTTGGTTGCCAAGCGATGCAACTGAAGCACGGAAGTTAATTGTTCGGGCACTAAGGTACTCTTTAATAGATGGGATTCTTTACAAAAGATCTTTCGTGATTCCCTACTTAAGGTGTCTCAGGCCCGATGAGGCACGCTTGGCTCTTGAGGAAGTGCATGAAGGTATTTGTGGGCAACACTTGGGGGGCAGGGCCTTGGCTCATAAGATAACCCGTTTAGGCTTCTATTGGCCCGAAATGATGGCTGATGCCAAAGAATATGTGAAGAAGTGTGATCGCTGTCAGAAGCATGCACCAGTTGTTAGACAACCCCCCCAGATGCTGACCTCTATCAACTCGCCTATTCCCTTTGCTATGTGGGGGATAGATATTCTAGGGCCTTTCCCTATGGCCACGGCACAAAGGAAGTTTCTGATTGTAGCCATTGATTATTTCACCAAGTGGATTGAAGCCAAGCCCTTGGCCAAAATCACAACTAAGCAGGTTGCACAATTCCTGTGGGAAAACATTATGTGCCGATATGGAATTCCCCGTATCCTCGTCACTGACAATGGAACACAATTCAACAATGAGGAATTCAAGAAGTATTGTGAAGAAAATGAAATTGAGTTACGGTTCACCTCTGTGGCTCACCCGCAAGCCAATGGGCAAGCGGAGGTAGCAAATCGGATAATACTGGATGGACTAAAGAAGAGGATCGAGAAGTCAAGAAATAATTGGGTGGATGAAATACTTCCAATATTATGGGCCTACAGGACTACCTGTAGAGTCACGACAGGAGCAACTCCCTTCATGTTGGCATATGGGGCAGAAGCAGTTGTTCCAGTAGAGATATCACATTCCTCTCCAAGGATTCAGGCTTTCAATGCAGAAGAAAATGAAGAAGGGCAGAGGTTAGCCCTGGATTTAATCGATGAAGTGCGAGATAAGGCACATGCAAAGATAGTAGAATATCAGAAAAAGGCTTCATTCTACTATAACCTAAGGGTTAAAGAGAGGTTTTTCAAACAAGGTGACCTAGTCTTGAGAAAGATAGAAGCTTCTGGTGTCGGACAAAAAGGAAAGCTTGCCCCGAATTGGGAAGGGCCGTACAAAGTCAAGAGCGTTCAGGGTAGAGGAACCTACAAGCTGGAAACTATGGATGGTTTTGAAGTCCCGAGAACCTGGCATGCACAAAACCTGAAGGTTTACTATGTGTAAGATAGTCGAAGTACGATTCTTGCTTGTCATTATGACAAGCAGGTTTAAAAGCACCTTGAAGCTTTGCTTGCGTAGGACTTTATATTCTATTAGAGTTTACATTGTCAAGTTATTATTGATTAGGGTCGAGCCCATGCTATGTAAGGACTTCGTATTAAAGAGTTTGAAATTATTTCTCAATCTAAGGATGCTTAAAGTTTAAGTGCATATTAAGTATTGTAAAGAAGAAAGAGGCAAATAAGGAAAACAGCATATCTAATATAGCCCCGAAGGGTACAACTTCTGACATAAACTAAATTCACATATTGTCCCGAAAAAAGATATACAAAAAAAAACTTAGGCCTCGAAAGGCTGAGATTCTTCGGAACCACTATCCGAGGTCTCCTCAGACGTCTCAGTGGTCCCTTCAGAAGTCCCTGCAGAGGTTCCGTTAGAACTGCCTTCAGATGCTTTGGAGGATGCGGGAGACACTGGATTCTGAGGCGCAGCTCTTGGAGGCTCTTCCACCCTGATCTTCTTCGCAGCAGGCGCAGGGTCTTCTTCGAATGAAGCCTCCTCCTCCCCAGAGCTAAACTCCAGTTCCTTCCTCTTGTGGCCTGGACTTCCTGAAGGGCCGTCTTTGATCATATCAGCTAGCTTGTTAGTAACGCCCTCAAGCTCCGGAACTCGCACAGGGCAAGGAAAGGAGGACTGCTCGAGGACCTCTGGAAAATCATCCTGGATGGCCTCCACAGCAGCATCCCAGCCCTCTTTATAGCTAACTGGGTGAAGAAGGGCATCATGCTCCACCATCAAGTCTTTGAATTCCTGGGTATCCATCCAGTCGTCAAAGGCTTTGTCCTTCTGCGCCTTCAGAATAACATTTTCGGCCCGGGCCGTTTCCAGGTCAGAAGTGGAAGAGGCCAGTTGAGCTTCAAGGGCCTCTATTCTTTGGTTGGCCTCCTCCAACTTCTTGTTAGCATCTTCCAGGCCAACCTTCCAAGCCTTAGCTTGGTGAATTGCCCCTTGGAAATGGGCGTTAGCCTGCAAGAGAAGCAGCAAAAGTATGAGAAAAGAAACATGAAAAGGCAAGTATGAAGGGCATAGGTAAAGGACGTACCGTCGCCAGAGCCTGGGCTCCAAAAAGCTCATTCCCCTCTAAGTCCTGTTGAAGGACAAAGTCTTGATAGTCCACCGGGGAGATGGAATGCTTAGACCATTCCTTGGACAGCGTCGTGCTGCCCATGATTGAATCCTTGCCCCGAATCCCCCAAGCAGGTTGAAAATAGGCCCCTGGCCTCTGCTTGGTGCGCAAAACTTGGTTGGGGCCTTCCTCGCTTGGCTCCGTTGCCTGGAGGAGGAACTCAGGGAAGCGGTCACCAAGGCGAGGGTCTTTAAAGACCTTCCCAGCCCTCTTCATCCTGGTTGTCTCCAGGTCCTTAGGCTTGGTAGCCTCCTCAATCTTCTCAGCCACTGCAACAAACGAAGTCAGTTGTAAAATCAATGGAATAGAAAATGAAGGAAATAAAAAGGAGGTAAGAAAGGGAACTTACTTTTCTTATGAACGGGCGAGAGGCCGCGTTCTACCAGGACGGTCTCCCGGATAAGGTCCCAAGAATGGGAAGTCCCATTATCTTGCGTAAGGAGGTTGAAAGCTCTAGCCTCCTCCTCAGACAAAGTTATATCATTTGGGCTCCCATCCACGGCCAGCCCGAAGGACGATCGAAACAGGGAGCCCCAATCTCCACCTTCCCAAACAATGAACAAAAAATCTTTCTTCCACCCCAAGTTGTTGTCGGGGATGGACTTCCCATTCACGATATGGGGAATAGTGGGGCGCTGGTTTAGAGAAACCCAACCCGGACTTTTATCAGGGCTGTTCTTGAACTGAAAAATCTTTCTGAAGACAGCGACAGAAGTGGGGACATTGTGCTTGGCGCATTGCGACAGATAGCACAGAATGAGCCTCCAAGAATTAGGGGGAGTTGGCAAGGGCTGATGCCCACATCAGCCAGTAACAAAGGAATGAATGGATGAAAAGGGAGTCTGATACCTGCCCTTAGAGTATCCCTATAGATGCATAGCGCGTCCTTTTTCCACTAACAGGCCCTGTCGGCTGGACCTGCAAGAACCAGCTTAAAAGGTTCCTTGATTTTGAAGCAGCTGCTCAACTTTTCCAGCTCCTTGGGATCCCTTAAAGCACTAATATGATCGTGCGTGTCCAGATGCGCATCAGACGGGTACTCGTCCCCTCGAGTATTGATCATGTCGATTAAAGAAGTGTACCTCGATCGGATAGGGAACTCATTGGACTTTTTAGCCACGTTCATCTTGGCCAAGCGAGTCATTTTCTTGTCAGCCATCTCCAAAAAAGGACACATACAGGATATCTTAAAAGGGCATACAATAGAAAAATAGACGTGAAAAGAAAAAGGGAGGGATTTTACCTGAAGAAACGCTCCTAAAAAAGGCTTTGAGCTCCGACTTGCTGTTATTGCTCTGAGAATCTTAGCAGGAGGAGAAAGAAGAAAACTTAGAAATGAGAAGGTAAGGAGTAGTAGCCTCTCCTCAGTCCTTTATATAAGAGGAAAAGGAAGTTGAAGGGACGAAAGCCCATTAAGGACAAAGGCCCATGGAAAAAGCCCAGAAAAAGGAATATTCCAGAATATTCCTAGGAATTCTAGAGGATTCTAAACAGGGAAAAGCCCAATAAAAGAGGCCCAGTAAGATTTGGAAAAGCCCAATAAAAGAGGCCCAGTAAGATTTGGAAAAACCCAATAAGGCCCAATAAAGAAGGCCCGACCCAAATCCAATTAGGATTTGGAAAATACAATACCTTAAATTAAAGCCAAATGAAGAAGGCTAGTGGAAGACCAGGATTCAGGTCGTGAATCCTGCCCGAAAACTTTCGAACAGGCACCCGAAAATATCGGGTAAAAAAGACCAGGATTAAGGTCGAAATCCAGGTCGTGAATCCTGCCCGAAAACTTTCGAACAGGCACCCGAAAATAACGGGTAAAAAAGACCAGGATTCAGGTCGAATTCCAGGTCGTGGATCCTGCCCGAAATTTTTCGACTAGACACATGAAAACAACGGAAATAATAGGACTGAATTGAGGTCGAAACTTCGACCAGGAATGAGGTCGAATAAACCAAGCATCTTTCAAGAATGGGGATTAAAAACCCAGGTCGAAGTTCGACTAGGATCCTGGTCGAATTCCAGGTCGTGGATCCTAGTCGAAATCCTTCGACCAGGAATCAAGAGAATCAAAGAATTTTCGAACAGGATTCAGGTCGAAATTTCGACTAGAATCCTGGTCGAAATCTTGGTCGATAGGCTCAAGACCAGGAGCTAAAAAAGTGGGGGAGTTTTCGACCTAGATCCAGGTCGAAAGTTCGACTAGGATCCTGGTCGAATTCCAGGTCGTGGATCCTAGTCGAATTCCTTCGACCAGGATGGCAAGGCTGACCCCTATTTCGACTAGGATCCAGGTCGAAATTTCGACTAGGATCCTGGTCGAAAAAGGGCTGGAAATCTGAAAAATCAGGAAATTAAGGATAAAATCCGGAAAATTAGGGGAAAATCCAGAAAATAAAGGATAAATCCCAGAAAATTAGGGAAAAATCTCAGAAAATTAGGGAAAAATCCAGAAATTAAGGGAAAAACCCGGAAAATTAGGGGAAAAACCCAGAAAATTAGGGAAAATCCAGACATTAAGGGAAAAACCCGAAAAATCCCAGAAAATTAGGGAAAAATCCAGAAATTAAGGGAAAAACCCGGAAAATAAGGGGAAAATCCCAGAAAATTAGGGAAAAATCCAGAAAATTAGGGAAAAATCCCGGAAATAAGGGAAAAATTCCTGGAAATTAAGATAATTCCTGAATAAAGGGAAAATTTATTGTAAATGTGTAGGTCGCTCCACACTTTACGGAAAAACGAAACCCTGTAAGGGAACGAATAGACTTAACTTCTGCGTAACCTAATCAATGTTTCCCAAAAGTTGGGGGGCAAATGATAGGGATAAATAAATTATGATAGTTTAATTAAATACTGCGTTAATTGTATAAGGTGTGGACTGCTAGGCCCAATAAGAAGATGTATGACATTAAGACCAGAAAGGTTAACATGCTGATCAGGCCTGATGGACCAGATCAGGCCTGATGGAACAAAGAAGGCCCAAAAACCCTGATTATTAATTAATTTCATAATTAATTAATAAGGGAAAAATCAGCTATTGAGAAGAGTCCCAATAAGGATATAAATCCTTACAGATTAGCCTCAAGGGGACCGAAAAGGATAAGGAATCAGTTTCCTACTATCTAGGACTCCAAAGTCCATTCTAATTATGAGACTTGCCCACCAAGTCTCCTATACCAAGTCCAATTCAAGGACTCCTAACATCTATATAAGGGGCCTCACCCCACAGATCAGAACTACATTTTTTGACTTGATCATTGGCAATCCAGTAAGGTACGTAGGCATCTTGTTAAGGCAGATTGAGTCACGAAACACAAGAGCAGTCAAATCAAGCCTTAGAGCTCACGTTCCTTTTTATTAAATACAGCAAATAATAACCTTAGTATTTTATCCATAACAATAATTAATCAGAGTCTCTGTGGAAACGAACTAGAAATCATTCTATATTACTTACGAACACGTATACTTGCGTGAATTATTAGCGCATGCTTTGTGTCTAACAAGTTTTTGACGCCGCTGCTGGGGACTCGGTGTTAATTTGTTTAGTTTATGTACTTGCCATCAGTGGTCATTAGGACTCATTGATTTAGACTTGTTACTTACTGTTTCCGGTTGTGTTTCAGGTACTCTAGCGAGCGTTTATGCAAACACGTTCTCGTACTCGCAAGAGGACTCCAGATACGGCTGAGGAGACAGATAAAGTTCTTGACATTCCGGAGAAGATAGATTTTGAAGATTAGGATAAAGAGAGTGAAAAGAAAGAACCTGTAATAATGGGTGATCGTATAGTTCCAGCAGATCCAGCTCTTATGGACTTTTCTCGGCCTAAAATTGATGAGATTTAGCCAAGCATCATTCATCCGGCTATTCAGGCCAATACTTTCGAAATCAAGCCGGGCACTATTCAGATGGTGCAGAATTTTGTTTCTTTCGGAGGTGCTGCGACTGAAGATCCCAACATGCACATCAGGAATTTTGTCGAGATCTACAGTACTTTCAAATATAATGGTATTACTGATGAGGCTATCAAGATGAGGCTTTTTCTATTTCTCTGAGGGATAAAGCTAAGGATTGGTTACATTCTTTACCAGTTCGGTCCATCACTACTTGGGAAGATCTTGCGCAAAAGTTTCTAGTGAAGTTCTATCCAATGGCCAAGACTGCAGCTATTAGGAGTGCTCTTACTCAGTTTGCGCAACAACCAACAGAATCTATGTGCGAAGCTTGGGAGCGCTATAAGGAGATGTTGAGAAAGTGTCCACATCATGGAATGCCTAACTGGATGGTGATCAATGGGTTCTACAATGGTTTGGGGGCCCAATATCAGCCCATGCTCGATGCAGCTTCTGGAGGCGCCTTGTGGGCCAAAAGCTATACTGAGGCCTATAATCTCATTGACTATGGCTGCAAATGAGTATCAAAACCCAACTCAAAGGATGATGTCTGGGAAGGTAGCAGGTATTCTGGAAGTTGATGCAGCTACAGCTATCGCAGCGCAGCTCCAAGCGCTGTCTATGAAGGTCTATTCTTTAGCCAACTATGGAGTCAATCAAATAGCTATTATCTGTGAGCTTTGTGCAGGCTCTCATTCTACGGATCAGTGTTCTCTTGTTAATGAATCTGTTCAGTATGTGAACAATTATCAGCGACCGCAGTAGCCTGTGCCAGCTACGTATCATCCTAATAACGAAAATCATCCCAATTTCAGCTAAAGCAATAATCAGAATGTTGTTCAGCAACCATATCAGTAAGCTGTAAGTAAATAGTTTAATCCACCTGGATTCCAGCAACCTCAGTAGTATGCTCAAAGGTAATCATATCCTCAACAAGGAGGTGTTGCTCCACCTTCTAGTGCTGATTTTGAGGAGCTAAAGCTGTTGTGCAAAGGTCAGGCTGTTTCTATCAAAACCTTGGAGAAATAAATCGGTCAAATAGCCAATGCCTTGATCAATCGTCAACCTGGCACACTTCCCAGCGATACTGAAGTGCCAGGCAGGAAGGAAGCTAAGGAGCAAGTCAAAGCTGTCACTTTAAGGTCTGGAAAAGTTGTTGAAGCTAAAAAAGCAAAGGATGGAGAAGCTGAAGTTGTAGATGAAGAAGTAAAGCGAAAGGAGAAAGAGGGGGAACCAAGGAAGACTACTATTGAACACACTCTGCTTAAGGGTAATACAAGGTAGAAACAGCTCTATCCTCCACCACCTTTTCCTAAGCGATTGCAAAAATAAAAGCTGGATAAGCAATTCAGTAAGTTTCTGGAGGTGTTCAAGAAACTTCACATGAACATACCTTTCGATGAGGCTCTGGAGCAAATGCCTAGTTATGCAAAATTCATGAAAGGTATTCTTTCAAGGAAGGTGAAACTGGGTGATCTTGATACTGTTGCTCTAACGGAAGAGTGCAGTGCTGTGCTGCAACAAAAGTTACCTCCAAAGCTTAAGGATCCAGGTAGCTTCACCATTCCTTGCACCATTGGCAAGTTGTCATTCGACAAGTGCCTTTGTGATTTGGGAGCAAGCATCAATCTGATGCCGTTTTCTATCTTCAAAAAACTGAATTTTCCTGATCCGAAGCCCACCTACATGTCTCTACAATTGGTTGATCGTTCTATTATATACCCACGAGGCATCGTGGAGGACGTGTTAGTAAAGGTGGACAAGCTCATCTTTCCTGCAGACTTTGTCATTCTGGATTTCGAGGAAGATAAGAAGATTCCCATAATCTTGGGAAGACCTTTCTTGGCTACCAGGTCGTACCTTGATAGATGTGCAAAAAGGTGAACTTACTATGAGGGTGCAAGATCAGGATGTAACATTCAATATATTCAATGCGATGAAATTCCCTACAGAAGATAAGGAGTGCTTCAAGGTGGATTTGATTGGTTGTGCAATTACTTCAGAACTTGATCATGTGCTAAGGTCTGTTGCCCTAGAAAAAGCCTTATTGGGGGAATTTGACAGTGATGATGAGGAAGGCAATGAGCAGTTACAATATCTAAATGCTTCTCCTTGGAAGCAAAAGCTAGACATGCCATTTGAATCACTTGGTAATACTGATCTCAAGAATGCTGAGGGAAAGCTCAAACCATCTATTGAGGAAGCACCTACTTTGGAGCTTAAACCATTGCCCGAAAACTGGAGGTATGCTTTTTTAGGTGAAGCATCTACTTTGCCTGTTATTATTGCATCTGACCTTTCAGGTAGTGATGAGGACAAGCTCTTGAGGATTCTGAGAGAATTCAAATCGGCTATCGGGTGGACTATAGCAGATATAAAAGGGATCAGCCCTTTATACTGCATCCATAAAATTCTGCTAGAGGAAGGTAGCAAGCCGACTGTTGAGCAACAGCGAAGACTTGATCCTATCATAAAAGAAGTGGTGAAGAAAGAAATTATAAAGTAACTGGATGCAGGAATCATATATCCTATTTCTGATAGTTCTTGGGTGAGCCTCGTGTAATGTGTACCTAAGAAAGGAGGTATTATTGTGGTAGCAAATGAGAAGAACGAGCTCATCCCCACTCGAAGAGTCACAGGATGGAGGGTAAGCATGGACTACAGGAAGTTGAATAAAGCCACGAGGAAGGATCACTTCCCTCTTCCATTTGTTGATCAGATGCTTGACAGGTTGGCTGGTCATGAGTATTATTGTCTTCTGGATGGCTATTCGGGCTACAATCAAATTTTCATTGCACCGGAAGATCAAGAAAAGACTACTTTCACTTGTCCATTAGGCACGTTTGCTTTTTGCAGAGTTTCTTTTGGCTTATGTGGTGCATCTGCCACTTTTCAGAGATGCATGATGGCCATATTCTCTGATATGATTGGAAATAATGTCAAAGTGTTCATGGACGACTTTTCCGTCTTTGGACATTCGTTTGATGAATGTTTGAATCATCTCCGTTTGGTGCTAAAAAGGTGTGTGGAAACCAATGTAGTGCTCAATTGGGAAAAATGTCACTTCATGGTGCAACAAGGCATCATTCTTGGGCATAAGGTCTCTAGCAAGGGCCTTGAGGTGGATAAAGCCAAGGTGGGAGTCATTGAAAATCTTCCGCCACCTATTTCTGTGAAAGGAATCCGTAGTTTTCTTGGTCATGCGGGTTTTTATTGGCGGTTCATCAAGGACTTCTCTAAGATATCTAAGTCGTTGTGCAACTTTCTCGAGAAAGATGTGCCTTTCAAATTTGATGATGAATGTTTGGCAGCATTCGAGACTCTTAAGAAGAATTTAATAACTGCACCAGTTATTATGGCACCTGATTGGAGAGAACCTTTTGAGATGATGTGTGATGCAAGTGATTATGCAGTGGAAGCAGTTTTTGGGCAGCGTAAGAATAATATCTTTCATGTGGTCTATTATGCTAGTAAGATGCTAAATGGAGCTCAAATAAACTACACCACTACTGAGAAGGAGCTCTTGGATATAGTTTTTGGTTTCGAAAAATTCCGATCTTATCTACTTGGGACAAAGGTGACGGTGTTCACTGATCACGCTGTTATTCGCTATCTGGTCTCAAAGAAGGATTCGAAGCCTAGACTTATTCGTTGGGTTCTCTTGCTACAGGATTTCGAGTTAGATATCAAGGATCGAAAAGGTACTGAAAATCAAGTAGCTGACCATCTCTCTAGATTGGAGAATCCCGATTCTACTTCACATGATAACACATTGATCAACGAATCTTTTCCGGATGAGCAGTTATTCACAGTTCAAGAGGAAGAGCCATGGTTCACAGACATTTTGAACTATCTTTTCAGCAATATAATGTCTCCTAATATGAATGTGGCTCAAAAGAAGAAGTTTTTGCATGAGGTGAAGTGGTACATGTGGGATGAACCATATTTGTTTAGACAAGGAGCTGACTAGATCATCAGGAGATGTATCCCATTCTGTGAGACGGAGGGGATATTACGAGACTGTCATTCCACAGTTTATGGTGGACATTATGGTGGTGAAAAGACAGCAGCTCGTATTCTTCAAGCAGGTTTTTTCTGGCCCACGTTGTTTAAGGATGCACATCAGTTCATTTTAAGGTGTGATCGTTGCCAAAGAGTTGGGAATCTTACTAGAAAGGATGAGATGCCTTTAAATGTGATGCTTGAAGTTGAGGTCTTTGATGTTTGGGGAATCGATTTCATGGGACCATTTATCTCATCCCGCAATAATCAGTACATCTTGCTGGCAGTCGATTATATCTCAAAATGGGTAGAAGTCAAGGCTCTACCGACGAATGATGCAAAGGTAGTGTTGAGTTTTCTTCATAAGCAGATATTCACAAGGTTTAGAACGCTACGAGTTATCATAAGTGATGAGGGGTCGCATTTCTGTAATAGTAAGTTCACTTCTATGATACAACGCTATAATGTGAATCATCGTATTGCTACTGCCTATCATCCGCAAACTAATGGTCAAGCTGAAGTGTCTAATAGAGAGATCAAGCACATTCTAGAGAAAGTTGTTTGTCCGTCTAGGAAAGATTGGTCTTTAAAGCTCGATGAAGCTGTTTGGGCTTATAGAATAGCATACAAGACTCCACTTGGGATGTCCCCGTTTCAACTTGTCTATGGTAAGGGATGTTATTTACCTGCGGAGCTTGAGCATAAGGCTTATTGGGCATTGAAGAAGTTAAACCTTGATCTAGATGCAGCTGGGAAGAAGTGAATGCTTCAGTTAAATGAACTTGATGAATTTCGACTTCAAGCGTACGAAAACAACAAGATGTACAAGGAAAAAGTAAAAAGGTGGCACGACAGGAAGCTATCTCCTAAGTCATTTATGCAGGGGCAACAAGTTCTTCTATTCAACTCTCGTCTTCGACTTTTTCCTGGAAAGTTGAAATCAAGGTGGTCTGGACCATTTATCGTCAAAACTGTGTTTCCACATGGAGCGGTGGAGATTTTTTAGAACGATCCGGGCCAAGCATTCAAAGTAAATGGTCAGAGATTGAAGCATTATTATGGGGATACGGTAAACCGAGAAGTGGTTAGTGCCGTTTAATTGTCAACTTGATCGAACTACTCTACGTCAAGCTAATGACGTAAAAGAAGCGCTTCTTGGGAGGCAACCCAGGATATGAGACCATAGAAACCCTTAGAATTTAGTACTCTATGCAAAAACCCAAAAAATCAGAAAAGGCTGGCTGAAAAAATATTTTTTCCAGGGACCTTGCAGGCGCCCGCCTGCAGGTTCCAGGCGGCCGCTTGCTGGCAGTCGCCCGCCTGCTGGTTCCAGGCGACCGCCTGCGGACCTGAGTTTTGAAAATTCAGTTTTTCAGCTTATATAAAAAAATAGAAAAAAATACAAAAACACAACCACAGCACTACAAACCCAATTACCCACAATTTTCTTCCTACAAAGTAGCCACAACCCCACTCCTAATCTAATTCAAACCTTAATCCTACCCTATATATACACACAACCTCTCTATACACATCCATTATGCTTTCAACTTACGAACTCTCTCATATACACAAAACACAACTCTACAACTCTTATTCTCAATTTCAATGGCCCCAAAGAGATCTCGAACTGTAGATAGCAGCAGCACCATTCCGACTACTGATTCTTCAAGGGGTACTGTTGCGAGGCCCCGATTGGTGGATAGGGCTGCTGAGGAGGAGTAAGCTAGGCTTCTGACTAAGCTGATTTTGAAGGAGAGGGGGGTTTTTCCATCAGGGAGGGATGGTGAGTTATTGTCGATGATTGCAGAAAAGGGTTGGATGACTTTTTGTGAGTCACCTGAGGCGGTCCCGATGAGTGTTGTTCGCGAGTTCTATGCGAATGCCAAGGCTGACAAGAATGGGTATTCTGTTGTTCGTGGGCTTACTGTTGATTATCAGCATGCGGTGATTCGCCGTGTTATTGGGCAGCGACAAAGGAAGCTCCAGAAGGAGAATTGGAATGAGAAGACCCCTGAGGATTTTGACTCAGATTTGATTATTGCTACTCTCTGTTAGCCGGGCACGGTGTGGAAGTTTAAGACGGGATCTAACGAGTATCGTTCTTTCCCGGCTGTTGCGATGAACAGGTATGCCCGTGCATGGAATGCCTTTATTTGTGCTAATATTTTGCCTTCTTCGCATGCACATGAGGTTACAGTTGAGAGAGCCAGGTTGTTGTGGGGGGTTTTGAATGAGGAGTATTATGTGGACCTTGGTGAGTTCATCTACCAAGGGATTTTGAAGTTTTTGAGGGGGAAGTCGCATTACAACATCCCGTATGCCTTTATTGTCACAAAGTTGTGCAAGGCAGTTGGAGTCCACTGGCCTTCTTATGAGCAGCTGCAGATGTCGGCCGCTCCTATTGATTCATCGACACTGAATGCGATGCAGGAGTGGACGGGTGGAGAGCCTGAGAAGCATGGTTTGGGATATCATCTCCCAGGAGGACGTCCAGCAGCTGGTGCTACGATGGCTAGACCCAGTCAGGCTCAGGGGGAGGCAGGTTCTTCCAGAGGCCAAGGAGGAGATGGTTCGGGTATGGCTGATGTCCAGTACAGGAGGCTTTCCAGGAGGATGGATGCGATGTATGAGTCGCATAGTAGGTTTGCGCGGGAGCTCACCCTAGCGCTTGGGACTGCTTTTAGAGGCCTTGAAGCTGACATCCAGTGGCCCATTTTTGGTGAGGACTCTGTTTATCCGCCTCCTGACACTCCACCCTCTGAGGGTGATGATGATGATGATTTCTCTAAGTAGGTATACCATGTGTTCCTTTCTATTACCTTCACTGGGGACAATGAAGATTTTAAGTTTGGGGGTAGTAGTTAAGGAACATATTTGTGTGTGTGTCATATAGTTGCATTTTCATGTAGTTTAGCTCATATAGTTGCATATTTTATCATATAGTTTTTTTTTAGTTTTATCATGTCATATAGCTCATGCATATACCATGATCCCTTTTGTGTTGCTTTATTGATTGATATGTGATATTGATGCGAGTGTAGTGATAGCGTTAGAGTGATGTTAATTCTTGTTAGGATGGCATGAATGCTAGAAATATTTGTAATTTCACTAAGTCTTAAATTATGCTTAAGGACTAGATTGTTGTCATGGTTTGATGGTTTTTGAGGTTAATCTATTGCTTGTACTTAGAATATATGATAGGCTCTTAATGATAAAAGGCATGAAAAGATAAAATTGGAGTAAAAATTGGAATTCATTGCTAGTTGTGGCTACGTCAAATGGCTAGTAGCCGGCTCATATTGTATGCGAGTAGTCTAGGGTTGAGCAAGATGGAGCGAAACGCACTTGCTCAGAAATTTAAAAAAAAAGAAAAAAAAGAGAAAAAAAGGGTGAAAAAATAAGAAAAGGGGACTTTGTGCGTAGTGACCTAAGGCTTTTATAGTCTGGGATCCGCTAACCTAACGCTCACTAAATAGGTACCATTGCATAAGTCTTTTGTGGACCTCACTCTTTGCACGATCAAATAAGCATTTCTTTATTTTGTTGAATAAAGCATGATTCCGTAATAAACTCCAGTGATCTTGAAGTGCTATAAGTCATTTTGTGTCTAGAATATATTCTTCATATAATCTTGTGATTGCCTTGAGGATAATTGAGTTATGATAATTGATCTAGTTTCGAAGCATATCTGTTAAGCATTCACACACACCACATTTCTAGTTGTATGTTAGCTTGCGTGATTTGATTGATCTTTAGTCACCCAATTGCATTTGTTGAGATGTCATATATTGGTTGGTTTAGTCATCGCGATAGGGATTACTGCATTCATGTACTTTGAATTCATGCATATTTTTATTTTTTTTGAGTCTGTGACGCTTGAGGACACACATCGATTTAAGTTTGGGGGTGTGATAAGTGGCATTTTATACCACTTAGAACGTCTTGTAATTGCTTGAATTGGTGTCTTGAAATCAAGTATTTTGTGTATTTGATGCATTTTTCTAGTGTTTTTGCATTTCAGGGTATAACTTGCATAATTAGGGGGATTTCATCATAATAAGCCTAAGGAAGTACTTGGAACCAGTTGCGGGGAATTGTGCGAAGAAATCAGCAAAATCAGAAGCAAGAAGTGGAATTTTCCAGAAGGTGTGCAGGCGCCCGCCTGGAGACTGCAGGCGACCGCCTGGAGAGCAGGCGCCCGCATGGGATTGGAGGCGGCCGCCTGGGGTCGGATTTTCAGATTCTGAATTTTCTAATTTGAGTTCTATTGGGCTTCTGCAACTGCTATTTCTTGTGGACTCTTATATAAGTAATCTTGGGAGACGTTTTCACAACAACAAGTAACATGCAAGGAGCAAGTAACAAGGAGAGAAGATTAAGAAGACCGTTTAGCACGCAACAACGAAGAAGAGGAAACATATGTTTATCTTGTGATTCTTTTAATTCGTTGTAACGGTGGATGCTAGTTTTCTTTACTCTTTGAACCTTAATACTCTTGTGACGTACTCTGTTTTATTAAGTATTTTTTAGTTTATATCATTGTGTTATTATCATGTTTATATATGAACCCATGGTGATGATGAGTTCTATCATGGGCTAATCGTGATCATGGGGTCGTAGCGGATTTACTATGGATTTCTTTAGTTAATTGTTTAATAACTTGGTATGTAATGATTGTATGATATCTAGCATAGGTTGTGCTTATTCGTCTTATGTGCGTCGCGAACATATAAGATAGCTTGTTAATCTCTTGTGAAGCGACAGTGAATCTTGAGATTTAGAGCTTGCTATGCTACCATAGGTTCATGTATTGTATGCATGATTAGTGGGTAACTCTAACCGTTTTACTTGCCCTGTGTAATCATAATAAATAACTTGCGCTTAAATCGTTATGTTGTCAAATTCTGTAGATATATAGGGTCTCAACATAATTGATGCCTATTCAACTTCTATCTTAATTGTGGATGCTTGGTAGAATGGTACTTGTGCAACGAAAGTTGGCTTTTATCAGTTTCGTGTTGCTCAATTAATATCATCACAGTTACATGCCAAGGGTAATAACAATGACTATTGAATGGAGTAGTAATGAAGTTACGATCTCATGTGTGTTTAATATTGTTAATTCAAGTGTTAATTTAAGTGTTTAATTCTCATAGTTAATAATTAGTTAATCAACCTTAAGTGTTATTGTCTTGACATTGAAAGGTAATCATACATTGGTGAGTAAGTGTTAATTAAATATAATTAATCAGAGTCTCTGTGGGAACAAACTAGAAATCATTCTATATTACTTGTGAATGTGTTTACTTGCGTGAATTATTAGCGCATGCTTTGTGTCTAACACAATGCAGTCCATTTCTTCAGGACTGGAAAAAGTGAGTGTGAGGAGTCCCACCTTAGATGGTGAAGGTGAGGGTGTGAGGGTGGGGAGCCAAGGTGAGACCTTGATGTAAGAAAAGAGTGAAAATGAGAGAAATGCAGGTACTTGAGATATAAGGGTGGATGTCATTGTAAGTGAGTAAATGAATGTCCAGGATGCAGACAGGGAGGGACTATCTCAGCAAACTCAAGCTGTTATAGATTTTACCTCCTTGGATGCTGAGACATTTACTCACCCTGTTCCAGCATATCAACTTCTAGCTGGACAGGGCAATGACAATGCAGAAAGAATGCTCAATTTGGTGCACACCACATAGTCCATGCAAAGAGCTAAGGGTTGTGACGGCCTCAACCTCGGGGTCAGGAGTTGACGTCACCAACAACAATAATAGCAATCATAATTCAATCCAAGACATTAATAATACATAACTACGACCCCTTTACCAAGACCTTTTCCAGGTTTAAATATGACTTAGGTTACAACTATTACAACCCAACTAATTACAAACAATCCCGACATAACTAACCTAATGCAGCAACTTAACAGACCAACTTTTGTCCAGCACAACTACCTCAGAGGAGCCTGACACAGAAGGAACTGGAACTCAGCCCCAACTACCACGGAAGAATCTCATAGGCATCTACAATACATATATAAAACATTCTGCAAGGGTGAGCAATTAATTGCTCAGAAGTACCACTATATGAATAACATGATAAAAAACAGTTTATGATAAAATAGCGACAGGAACAGGGATTATAGCTCATTTACAACACATGGTAAACATTCATAAACTGGATATTCAAAACTAGCATGCTCTGGAAAACAACAATATCATTCGTGTGTTGTGTATAATTACCAAAATTAAATCTTAGCATGCTATTTCATTTCCAAATCCACTGTATACTCACTTTTTCCGTTATGAGAATCACAAAGCCAAATCAGATACATACGGATATGTGAAGATAGCAGATGAGGCTATCAACACCAGACGGCTCTAACTGCCATCTCATTCACCTATTCCGGAACTCAAAGACTAGCTAAATCTCTGACTTGCTGGACTAATCGGTTATATAGTGCGCGCAACCGAATTAACCTCTTACGCCACCTCAATAGGCCTACTCTGGCCCCAATGTATCCCATATCTGATCTTTTTATCCATTTTTCAAAACACTTGTACCTATCTCATTTCAAAACCATTCAATTTACCAGCACACATATAAAATCCAGTTCGCAAATCATTTCATTCGAGATAGGTACCTTTCGAAGTTACTTTTCCCCAAAACAATTTGAAAACAGTGATTTATAACTATAGGGGATACGTAACTTAAAACATTTCTGTTCCATTACGAGAATAAAACATTTAGCTATTCATACGTACTGAACCATAAAAGAATGGTCAGGGGTACTTGCCTTGCAGAGCTTTACAACTATCACTGATCGACTCTGATTCAACTCGGACGCTCAGGCTTTATCGTCTAACCACTAGATTACCTTGGATTCGACTTCAATACTCAGGTTCTTCGGTTAAAACCCTACTGAGCTCGTCGATTGTCCACTAGGTTATCTTTAGTCCAACGTCCACTTTCGGTTTCCCGACTATAACCTACAGGGTCGAAATACTCTATGTTAGACGTCCAGGTATACTTGACATATCCTCGATACCAAACCTACCCAAACGATAACAAATTCCGACTCATAATTGTACATATTATAATAACACACGCAACAATTAGGGGTCACATTCTCGAAAAATTGGTTCGGTGTTCGTTTTCGAAAAAATACATATATTCGTCATCTTACAAAATTAGGGTTATTACTTTTGGCAAAATAGTTCACTACCACATACAATCAGATTTCACATACAACATACATATGTGTTTATATATACTCGTTCGACAGCCCGATAATTATTGGATACACCCCTGTATTTTCGTAGTTCGATTTCTCGGAAATTGGGTAGCACTTCCTTTATTTATCGGACTGACCCGTCGAACAACTGGACGTCAAACCAATCAATCACCATCGCAATCCAACTTCACCAGTCCCAACTAACAATTACAATTTCAATCACAACTCAGAAAACAGACAATCAATCCAAATAATTCCCGAACTGAATTATTTAACTACTATTACTTTTTATTTCGACTACAATAACATATGAACTAAATTATTTATTTTAAAATATTAGGACTCAGATATACATCATCATCATCCACCGTCCGCTCGTCGAAATTCATCGCGGACGGCGGTAAAATCCGCGGGTGCCCGATTAATTCGGATTTCCAACGCGTATTCCACCGATTAATTACGTATTTCCATACAGAAAAGTATTTGTATTATCACGAATCCAATCAATTTATTTCCTGCAAAAATTATTAAAATGAAACATAAAATAAACATCAATAACCAGTCAAACAAAGGCAACAAACAACAGCAATACCCATGCGCAGTCACCACTACACGCGCCACTGTCCTCTTGTAGCAACAAAAGGGGCGGCGCCAAAGCAGAGAAACAAAAGCAGTACATACGTATATACATCGACAATATATATATACATAACTCAGTGAAACCATCCGGAAACACCAGCCTCACCGGACTGGGCGGCGGCGGCGGCACCACAGAACCGGGCAACAAAAACAAAGATAAATCACTCGTGCAACAATCGCATTGAACACAAACACGCATACAGCCCTCCCCAGAGATGAAGCCGGCAGGGAGGGAATAGAATGAAACAGAGAAACAGCCACACAACAATTGACTGAATGCATACATATATATACGAATATATATAAATATGTACCAATCAAGCAGGGACAACCGAGGCCATCACCAGAATTAACCAAGAGCACAGGCGATAGTACCCAGGGAAACAAGGAACTGGAAAAACTCCGACCCGAGAGACTAAAGAACAGGGCTGCATTTTTTGTGTATTTGTGATGTGTTTTGTGTTTATTATATTTCTTTTTCCAATCACATCCTACCAACTATCTACTGATTAGCCAACTCTTGACACGTGTTTTATTTCCCTTTTTGACAGCCTCGATTCAACCCGCTTTTGTAATTTATCGAACCAAGTTGCAAATAAAATAATTTCAGAAAATTATCAAAATAGTCTTAAAATTTTCTAAAAATCCCGAAACTAATAAAATTAAATTTTCATAATTTTTAAAGCATTTATGAAATATAACTCGTATCCGCATTTCACAATTAATTAACCGAGCTGCACTTAAAACAAATTCAGAAAATCACGAAAATAGTCTTCAAATGTTACAAATATCCCGAAGTTTATAAAAACATAAATTTCGTAATTTTAAAATAATTTCTGAAATGCAATTTATACCCGCTTTTAACAATTAAAGGAATCAACGTGCGGGTCAAATTTATCCCAAAAATTTCCAAAATAATTTTTAAATTCTCGGAATATTCCAAACTTAAATAAATATGAGTTTCATAATTTTTTGAAGAATTCGGGAATTAAATACTGATTTTACAAATAAATGCAATCAGAAAATCAAACAGGGTTAAATAATTGATGAAATATTGATTTCTAAATTTTATAAAATCCCAAAAATAAATATTGTTATTATAGAAGCATAAAAACAATTTTAGAGACATCCCCCATATTTATGCAGATAAATCTGCCATAAAACCACTTTTAAAAGTAATAACGAGACAATACAGCTCAACAGACAATTATACAAATAATCCTCGTAAACCACTAACCATCCATAACTAATAATAAAACAATACATGGCTGACAGAACCCATACACATATTTTATTTATTTAATCACTCAATAATTTCACATTTAGATATTAAATATATACGAGTCGTTATTGAAAGAGATGTGTCCTAAATCCAATCATGTATGAAGATTTAGGAATAACTTTTATGTAATCTGTTTTGATTTCATTGAGATTAATAAAAGACTTGTTTTGGTTTTATTGTGGGCTTTATCTATTTAAGTGTTTAAATAAGATATACCATAGTTTAGAGTAAAGATTTTTATGGATTATGATGAGATCATAATAATGAGACCTAAAATATGATAACTCTGAACTTAAATATTTCCTGGTCGTAGGATTACTAACAGGTAATTAGTAATCCGCAAAGATCGGTACATACTATGCTTGCTTCATTATGAAGGATGTTTGTTCTCATAGACATTTGTGTGGTGACACTATAGCTAGTATGTAGGTGCTTATTATAGAATAAGTTCACTAAACATGACTAACACAAATGAACAACTGATGGAGTTCACTCACGTGTCAGCAGATGTTCACATAGTGATAGTTGTACAAGTATCCTTAGACTTGAGGTCATTATAGTCATCTTGTGTACACTGAACTATGCTTTGGTTTAGTTCTTAGTCTCTAGGGACAATTATAAGGGCTCTACTGGGTATAGGAATTTGTACACGAAGATAGTGTATGATCAATAAAGAATCTACCCCTTCCAGTGAAGGAAGAGAATGTTCAATGCTGATCCACTTATGCTAGTTCAGGAATCTCTGGCCAGAGTGAATGAAATTAGAAAGGAGTTTCTAATTTACATTGATTAGAACTAAGCATAGTGAATGGGAAAGCATATTATTAAATAATATAGGCTTGACACGAGTTTCATGCCTTGTATTTAATCATGACATTGCAGGGTAGAATGAATTAATTGTACGGTAACTATTCACTGAATAGGTTCTTGGTATTCTAAGCAGTGAATTCGTATTATCCGGATAGTCGCGATATGCTGAGAAGTATCCCTCACGATGTAGAATAAACATGATTAGTTTATTAATTAATCATATTTAATAAATTAAAGAATTTATATAAATAATGATAAAATAATTTTATTAATATTTATTTCTACTACCGGCTTAATATTGAACCTACAGGGTCACACCATAAAAGAGAATGATTTAATGGTGGAGGAATTAATTAATAATGGCTGGTAATTATTTATTTGTGAAATGAATAATTAATTAGCAAATTTAATAATTGATTAAATGAGATTTAATTAATTATAAATTAATTAAGAAAAGTTCTTAATATTATTAATTAAGAATTTAATTTTGGAAATCAAATCAAGTGAGAGAATTATTTTTCTAAAGTGTTTAGAAAAGGGATTAATGATTAAAAGGTGTTTTAATTATTAGTTAATTGGTTAATAAGAATAATCAATTAAAGGGTTAATAATAATAATAATATTTTATGGAAAATTTTCAGCTGAAAATTTTGCCTATAAATATACTATTATAAACCCTATTTGCCTCAACCCAAAATACAAACCCTAATTCTAAAGTAGAGAATAGAGGGAGGCAACTAATTCTCTCAACCTCTTCCTCCTCCATCACATTGATCTCTTGGTGGATACCGGTGGAGTGCTTCACACTTGAGGAGCAGCTACTAGGGATCTCCACTCGTCGTTCTTGGATCGCTTTTAAAGGTTAGAAACGATCCCATATGATTTAATCACGATTTGTATGCCTTTATTTGGATTTTATAACAAGAAAATTGTTTCACCATGCTTCCGTGATGATTGAAATCCTACAATGGTATCAGAGCATAGGTTGTATGCATATAGATCTGTGGTAAAAATTTCAGAATTTTATGATATTGTATGAATTTATTATGATTTTTGCAAGTTATATCATGGATTAATTATGACTGATTAGAAATTGTTTCTCAGAATTATTTTGACTGTAGATCTGGGTTCTACAAGTATTGTAGATCGTCTGGGTATTTTTTTCATAATTTTCTGATGTGTGGATTAATTATTATGATTTTTTGAAGTTGTTTTAATTAAATTTGTAATTAAATATATGTATATATAGTATATATATATATATTTGTTTGCTGTTATAATTAAAGAAAAGGAGGGCGGCACGGTTTTCTGTGCAACACAAGGCGGCGGCGGCGGCTGACAGGCGCGGAAGAAAGGGTGTCGCGCATTTTGGGAATGCGTTACACCCCGTGGCGCATTCACGGAATGCGTTACACCTTTTAATGGCTTAAAAGGGTTGTAACACATTACCGGAATGCGCTACATGGCTTGTAACGCGTTCTTCTAATGCGTTACATCCCATCTGTTATTTTTAAATTTGATTTCTGGGAGTTTCGTAACTCCGTTTTGGGCGTGCAATATATCGTTGGATTCATTTTTCTGAGACGGATCTAATGGAATGGTCAAATATTTTTTATATAAAAGTTTTGAACTGTTTATATTCCCGAAAGTGTTTTAAAGCATGTTTTAATTGTTTTAATTGCTTTTAAATGCTATAATAAATTCATACATCATTATATCAATGTGTGACATGATAATTGCTTGCATGCTTACTTGTTTATTTATTTTTATATATGAGATATATGCCTATGTTTACCATGCGATGATAGATTTAGGTAAACTTAATTCAATATAAGGCGTGCTCTAGAAAATCTAGAATAGGAATCATTTCTTGCCTTAACAATAATATTATGAATACAATCATGAGATTCTTGTGTTTATGAAACACATAATTAAATATGAATTTTTAATATTGAGAGAAAGGATGATTCTGTCAAAAGCAGATTTCTATCTGTAAGAAAGGGGTATTAAGTGACGCCTCTTAACAATGTTCCCCCCGATCTGGGAATCATCTGATTATCGATTATTGATTTGAAATATTTAATTTAAAAGGAAGAATCTCTTTATAATATGATTATGATTGTAACATAATATAATCCCTCTAAAATTAAATAATATCAAGTAGTAATTGGCCAATGACACAACGGACTTGTGTCGGTCAAAGCCTTCCAACATGGTAGAAAGTAGTTCTTATTTTTAAATCATTATCGTTTCGTGCTACAGCCGAGGGCTTTGATTTTGAAATAAGAAATACTTGTCTATTACATAGAGATGTGTACATTGAATTAGAATCTAAAGGTCGTTACGTGCTGCAGCCGTGGGCCGTTGGAGACTGATTCAATTGTACGAAATGTTGGGTTAGACTTGACTTAGAATATTAAGTTTGTCGTGCTACAGCCGTGACTCAAGTATTCAAGAGGCTAAAGTTTTATTAGGGAATAACATAAGATATAATTGACAAGGGTTGTCTGCCTATTGAACATCACATGACGTTTCGTGCTACAGCCGTGGTTGTGTGATGGAATATAGGATCCCTATTCCCACTAGCATTATGAATGCTTAATTTTCACTTAGGGGTTGTATAAATTAGATAAACTAGTGGGAGCCACTTATGAATAAAGACCTGATTCATATAGTGTTTTTGAAATGAAATTGAATATTTGCTAAGTGTTGTTATGTGTTCATCATTTACAGATTTATAATATACGTTATGTCTTCTGCACTATCACTCCGGAGCATACTAGATGCTCACAAGTTGACTGGTCCTAATTTTGCTGACTGGCTTCGAAACTTGAGAATTGTTCTCAGGGTTGAGAAGCTGGAATATGTGCTTGATTCACCTAAGCCTACTGAACCTGCTAACGATGCACATAATGATGAACATGTTGTGTATCGTAAGTGGATAGATGATGCAAATGTTGCTCAATGCATCATGCTAGCTTCCATGAACATTGAGCTACAGAAGCAGCATGAGCATATGGATGTTCACACTATCCTTATGCATCTACAAGAGTTATATGATGTGGCAGGGAGGACAACTCGATATGAGATATCGAAGGAGCTGTTCGGTTGTAGGATGTCTGAGGGATCATCTGTGAATGACCATGTACTTAAGATGATCAATTTTATTGAACGTCTTGGACAACTTGGTTTTGCCATGGATGGGGCTGAGCCAAGACTTGGTCTTGTAATCACTTCCGAGTTCGTTCTCGCAGTTTGTTGTGAACTTTCACATGAATAAGCTGGATGTCAGCCTGCCTGAACTCCACAACATGTTGAAGACTGTGAAATCGAATTTTCCCCCTAAGAAGAGTTATGTTCTTCTAATTGGTGAAGGTTCCAATCCTAAGAAAAGGAAGAATAACCCCTCCAAGAAGAAGAAAGTAGGTGAGAAAAAGCCGGTTCCACCAAAAGCTGAAGACCCCAAGAGCAAAGCTGTTTGCTTTCACTGTAACAAGGTGGGGCACTGGAAGAGGAACTGCAAGGTTTACCTTGCATAATTGAAGAAGAAGAAGGGTAGTGAGACTACCGCTTCTGATTCAGGTATGTTCATGATCGAAGTTAATATGTCACTAAGTTAAATTTCTACTTGGGTATTACATACCGCCTGTGGTTCTCATATTTGCAATTCATTGCAGGGACTAAAGGGAAGTAGGACTCTTGAAGAATATGAGGTGATTCTACGTATGGGCAATGGAGCAAGGGTTGCCTCCATATCTGTAGGATCATTTAGTTTATATATGCCTACAGGAAAGACTATTATTTTAAATAATTGTTATTACGTTCCCTCTATTGTGAGGAATATTGTTTCTATTCCTATGATGGATTTGGATGGTTTTTCATTTATTATTAAGAATAATGAATGTTCTATTCTTAGAGATAATGTTCTTTATGGACGTGGTACTTTAAGTAATGGTCTGTATGTATGTGATGTAGAGCATAATTTACTTCAGATTGAACAAACTAATAAAAGAAAAAGGGATGATGAAAATCTCACTTTCTTGGGGCACCGCAGACTTGGTCATATTAGTGAAAATAGACTGCGGACATTGCATAAGGAAGGGTTACTTGACCCCTTTGATTTTGAATCATATCCTATATGCGAGTCTTGTCTATTGGGTAAAATGACCAAATCTCCATTTAGTGGACATGGAGAGAGGGCTGCAGATTTGCTAGGATTGGTACACACAGATGTATGTGGACCAATGTCTACGCAAGCCATGGGTGGATTTTCATACTTCATTACTTTCATAGATGATCAATCTAGATTCAGATATGTGTATTTGATGAAACACAAGTCTGAAGCCTTTGAAAAGTTCAAAGAATATAAGTATGAAGTGGAGAAACAAACCAAACATAGTATTATAACTCTTCGATCAGATCGAGGTGGTGAATACTTGAATGGAGAGTTTCTAGATTATCTCAAAGAAAATGGTATAGTCTCCCAGTGGACTCCTCCATATACTCCACAGTTGAATGGGGTATCTGAAAGGAGAAATCGAACTTTGTTAGACATGGTTCGGTCCATGATGAGCTATGCGAATCTTCCAGTATTCCTATGGGGTTATGCATTGGAAACCTCAGCATATTTACTGAATAAGGTGCCTTCCAAATCTGTTCCTCAAACTCCATATGAGATATGGAAAGAAAGGAAACCGAGTATTAAACACGTTAAGATTTGGGGATGTCCAGCTTATGTCAAGAAAGTTGACCCAGATAAGCTGGAATCTCGATCCGTAAAATGTAATTTTGTGGGATATCCTAAAGAGACTTTAGGGTATTACTTTTACACCGATCATCAGGTGTTTGTCTCCAGACACTACCTTCTTGGAAAAGCAGTTAATCATTGAAGGAAACAGTGAGAGCAAAATTGAACTTGATGAAGTTCAAGAAGCACAAACTACTACGGATCAAGTGGAAACACCTGTTCAGACTGAACAACCTTCTGTGGAACAGCCCATTCGTAGGTCAGGGAGAGTGTCTCGCCAACCTGAGAGGTATTATGGCCTTGTCATTGAGAATGACAATGAGTTGTCAATCATTGATGATGACGACCCTGTGACCTATAATGAGGCTATGAGTAGTGTTAACTCAGAGAAATAGCATAGTGCCATGAAATCTGAAATGGAATCTATGTATACCAACCAAGTATGGACTCTGGTTGAGGCGCCAGAAGGTGTTAAGCCTATTGGGTGCAAGTGGGTATACAAAAGAAAGATTGGAGCAGATGGCCAGGTGGAGACCTATAAGGCCAGGCTCGTGGCAAAAGGATTCAAACAAAGGTAAGGGATTGACTTTGATGAAACTTTTTCGCCTGTAGACCTGTTAAAATCAATTCGGATTTTGCTTGCGATTGTTGCTTACTACAACTATGAGATCTGGAAAATGGACGTGAAAATGGCCTTCCTCAATGGGGAACTTGAAGAAGAAGTGTATATGACACAGCCAGAGGGTTTTCTTTCCAAGGGAAATGAACACCTAGTGTGTAAGCTGCTGCGAACCATATATGGTTTAAGGCAAGCTTCTCGTAGATGGAACATCCATTTTGATGAGACAATCAAAGATTTGGTTTTATCAAAAAAAACATAGATGAACCATGTGTCTACAAGAAGGTTAGTGGGAGCGCGGTAACATTTCTTGTATTGTATGTGGATGACATACTTCTTATAGGAAATATTTTGCGACGCTTTCATCTGATTAGGGAGATTGTTGAAAGAGGAGATGTCAACGTCAAAAGAGTTGACACACATAACAACATAGCAGACCCTTTTACAAAGCCACTTTCTCAAAGTCACTTTGATCGTCATAAAGACAAGATGGGTATTAGATACCAGAGTGATTGGCTTTAGTACAAGTGGGAGATTGAAAGAGATGTGTCCTAAGTCCAATCATGTATGATGATTTAGGAATAACTTTTATGAAATCTGTTTTGATTTCATTGATATTAATAAAAGACTTGTTTTGATTTTATTGCGGGCTTTATTTATTTAAGTGTTTAAATAAGATATACCATAGTTTAGAGTAAATCTTCTTATGGATTATGATGAGATCATAATAATAAGACCTAAAAGATGATAACTATGAACTTAAATATTTCCTGGTCGTAGGATTACTAACTGGTAATTAGTAATCCGCAAAGATCGGTACATACTATGTTTGCTTCATTATGAAGGATGTCTGTTCTCATAGACATTTGTGTGGTGACACTATAGCTAGTATGTAGGTGCTTATTATAGAATAAGTTCACTGAACATGACTCACACAGCTGAACAACTGATGGAGTTCACTCACGTGTCAGCAGATGTTCACATAGTGATAGTTGTACAAGTATCCTTAGACTTGAGGTCATCATAGTCATCTTGTGTACACTGAACTATGCTTTGATTTAGTTCTTAGTCTCCAGGGACAATTATAAGGGCTCTACTGGGTATAGGAATTTGTACATGAAGATAGTGTATGATCAATAAAGAATCTACCCCTTCCAGTGAAGGAAGAGAATGTTCAATGCTGATCCACTTATGCTAGTTCAGGAATCTCTGGCCAGAGTGAATGAAATTAGAAAGGAGTTTCTAATTTACATTGATTAGAACTAAGCATAGTGAATGGGAAAGCATATGATTAAATAATATAGGCTTGAAACGAGTTTTATGCCTTGTATTTAATCATGACATTGCAGGGTAGAAGAAATTAATTGTACGGTAACTATTCACTGAATAGGTTCTTGGTATTCTAAGCAGTGAATTCGTATTATCCGGATAGTCGCGATATGCTGAGAAGCATCCCTCGCGATGTAGAATAAACAAAATTAATTTATTAATTAATCATATTTAATAAATTAGAGAATTTATATAAATAATGATAAAATAGTTTTATTATTATTTATTTCTACTACTGGCTTAATATTGAACCTAAGGGTCCCACCATAAAAGAGAATGATTTAATGGTGGAGGAATTAATTAATAATGACTAGTAATTATTTATTTGTTAAATGAATAATTAATTAGCAAATTTAATAATTGATTAAATGAGATTTAATTAATTATAAATTAATTAAGAAAAGTTCTTAATATTATTAATTAAGAATTTAATTTTGGAAATTAAATCAAGTGAGCGAATTATTTTTCTAAAGTGTTTAGAAAAGGGATTAATGATTAAAAGGTGTTTTAATTATTAGTTAATTGGTTAATAAGAATAATCAATTAAAGGGTTAATAATAATATTTTATGGAAAATTTTCAGCTGAAAATTTTGCCTATAAATATACTATTATAAACCCTATTTGCCTCAACCCAAAATACAAACCTTAATTCTAAAGTAGAAAATAGAGGGAGGCAACTAATTCTCTCAACCTCTTCCTCCTCCATCACATTGATCTCTTGGTGGATACCGGTGGAGTGCTTCACACTTGAGGAGCAGCTGCTAGGGATCTCCGCTCATCGTTCTTGGATCGCTTTTAAAGGTTAGAAATGATCCCATATGATTTAATCACGATTTGTATGCCTTTATTTGGATTTTATATCAAGAAAATTGTTTTACCATGCTTCCGTGATGATTAAAATCCTACAGTTATATCCTTCCCCCTTAAAAAGATTCTGTCCTCAGAATCTGATCAAACTATACATGAGGATATTTGTCAAGCATATCTGACTCTAACTCTCAAGTAAATTCTTCGACTCAAGGATTTATTCAAAGCATACTCAATATAGACATAAACTCATTCCTAAGGACTCGCTCTTAACGATCTAGGATTTAGATCGATTATTCCACGCAGAAAAAATTTGGATGAGAGCCCATTGGCTTCTAATCAATGGTTTGATTCAAATCAGAAACATATCGCTTTAACATTGACACACGGAATACACTATAAATTTGCTACAACTGCAGTGGCAATATCAACTTATGGGCAACTTTACCTATATCTATCAATTACCTCGAATGGTCCATTATAGCTAGGACTCAACTTGTCCCTTCTATTCCAACCTAGCCAACATCTCTCAAGGTGCAACTTTTGTCAACACCAACGATCTTATTTTACATCCACACTCTTTTGATGCACATCCGCCGTCTTTCTTAGTCTATACCGGACTGCTTCCATTCTTTCCCAAGTCAACACCACTACATCCTTGATGTGCTGAATTATTTATGAACCTGACAACATCTCTACTCCTACTTTTTCGCAATAAAGGGGAACCCACACTTATGTCTACACAGGGCTTTGCAAGGTAGCATTCCCCTACTAGCATGATAACTATTAACATAGAAAAACTCAATCAATGGTAGGTGATCACCTCAGTTTCCTTTTAGATCCAAAATATATACTCTCAACATATCTTATATCGTTTGAATCATCTTTTCACTTTGGCCCTTCGTCTACGGATGATAGATGGTACTCACTTTTAACTTAATTTCCAAACATTTGAACACTTCTTACTCATTTCCATCAATTAAGGCTTGAAAATAATCTCATATACTCACTTCTTATCACCTTCAGATACTCAACTTCAACTCCCATAGTTTCCAATTCCTTTACTAATTCCTTAGCAATCTTAACCACATTTAATCATTTTTCCCTGCACGAGACATAAACTACTACACGGGCTTTGCTTAGATGGTTGTTAGTGAAATACTCAAAATCTTTTGTTATTTTCAACCAAAATTCATACTTTAAAACTTTGCATATAATTGCTTCCCTTCTAATCTTCGTAGGGAAATCCTGGGGCATTCTACATGGACTTTCTTAATCCTTAGACAGCTGAGGATGTTATCAATAAATACAATTTGCTTTTCCAAGTACTCCTTATACACCATGTTCCTTGATTCCTTATAGACAAATGATGCACTTATTACTCCACATAATATCACCAGGACTTGCAATGCTCATAACTTATCCTAATTACAATCTTTGACATGTCCTCAGGTTGTATCTTAAGTCAATCCCGTAGAATTTACACACTCCTTGAATTAGGTCACATAAGTAATCAATTCTTTATAGAGGTTACTTATTCTTATTCGTCATTTTGTTAAACTCCCGATAATCAGTACACAATCTCATAATTTCATTCCTCTTTCCCAGCAACATCACTGGTGTACCCCAGAGAACTATATCTGGTATGCTTACTTCCATTTCTAATAACTTTTACCATTATCAAACTAATTATTTCGTTCCACTGGCCTCCAGAGACTCCAGGGCATTTATTTATTACCGAAAATTCCTCCAGCTTAAGTATTCTCTTCTTCGTATCTTTATAGATGGTAGATCTACCTTATATCATTAGCTTATTATTTCTTTTCTCGCATGATTGGAAGAATTCCTTATATTGCTTCTGCATCCAGAAACTTACCTTACTATTGGCTTCAGTACACTTTACACTTCGCTTCTTCTAAAACCACTCCTTGCCATAATACAGGACAATCAACTCAATCCTAAAATCACATCAAACCCCTCTAGCTCGGAGGGTGTCAGATCAACTGCAACTACGTCCAACTTCTAAACACTTGATTTCTTGGTTCTTTTGAAAGTTCTATCTCTAGCTGAGCTAGATGGTGGCCCTTGGGATGTAGTATCTTGAATACCCGTTCTACAACTCCTTGCAATATGCCCACTCTTTCCATAATTATGATACATAACTCCTGGATTTTCTGGATTACATTCCGATGCATAATGACCCTTATATCCACACTTGAAATATTGCACATTCTTTTTACACGCACCACTGCGTCTCCTGTCATAGGACTTGCAATCCACTGCTCCCTTGACTGACTGGGCTGGAGTGGAAGCAACTGAAGTAGCACTAGATCTAGCCTGAAATAAACTCTATCTCCGGAATCTCTTACTCCTGTTCCGGCCAAACCAATTCTCAAATCCTTGAATGGATTCTCCTTGGTCTGCTTTATCCTTAACACCTTTCGACTTCCTTTTCTTATCACTTTCGTCCTTAACAGTCAACTTCTGGTCACTTTCCATTACCAGGGCGGCCTGAACCATAGAGGAGTATGTCTTGGGTTGCAATGCCACAACTCCTCTGTAAATTTCAGGCTTCAACCCTTGTTGGAACCTCCTTACTTTCTGAATCTCCATACTTACATACTCAGGAACTGATCGGGCCAATTCTGTAAACTTGGCCTCATACTCCAACACACTTCTTTCATCTTGTTTCAGTTCTAGAAACTCGACTTTCAACTGATTCTTTAAACTATCGAGAAATATTTCTCCAAGAATAATTCTGTAAATCTTGTCCAAGAAACAGGGCCTTCTCCTTCCAACGCTCGAGTGGATTCCCACCAATAATTTACTTCATTCTTAAGAAAGTAACTCTCATAATCGGTTTTAAGATCATCACTTACTTGCGTGGGGGTAAATGCCTTTTCCATTTCCTTCAGCCAATTTTTGGCAATAACAGGATCCACTTCGCCCTTGAACTCTGGGGGCTTAACAGACTGAAAGGATTTAAAACTGGTAGTTTGGTTTAGCTCTCCTTGTTGATGTTGTTGCTGCTGAATCTATTGGATTAACTGCAACTGTTGTTGCTGTTGCTGGCACAACAAGTCTAGAATTTCATTTATAACTGGACCCTTTGTCAAACTACTACTATTTTCTTTAGAGTGGGTAGCTTTCTTGGGTGGCATTTTCCTGAGCTATAGAGATAAGTTCGTTCAAAATATAGCAAAATGTTTAACAAAAGATATCACCGTTTAAACGGTGCACCTGTATCAGGAAAATGCTGCCCAATAAAATACCCATGTCCTTAATATCGGGGTCCATTTACAAAAGAAATCTAGATTAATAGCACTAGTAACATAGCAACAATGACAGTAGCAGAATCAACAATAGTACAGGAAAACCGGAATACAATACTAAACACCGTAGTATGGCTCCTCATTATAACAGCAACTAACTAACTTCCTGTCACTACTCAATTACCATAGCAAAACTAATCTGGTATACAATGAAACTTGGTCGGCTATAACAGCCACCAATTACACAGAGCCAACTAGTAATTCAAGTCAAGCTTAAGGAATGTTGGACTCTTCTAGGCACCGTGGTCCAAATTTCAACTAAGCATTCCTCTAAGGATGATTTCTTATCAACCACAAGTGATTCAACAATCACTGAGTTACCTTTCCTTCCCAAGGTGACTTTTCATCTCCTACCATTAACCTATCTTCCACAGGGTTAACCTTTCTAAAACCGCAACCTTCAATATCGAATTATGAATCCCCTTTACTATTATCGTTTCTGAGATAGCTAGCAACCCGATTTAAAACTTCTATTCCCTCCAGACAGTCAACTCTCGTTGACTTTCAATAACCAGGACTGTCTAATTATAAAAGCTACTGACAATTCACTGCTTCGGGACTTCAAATAAAATTTCAAAGTTAAAGAATCAATCAAATAAGAAGGAACGGTGAGGAAGATATAGGTATGACCGAGAGTAACCATACAAGTACATAAGATGGCCAGTCTTAGTACCGCATAGCTCACAACACATATTTCGGTGATGTCCCCACCAGACCCTTTTGTCACACAGACAAATGGTCAACTCATATGCATTATCTGCCCCAATCAACCGATCTCCGAGGGAAGAAATAATGTTTAGATAGAGATTTACAAATAAGGAGGGAGAAAATTCAATTTATAATTGAAACAACAGAACACTAAGTGACTTACTCCGAGTTCTCAACTTTCTCACATGAAAAGTAAGCAACTTATAGGATAAGAAACAATGACTCTGGAAACAAAATACATTTCAAGAAAGAAGTATAAGGGTTCAAATATACCACCTCCTGTTCTGATCCGCATTCAATATAAAACTGGGCGGTCATAGCAGCCAATGACTATTTTCATTCCATCTAAACTCACCGACATCGCACACTCGATCCAGCAACACTCCTTGACATAGGAAATGCGTTATTGAGGAATAATGTTGGTGTCTCTTCAACTGACACAACAAGGGCCCGCTCAACACTGAATCCTCGCAATCAGACTCATTTTCTCGAGGGAAAAACTAGAAATCTCTATCGATAATTACTAATAATACATATGCGAAGGAAACGTATTCTAGGTTAGGGCAGTTCCAGTCAATCCTCAATAAACTTCAGGGTTACGCTTCTGAAACCCTTGATTAAACTCGTAGGCTTGCTCCTCTGATTGAGTTGTTGACTCACATCTATATATAAATCTTCCTATACTCTTTTGACTCTCTTATGAAACTAAATCAGGGACTCAAACCTGTAGCTCTGATACCAACTGTGACGGCCTCGACCCCGGGGTCAGGAGTTGACGTCACCAACAATAATAATAGCAATCATAATTCAATCCAAAACATTAATAATACACAACTACGACCCCTTTACCAAGACCTTTTCCAGGTTTAAGTATGACTTAAGTTACAAACTATTACAACCCAACTAATTATAAATAATCCTGACATAACTAACCTAATGCAGCAACTCAACAGACCATCTTTGGTCCAGCACAACTACCTCAGAGGAGCCTGACACAGAAGGAACTGAAACTCAGCCCCGACTACCACGGAAGAATCTCCTAGGCATCTGCAATACATATATAAAACATTCTGCAAGGGTGAGCAATTAATTGCTCAGCAGTACCACTATATGAATAATATGATAAAAATAGTGTATGATAAAACAGCGACAGGAACAGAGATTATAGCTCATTTACAACACATGGTAAACATTCATAAACTGGACATTTAAAACTAGCATGCTCTGAAAAATAATAAAAGAATAGTCAGGGGTACTTGCCTTGTAGAGCTTTACAACTATCACTGATCGACTCTAATCCGACTCGGATGCTCAGGCTTTATCGTCTAACCACTAGATTACCTTGGATTCGACTTCAATACTCAGGTTCTTTGGTTAAAACCCTACTGAGCTCGTCGACTGTCCACTAGGTTATCTTTAGTCCAACGTCCACTTTCGGTTTCCCGACTATAACCTACAGGATCGAAATACTCTATGTTAGACGTCCAGGTATACTTGATATATCCTCAATACCAAACCTACCCAAACGATAACAAATCCCGACTCATAATTGTACATATTATAATAACACACGCAACAATTAGGGGTCACATTCTCGAAAAAATTGGTTCGGTATTCATTTTCGGAAAAATACATATATTCGTCATCTTACAAAATTAGGGTTATTACTTTTGGAAAAACAGTTCACTACCACATACAATCAGATTTCACATACAACATATATATGTATTTATATATACTCGTTCGACAGCCCGATAATTATTGGATACACCCCCGTATTTTCGTAGTTCGATTTCTCGGAAATTGGGTAGCACTTCCTTTATTTATCGGACTAACCCGTCGAACAACTCGACGTCAAACCAATCAATCACCATCACAATCCAACTTCACCAGTCCCAACTAACAATTACAATTCCAATCAAAATTCAGAAAACAAATAATCAATCTAAATAATTCCCGAACTGAATTATTTAACTACTATTACTTTTTAATTTGACAACAATAACATACGAACTAAATTATTTATTTTAAAATATTAGGACTCAGATATACATCATTGTCCACCATCCGCTCGTCGAAATTCATCGCGGACGGCGGTAAAATCTGCGGGTACCCAATTAATTCGGATTTCCAACGCGTATTCCACCGATTAATTACATATTTCCATACAGAAAAGTATTTGTATTGTCACGAATCCAGTCAATTTATTTCCTGCAAAAATTATTAAAATAAAACATAAAACAAACATCAATAAGCAGTCGAACAAAGGCAACAAACGGCAGTAATACCCACGCGCAGTCACCACTACACGCTTTGCACCGTCCTCTTACAACAACAAAAGGGGCGCCGCCAAAGTAGAGAAACAAAAGCAGCACATACGTATATACATCGACAACATATATATATACATAACTCAGTGAAACCAACCGGAAATACCAGCCTCACCGGACTGGGCGGCGGCGACGGCACCACAGAACTGGGCAACAAAAACGAAGACAAATTAATCGTGCAACAATCGCACTGAACACACACACGCCTACAGCCCTCGCCGGAGATGAAGCTGGCGGCGAGGGAATAGAACGAAAGAGAGAAACAGCCACACAACAATTGACTGAATACATACATATACATACGAATATATATAAATATGTACCAATCAAGTAGGGACAACCGAGGCCATCACTAGAATTAACCCAGAGCACAGGCGATGGTACCCAGGGAAACAAGGACCGGGAAAAACTCCGACCCGAGAGACTAAAGAATAGGGCTGCATTTGTGTGTATTTGTGATGTGTTTTGTGTTTATTATATTTTTTTCCAATCACATCCTGCCACCTATCTACTGATTAGCCAACTCTTAACACGTGTTTTATTTCCCTTTCTGATAGCCTCGATTCTACCCGCTTTTGCAATTTATCGAACCAAGTTGCACATAAAATAATTTCAAAAAATTATCAAAATAGTCTTAAAATTTTCTAAAAATCCCGAAACTATTAAAATAAAATTTTCATAATTTTTAAAGCATTTATGAAATACAACTCGTATCCGCATTTCACAATTAACGAACCAAGCTGCACTTAAAATAAATTCAGAAAATCATGAAAATAGTCTTCAAATTTTACAAATATCCCGAAGTTTATAAAAACATAAATTTCGTAATTTTGAAATAATTTCTAAAATGCAATTTATACCCGGTTTTAACAATTAAACGAATCAACGTGCGGGTCAAATTTATCCCAAAAATTCCCAAAATAAATTTTAAATTCTCGGAATATTCCAAACTTAAATAAATATGAGTTTCATAATTTTTGAAGAATTCGGGAATTAAATACAGATTTTACAAATAAATGCAATCAGAAAATCATACAGGGTTAAATAATTGATGAAATATTAATTTCTAAATTTTATAAAATCCCAAAAATAAATATTATTATTATAAAAGCATAAAAACAATTTTAGAGACATCCCCCATATTTATGCAGATAAATCTGCCTTAAAACTACTTTTAAAAGTAATAACGAGACAATACAGCTCAACAGACAATTATACAAATAATCCTAGTAAACCACTAACCACCCATAACTAATAATAAAAAAATACATGGCCGACAGAACCCATACACATATGTTATTTATTTAATCACTCAATAATTACACATTTAGATATTAAAAATATACGAGTCGTTATAAGGATGCCATCACAGCTTTGCCCTCAACAGCTGGTGATGTTGATTATGAGACTGGTGGTTCAGAAGAATTCTTTGGAGGTGAGGGTGGAGACAGTGAAGAAGAGCCATTGGACATAGGGGGGAAGTAGGCCCTAGTTCCAGATCAAGCATGCCATCATGGGCCTTCTCCAAGAAATGTGATGATCACCATTTCAAGACGATACTCATCCAACTTATCAGCCAAACTCAGTCTGTACTTCAATCAACCACAAATGCTAGCACCAAGAAGCGTCTGCAAGCACATCTTTCTACTCTCCAACTACAGCAAATCTCAGGCTACCAACAAAGTCAAAATGTCTCCCTCATCAAAAATGAAGTTGATCATAAGAAAGACATCTCTAACAAGTTGGAAGCTAGACTTCCAGAGACAACAATGATAGACATCAAAAGATAGCTCAGGAAAAACTCTGATCTTGCAACCAAGGTGGATTCCTTGGACAAAAGAATGGTTTCTATGGAAGCTTCTCTTACAACAATCCATCTACACCAAGCTCAACAAACAGACTTGCTTCCAAAACTGGTGGTTGCACACCTCCTCCTCTACTCAACTTGCTGATAACAAAAAGGGGGAGAAAGAGAGTTCTAGGAGTGAGGGGGAGCAAAAAGTGCTTAACATTCAAGTGAGTAAAGCAATTATGCCAATATTTGCTTTCATAAAGCCACCAGCTAAGGATAGCATTGATCTGATAAATGAAGCACCAGCCACTTTGAGAGCAGCTGAGAAGAAGCAGTTTAGTCCAATCAACTGGGAGAAAATTGATGAGGATATTCAAAAGAAATTTGGTCTAGAAAAGAAGCCAGAATAATCAGCCATTCATCACTCTCAAGTCAGGAAAATTTCTGTGAATGATATGAGCATGAACTATCTGGAGAGAGGCCAGGCATCCTGCATCAAATCCCCAAAGGAAGATCTTATCATGAAGCCAATGGTGAACTACCCAAAGTCTTCACTCAAGAACCCTTTGGACACAGTGTATGAGACACCAAAGCCTGATGAGAAGAAGCTGTTGGCCAGGTCTATAGCATTCTACAAAGATCCTGCAGATTCAGCTCTAAAAAGGAGAATTGCCAAGGTTTTCAGAAATGGTAAGAAAATTTGTGTGGTGGCTGGACACCCTCAATTTGTTGAAGCAAAAAGGGAAGAAAAGGCAAGATTGAAGCAAGAAAAGAAGCAAGATGCTCTAGATGCTAAAAAGCTCAAACAAATGAAGGATCAAGCTGCTATCTTGGCCAAGTTGCAAGCTGTGAAACCCACACAACAAATTCCTGAACAACCATCTGAAACCACTGAATCTAAAGATCAGAAAATGCAAGAAGCACCTCAAAAGAAAAGAAAATTCAGATACAAGCTTCATCCTAAGAGAAAATTGGATTTCAGTGATGAGGAGATGGAAGACTAATTTCCCAAAGAGTCTACTTCTACAACAACTCAAACATTCATGCCCTCTATGGCACATGAAGAATTCAAGATAGATCCATCCAAGAATTTCCATGGTGAACCTATTATTCCAAAGGATGAGCCAATAGACTGGGATAGTCTACCAATTCTTGAACTCAATCTACCTCATTTCATGAAGCCAAAGAAAACAAAGATCAGAGCAGTCAAGAAAGTGAAGCCCTCAACTCTCAGATCCAAGTCCCTAACCAAAGCTCAAACCAAGGTCAACAAGGGAGATATCATGTACATCTGTGACATCAAGGAATTCTCTGATCTAAACCTCTATCTAGATGAACTGGAAGAAGTTAGAAGGATTGATGCTTACAGGAATCTACCTGAAAGGCTAGTATTCAAGTACAAGGGAGCAAAAGAGATGACATGGCCACTTCACAGGATTCTTCAAGAGATCCAATCTATACTGATAAAAGTCTATTCATCTTTCAAGAAGAACTTTGGATTCAATGTGATAGCTAGAAGACTAGTTCTAAAGAAGATTGAAGAACTGAGGAATATTAGAGCCAGAGATGCACTCCCAAAGACTTTAACTATGCCTTACACAGGAAGTAGAGTGCATCTAAGGCCCTAATGGCTGATGGAATTCTTGGATGATAAGGGAGTTAGAATATTCTTCAGACTAGAGGACCAGCTGAGCATCTCTAGCAATAAGACTCTACTGGAGAAATACTAGATCTGACGAACTTGAATTCCACAGGCAGCTCCAAAATCAGATAGAAGAAAATAACAGGAAGCTTGGAAAGAAATCCAGACCTTCAAGGAAATAGATCAATCTGCTCAGACTAGAGGAGCACCTTGAAAATGACTGTGAGCAAATCTTTGTACACTTTGTCTTGTAAATTCTACAGTAAATATTGTAGCACTTTTTAGTATTATCTATTACCTTTTAAATCTGTATTTTTAGGGTGTTTTGTTATTATCAAGTTTCTCTTAATTTATGGCTACAATTCTAGTAGGCATAAATTGGGGGATATTGTTGGGAATATGTTGTGAACTTGATGATTACATTTATAAAACACCTTAGTAGATTTAACTTAGTGAAAAATATAGCACTCGACGGATGATCAAATATAGTCCCGAAGGATGACTCAATTATAGTCCCGACGGATGATGATTTGACATCCATCGAGTGAGTAGCTTATGTAATAATAAGTATTGTAACTCATTTCTGCAAACAACTTTGTATAGATTCTATAGTAGCATATGAGTCATGTTGACTCTCATTGGATATGCAGAATAGGCTAATTAATTGTAAATATAAGATGTCTTATAATTCTGCATTAGTGAAATGAAGTCAAGTGTCAAATAGCTACCCGACGGACAATCAACAAAGCTACCCGACGGATGTTCAACAAAGCTACCCGACGGATGACAAGCATGTACCCGACGGATCATCAATTCAAATGTCTGTTGACAGTGACAACACAGTCACATGCGTTGGGTGTTTGCAAAAGGAATGTGGTAGCCTGTTTAACAGGAAATGAAGAACAAAGAAGCATTACCATTTCCATGCAAGTTAAGAAGATTTTCAAAGATGCTGGAATAGAGTAGTGAAGCAGCATAGAGTTTTACTTGATAGTTTTGTTTTATTATCCTGTCTTATTACCATGTAAACTTGGTGGTATATAAACCAAGTGTAGCTAGTAGAACAAACAACTAAGCAAACATTTTTAGAAGAGAAATAGAAAAAGCTGTAACTGTTAAGAATTTCTCTGTAGTTTGTTTGTTCACTTGTAAAGCAGCTGTGAGACAATTGTTCTTCACAGAGTTCTTAAATCGATATATATATATATATATATATATGTATATATATATGGTGGATACTTTCAAATCCACCAGAAAGTTTTTAAAGACTTGTGTTTTTAATTACTTTGTGTTTTTGATTTATTTAACTTGTGATTCCGCACCATGCAAATCAAAACACTTATATATATAGTTTGAGTTAGAACATTTTGTAATTCAGAAAAAGTTTACTATAAGTACATTCAACCCCCCTTCTGTAATTCTTGTTGCATTGTTAGGGACTAACAACTTCCCTACAATCTGCTTGCTGACTGATTGAGTTCATCTTGTTTTGCAATCACCCAATCAATCCGGATCTATCAGAGTTTCTGTAACTTTCTTAGTTTTTTCTTCAAATAGAAAACTAGAGAAATGATCATTCATACTCAGTAGCCCTGCTAATCATTACTCCACCATCTGGATCACTTAAGAACTAGACTCTGGGAATAATATTAATATCAAACCCTCTGTCTTAGCAGATATGTTCTTGTAGTGTCCTCTTGATTTACAATGGGGTGTTGTGTCTGACTAGTTGATCCTCCTTTTGCTCCCCCTAAGTTGTTGCTGGGATTTCCTGAAAATCCTTACCCTTGATGTCTGGCTTTATTGAAATAATGAGTTGTATTATATACTGCCATTCCACTACTTGGATATGAATCATCAATACCATTAATTTCTCCTTTAACAACTTAGAGCATGGAGTTGTTGAACTGTGCGCTTAGACTATCTATCACCTTCTATTGATCAACCAAATGCCCATATAGGTTGTAAACTCAAATGAGTAGCCATGAAGAATATCCTTACAAGTCTTAGCTACAAATGCCAAGATCTTCAAACAACTAAAAACATTTTATTGTTTGCTTCTGTAGAACATTCTCTCCAAACACTTTCAGGTTATCCAGTGTTTGCTTCTATTGGCCATTAACTTAGTGGTCTTCATGTATACATCATGATCAAGGCTTGATCTTACTTGTTGCAAACTATTTTGACTGCTCCAGCCCTTTGGTATTCAGAAAGTCTTGATTAGCTTTATATTTTCTTTGTTGCTTTAATCAAGTTCTTGTCCTTCCTTTGTACCACTCCATTCTGACACGGAGCTCCTAGTGCTGAATATGTCTTAAAATATTCTTGATGTTATAGATATTAATCAGAACTGCTTCTTGAACTCAGTCCCATTAGCTGATCACAAGATCATTTCTTTTACAGTTACTTCCAGCTTGATCTTCTCATATGATCAATCACCATCTGTGATGTCTTGTCTTGAGAACGCGCGAACAACAACTTTGTTTAATAAGAGTAGTCAACCACCATCACTAAGGTATATCTTTACTTTGATGCGATGTTGTCTTTGACTCCTCTTCTGACATGCCTCACACTTACCATCTTCAGAATTCTAGATGAGGTAGTCCTCTCACTAACCCCTTTTTACAAAAGAGTTCCTTGAGTTGATGTTCAAGGGTGAGAGCTTCTACTGCCATAGCTAAACTTTTATTAGATGAAGCTTTACAGTAGAAACCATTGACTTCACCTTTATTGAGATTCCAGCCTAGCCATGAGCATTTCATTTCCTTACTCTAACAAGAACAAGCTTCTCAACCTTCCTGCTTCAGATGATACACTAATCTTTCATTGTATTGATATCGTCTGATAAGAGGATTTGTGCCTTGATTCTTCAGCAAGAAATATACATCAATTGTTATCAGTGACTCTAATGATTAGCTGTTATCAGTGATAGAAATTGTTGAATCCATGATGACATTTCTTTTTCTTCATAGCTTGTCCCGTGATGAAAACCTTTGCTGTCATCTCCAAGATTACTGACGGAATAGCTTTTGTTGATCACATTTGATTGTGAGGCTATTTCTTTGATCATATGCCTTGAGTATGAATTACCAAGAATATATATTAATCAATTAACCTGTTATGTCCTGCACTCATAAATGGATTAATAGTTCTTGGTACCCAACTTATTAGTTTGGGTCCAGATGGATTAGAGATTTTATTATAAACAGAGATAATAAGAGCTGTAACCTTATCATGTTAATTCTTATATTTGACTGACCATTTTCCATTATAATACCCTTGAAAGATTTGTCTCTAGGCTAATGGAAAAATGGTTTCAACCTTACATAAGGAGGACTGATAGTCTTTGCCCTATCGTAATCCTAAACATGCTTCTTCTACAATTAATGCAAGTACTAAGAGATGCATTCATAGCATGAAAATAAGCAATGAAATAGGAATTCATGGCATTCATTCAGAAACATTATGCATAAGAATTAAGCAAGACAGGCATGATATGGAATAAACAGAATTAACAAATAATTCACTAATTTTATCTAGTCCAATCCTGTTGACGAATCTCATCTAGCTATCTCAATCCAATTATAAATTAATACATCTTAACAAACAATTCAGATTAAATGAATAAATCACAATATAATAGGATACAGAGAGTAAGCATAAACAAAGGTCTTAAATGTTGTAAAACATGTATCTCACTAAAGCAATTAAGTATTGCAGTGGTTCAAGAAATGGAAACCCGGGATATGTGAGTCGGACCATCTTTAAGGATTTCTATGAAAGCAAGATATTCATGATTCTCGTCATTCGATCCATCCCAACTCTTTCCCGTGCACTATAAGTTTTGACTGGCTACTTCCCTAAGAAAACATTCAACCTTTGTCACAGCTCTTCAACTGAATCCCTACTCATCCTTGTTTGTCAAGCTTCTTCTTCTGTTGTAGCAAAACCCTTGATAGTTACTTGACACATCTATGTTGTCATAACTGTAGCTATTAAATCTTGTTTATGTCCCATTCTCAGTCTTGTAATCACCCCTTAAACTGAATCTGTAAGAATCTCTGCTTCGAAATAGATAGGCTTGATCATTGTCAAGTGAAACATTGTCCTGACGTCCAGTCCCTCAAGTACTTCTACCTGAGCTACCTCTGATTCAACTATCAGTAACTCTTACATTTTGTCCCGAGGTTCCAACCTTAATGCCTGTAACTGAGATATTTGTATGTCCCCACTATTCTATCTGACCTCCTCAATTCCCGCCTATCTGATCTATATGATTCCCGCATATATATAGGATTGGTACAAACCACTGTGTGACTGTAAAATCTTCGAGAAACTTGTATCCGTAGAAATTTCATTCATTTCCTACATCTGAAAACCCAGTGGTATTGTATGGAGTAAGCCTTTGAGGAAGTTCCATAATTTTCGTCTGTAGGTCTTGCACTCATTTTCTTTGGAATAAGAAAATCATCATCGTTAATTTCCGTGTTCGGAAATTTTCCGTCTGAATACTTTCAGTACCCTTAATTTAATATTTAAGAAAAAATAAATTTCCATGATCTTCGTTTTCTTCGAAATATTAAAATCCGGAGGAATCTCGAGTCTACCAATACTTTCAGTACCCTTAATTTAATATTTAAGAAAAAATAAATTTCCAGAATTTTTAATTTTCTTAGAAAATAAATTAATCAAAAATAAGTATTTACATAAAATCTAATTTTCAAGAATTTTAAATTTTCTTAAAAATTAAATAAAACGTAAATTATTATTTAAGAAAAATTTAAATTTAAGAATTTTAAATTTTACGAAAACATTAAATAAATCAAAAATAATAATTTATGGAATTACAGGATTGTTTATTCTTGCGTTGTTTTCAGGCGGTGACTACTCTGCGGACGTGGCTGCACAAACAGAAAAGATACGACCAGCAGAAGGCGCGTGTCTCCGATTCCTTTTCCCAACAACCTGCGATGCTCGAATCAACTGGCGAATTCCCGCGCGTGATCTTTCTGAGCTGCCAAAGTGATTATTCTTTTTGTTTTCCAGCGCGTGTACAATTTGCTGTGGTCATCCGCGCGTGAATACCAGTACACCTTAGTTGAAGCTGCCAAACTGTTTATAGCTAACCAAATCTGGCAGCCCCTTTAGTACAAAAAGGCAGCTAACAAGCTGAATAAATGAGATACTGAAACTGGCAGCTAAATTAATCGAAAACAAATTTAAAATAAAAACTTTAATTTACTAACATTTAAATACTAAATTAATTTAGTTAAATTTATAAAATATATTTATTTAAATTAAGTTCATAAAAAAGTAATTTAAATAAAATTTATAAAATAAGTTTTCTAAATCAAATTTACTAAATAAATTTATGTAAATAAAAAATTAATAAAAAAAATTTATTTAAGGATCCTGATTTGTTTATCAATCATTTAGCTCTGATATCAATTGTTAGGTCCCGAATTATCCTAGAAGGGGTGTTGAATACGATAACCATTAAATTAAAAAATTCTTTCGAATCTTTTACGGATATAAAATTTAGTGATCGGTTAGTGGTTTCATGTTTTTGAGGAAATTAGTGTTTGGAACAATAAAACGAGGAACACAAGATATTCGAGAAAATATCTATTCGTATATAAATCCTCAAGGGGTATTGCTACACTCCCGTAAATAAATTAACCGGCTACAATCTAAGAACAACAAAGTTTCTAACTTCTACAAAGATCAACAAATTAATCTTATACAATATTCTAACTTTTGTTTGTCTACAGATTTAATTATCGGGTAAGGATTATAATGCCCCTATGAATATACAAGAGTGAAATTGGGGATTATAACATTACTCCGGTGAGAAGTTAAACGGATAATCAAAGTGCTTGAACTTCTCTGAAAATCTTTACTTATATTTTCATCAGCTCTTTGGGAGAGAAGATGAACAGAACAAATCAATTGTTGAATCTGATATGCTACTTGTGAAGATTTTTTATCAATAATGTGTGGTTGAGGAGAGAGCTGAGATCAGAAGTATTTCTGTAACTTGCAACCAAGGAGAAACACCCAACTTGCGACTAGTTAAAAACAATCTGCGATGAAACAAAACAGCAAGTGGCGACTAACAAATACCAACTTGTTTATTTTGAATTCACAGCCTGCGACCAATAATGGTTGCAAGGTTCATCTTATTGTTTTTGATTTTTTTTCTTTTCTTTTTTTTGTGTTTTTCCTTTTTCCTTCTTCTATTTTCTTTTTCTTTTTTGTTTTCTTTTTATTTTTTCTTTCCTTTTGTTTTCTTTTTGTATTTTCTTTTTTATTTCTTTTTCTTTTCTTTTCTTTTTCTCTCTTTTTTTGTTTCCCTTTTTCTTTTTATTTAAGTTTAAATTATAACTAAATTAATTTACAAAATAAACTTAAATATAGCTTATATAAATAAACTAATTTAGATTTATAAAATAAACTTATTTAAAGTTTATAAAATTAATCATTTTAAGTTTATTAAATAAATTATATTAAAATCCATTAAATAAATTTATTTAATTTAACAATTAAACTTTGAGTTTCGTCAATCCCTCAAGTCGCTTAGATGTATACCCTGCACCCCTCTTCTCGTACTTTGATTGTATATGTTCTTAGCTTCAATTTGCACTATAGAACGTTAAGTTTGGTTTACAGAATCAAAAGATAGGTTTTTGGCCGGATTTGAATTCGATTTTGACCGGAGAAGAAGATTCTGAGATGTTTTTGGTATGTTGTGGCCGGAATCAGATTGGTGAAGTGATTTGGAATTGATTCCAGCTTAAAAACGAAACAAATGGTTCTATTTTTGGCCTGAAAATGGCTCACTGGATTCTGCACCGATGGCCGGATTCTGGGCAAAATCCGGCGTGTTCTTCACGACCCGGATTTTGACCCGTTTGACCCGTGTAAAATACCCGGATTTGATCTGATTTTGTCAGGAATGGTTTTCTGACATATGTTTCTGGAATTTTGAATTATTTTCATTTTTATTAATTTTAAAAATCAGATTTATTTATTTTATAAATTGATTAATTAATTGTTTAATTAATTGATTTATATTATAAATAATTCAGAATTATTTTCTAAAAATCAGATTGAATTATTTTCTTAATTATTTATTATTTAATTATTATTTATTAATTATTTAAAAGTGATTAATTATTTTGATAATTAATCAAATAATTTTTAATAAATCATAATAAATTCATTTTAATTCCAAAAATTATAGAAAATCATTTTTAATTCTGATTTTTCTTAAATAATGATTTAAATTTATTTTTGAGTTTTAAAAATTAATAATAATTATTTATAGTGAATAATAAATGGAATTATCACTGTTTAATTAATAATAATTCAACCGTTAGTCCGATTCGAGTGAAACGAAAGCCTGTTGACTCAGAAAAATGAATTCTCTTCATTAAAAATAATATCAAAGCTTAATTTCTTCTAAAAAATTAGTTGATTTTGTTACTTGTTTGATTATCAGTCGTAATGCGTGCCGAGACGAGTCCGAAAAATTCCGAAAAAATGGGAAATGAGTCAGATAACGATCAGTTGAGCGATCAGCGAGTCGATTTTGGTTCTAAAAATTATTTTAACTATAAAAATGATTATGTGCCTATGTGCTTATGTGTATTACGTGGTTAATTGGGTCTTAATTGCTAGTAAATAATATATGAGTCAGTCATAAGCGCATGGGTAGATGTTAGGAACGATGTGAAGTCGATTCAAGATACAAATGAAGTACGACGTGACTTAACCAGTATATTTTGCCAACAGAAGCTAAGCCATCCAGGCAAGTTGAGTCAGTATTAGTCCAAGGTGATAGACGAAAGTGATCTAATTGCAGTGAGTCGCGCAGAAGGCAAGTTTTTCCCCTATTCTACTTTTAGAATAGTGATATTGATTCAAATGCTTATCCCATTTGCACTCTTTTGATTATTGTTCTTAATCACTGATACACACTTGCTATTCTTTTGTTCATATTTCATTTTGATTCTTGATTTCTCCGTTTCTTTGGATACTTGGTTCATATTCCATTGATGATACATAGAGATTGATATATTCTGGTGATTAGAATATGTCAAAGCATACCGATTGTTCCGGTTGCTAAGCGATGGACTGGATAATGATATTTTGAGATTGAGTGTGTCTTAATCCTGAGGACCGAGATGACTGGTGCCTCGACGTGGGCCGTAGTGCCTGGGTACCCGACTGGATCTATATAGTGAGATATAGATCTGCATTATATTCTGACTGATCAGCAGAATATAGATGCGAACTTGTGTCCAGTTAGTTCATTTGTACTCGCCAGTAATGGCCTTCTTTCTATTCTCGTGGGGTTATATCTTTACAAATATACCCGGAATAACGGATTCATTTAAAATGCTTTAACACTGTTTATATTGTATGGACTTGTTTAGCAATTTTTGGCTCGCCCCTTTTTGTTGTTATTCACCTTATTGTTTTCAGTTAAGAAGGAATATGAAACCCATCAGGACTCGAGTGGTAAAGAAGCGGGTCAAGCCTCGGGATCCTCTCATACCCAAGGTGTTGATCCCAATCCAGGAAGAAAGCTTTGAGTTGCCCGAGCAGGTGGAGTGTTGATAGATAGTGTGTGTGTTTGAATAAAAGTTGAACTTAGTTTAAAATGAATTAGACAGTGGTTTGTAATAAAGAGAGTTGTGAGATTTTGAATGTTGGTTGGTAATAAAAGTAGTTAGTGGTTCTTGTTTTCATACTTCAACCTAAAAAGATCCTGGTTAGTGTTAAAGGGGTTTAAATTCATTTCTTTATTAATTGTTAATCAGATTGTACAGGTTTGGTGATTAGCTAGTAACCCCCAGACTTATACCTCGGGTCTGGAGGGCGTTACAATTAGAATAGTATGAGATTGAGTATTGATAGATGATTATGATGCCTAGCAGAGTAAGAGAGGCATAAAAAGAGAAAGTCAATGATCTGTATATATAATTGAAGCATAAAAAGAAAAGGCAAGTGATTGACGAATAGAAGCAAGGCATAGAAAAGAAGGAAAGTGATTGATGAGTAGAATTGTTAGATGAGTACAAGTAAAGTTGGAAATCATCTTTGATAAGGCAAGTCCTTTTGAACCTTTCTTCGAGATATATTATTAATATTTATGAAATTTTTCATAACAGGTTGCTATTATTCAAAATAAATCTTGTTTTATATTGCAAACACTTTAAACTATTCAACCTTAAACCCTGATTCTTATTGATCTTGAGCCATAAGCCTTATTCTTCATGAACCATTGATTGTTGAATTCTCATATACGAGCCAAACATATATGATACTACTCCACAAATACATACACACCATAAACCAAATATTTCAATAGAATTTCTTGAGCACGCAAAAAGTTATACACCCTGGAATATCCTAACACATCAAAGGTCAATACTCTGTATTATCATTGAACCATTGTTCTTACGATACTTGATTTTTCAGGCTTAAAGCCTTTCTTCATATTTACACCTTGATATACCCTGGTGATACTTGTGAAATGTTTTATGTTCTGAGATAAATGTTTTATCAATGTTGATTATGATTCTGTTTTATTGAATTGCAATGGTTATCCTATTGAATTGTTTTTGAATTGGATGGTTTTATAAATGTGGACCAGATTCGTGGTCATATTAGGCCAATGCGTGCCTTGGATCCAGTATATAGAGCAAAGCCGGGAGCCTTGCTCTAATGCTCGGGGTTAGTGTGTGACTGATCAGTAGCCTAACCTTGATTTTTAAAAAATTAAAAGAATATCCAATTATATCATTGCTTATCTAGAAACTTGATTCTTATGAATCATCAACTGATCATTGTTGAACCTCAATTATTGCTATTATGACTTGCTGAGCTAGTTAGCTCACTCTTGCAAATCTGTTATATTATTTTACAGTTGAAAAGGAAATTGTTGGTAACGAGGATTCCAAGTCCAGTTTGCGAGCTAGGATTTCTGGATAAGATGGAACGAGTTAGCAGGAGCTTTATAATGTAGATGAGTTATGTAAGATTGTAAGAATGATATCATTATCAGTTGTAAGCGAAACTAGTTGGGATTTGGTACGATGTAATAAAAGTTAAGGTTGTGGCTTGTTTTCATACTTTAACCTGTTGCGATTCATGGTTATGGTAAGAAGGGTTTTTGCATATATTAATTTCATAATCAGGTATTTATATATTATGTGTGTATGTTGTGAACCCCAAACTTCTGCCCGAGTTTGAAGGGCGTCACAGGTTTGGTATCAGAGCTACAGGTTATAAGTCCCAAAAACAAGCCTAGATTGTCGGGAATGGGTAGAGGGTTAAGATTAGTATTATAAAATAGAAAAGTAGAACATCGAGAGGTTGAGTGTGATTAAATAGTAAGTTTTAGTGTGATTCGTGATGAGATTCGAGATCCTTACCTAGCGACGCGATTTTCAGATAGTGAAAATGGCAAATTCTTTTATTTCGGTACCATCTGATCACTCGGAGCCGTCAGCTGATCCACGCCCTGCTCGTCCACTGGTGTTAGCCATGTCATATCCTGTTACGGTGATTGCACCTTTTCAAGTTCTGATCTCATCCCCTGATGCGAGACTACCTATTCGAGAATTCCCCACATTCTAATTTTGGTTTTATCGGATATTCAACTGTGGGTGCAACTTTTCTGTCTCCCTTACACCTTGTTCTATACCATTAGTTTTAAAACCCATCTTATGAAGTAATAGCACCTATGAGGATGTATTCGAGAACTACAGCTTATAGTGAGTACGTGAGGAATTAAGAAATGTGAGAAGAAACCTAAAGAGAGGATTTGTGCGTTCCGGAGAATAGCTGTTACCAGATTATATGGAGCTACTAATAAGTATACCACCCACGATTATCTTGTGGAGTAAGCTAGATGGATTTATTAAAAAAATTTGAGAGGATTGGAAATCGAGAGTTTTCTTGAAAAAAAATTAGATGATAATGTTATGATCAAACATGATACGAATAGAAATAATGTGATATAAATCGACCTTGTGTTACAAAATAAATCTGATGATTTTTGGGTAGATTTGTTATACTTAGTAATTGTAAGAGATGATGGTAGGAATGTTACCAGTATGGAAGACCAGAAGTGAAGTTATGAATAAGATAGTATGTAACGGTAATTGGAGTCTTTGTTGACCAATAAAGGTAAAATGGACCCAATAAGGGGTATAGGGTATATGGAAATGAATGAGAAGTTATCTGAGTGTTTCCCTAATTTGATACTTGGTACTGAAGGATGACAACCAACTCATATAGTAATGACGATCAGGTGAATGATTTTCAAAATTTTAAACAGTTTTCAAAAAAAATTTCATAACAATATTTTTTCTAAAAAGTCCTTGGAACAAAACAAGTTTTAAAACTTGGTTGTTAAACTACTACTTGAGTTTGTTGTTTGTCATAAGATTCAGATAATCCAGGAAGATACTTGTCCTAGAAGTTAGTATGGTTCATTTAGAAGGCCAAGTGGACCCACTATTATGGAGAAGATTTTATTCTTCTTAGCAGAAGAGTGCAAACATTATTCGATAAGTTTAACAACAGGACCAATGTACGGAAAAATTGTTTATTCAAATTCTGAGACGATTAGAGTTCGAAGAATATGTCAATTCACGAGAAGCCAAGTACGAGCAAAGAAGATTAAGGAAATCTCCAGACTTTCTAAAGGAAGAATGTTATTAGCAAGGGAGTGGATATGATCTGTAGTGTAAGCGGAATTTGAAGTTGTGATTGTAAATCTCGTAAAGAATGTAAATAGGGTCGAATTATAGGAATATTGAACGTGGAAGCATGACGCTAAAGATATAAGACCTAATAAAGGGGAAATTATCTTAATAATTGATTCAAGAAAGCCTTTCTGAGAACTTTCTAAAGTTAATATATGACTCGGAATGGGACCTATTGGTTGGATAAGCGTTGAAGCTGTAAATAGATGAAATGTGGATGATGATCAATGATATCACTCTTTTCCATATATATTCTTATGAATCTTAAATAAAGTATGAATTTCTTTCATGATCAGCTCTATGAGGTGATAAGAAAATTGTTGAATCCCTTTCAAATTAATTCCTTCTTCAAAATATTGCTTTCTGATTGAGACAAGCAGTGTTATGATGTGACGCTTTATCGAAATAATAAAGAGTCTGGTGGGACGCCACCTAATCATGTGTTGTATGCCATATAATATGAAAGACTGGCCATCTTGAGTACAAATATGGTTGTCTCACTCATGTCTAAATCATCATTCATTCTTTCTTCTTCAAATTTGATTTCTTAATGAACCCTTCCGAATGTTTCCTTGTACTGTTATCCCTTACAAAAAGTCTCCAATCAGAATCATATACATAAATTCCTTCTTGTGTAATGTCTATTCCTTGAATTTTTTAAAAGGCAAGTGAAAGGAACCCGTGTAGCCGATGGAGTTATATGATAAGTGTGGATAACTGCAAGCCGATAAATGGTGGACATTTGCGTGTAGAGAAGAACCCTTATACCAACGACGTGGTTGTTATGAGGACATCAAATCAGAGGCGGAAATCTGTATACATGATACATTGCAAATATGAGATTTTGGCGTGACTTGAAGTAGGTAGCGAACCATATGAGAAAAATTAACTAGAGGAATAAGGAAGTAAAGTTGCATATATTGGATAAGGCAAATGATTGATTGGACAGTAGAAGCGAATGAAGAAATTCTTAATAATAACCAGATAATCGATTAATACATTGTAAAAATGAAGCATGCCTCAATCATGTGAGAAATAGTTGTCATGAAGATTCAAGATCGAAGAAATTCTAGTTATGAATAAACTTCAAAGGTGTTCTCCAAGGAACGGTTGGGTTTTCCCACTTAAGTAAATAAGTTATGGTAAATCTGATACTCGTAACTGAGCCAGTGAAAGAAGTTCAGTAAGAAAAGACATAAGGGGAGATGAAGATATGGTGATTCAACTGCAAGGATTTCTAAGAAGTGATGTTTTTAAGCCAAAGGAATTCATTCACAAGATTATGAAAGTGTTGGTTGAGACCATGTGTTAGTTATCTGGAGTTGAACGAGTTAACTAATAAGAACAAGTATTATCGTGGATAGACGAATTGTTAAAGAGAGAGCTTAAAAAGAAACATGAACTGGAAGAAATTTTAAAATAATTTATGGTTGTACTCAGTAGTGATATTCGGTTATAATCAAAGGATATGAGAAAGGATAGGGTATAATAAGAATTGTTCGCTATAATTATAAGTTGAACTAAAATATGGGTTGTACTGACTATAAGTATTATATGTGATGGTGAAATGGTGAGTTGATTGGTCTACTTGTGAGTTAATTGTTGGTTGTTTGATTGATTGTTGGTGTCGGCTTGAGTCCGGATGGTAGTCAATAATATAAAGGAGATGCTGCCCAAATTTTTGGAAAATACCCTGCTCTCAAAGATAAAAAGTATACTTTCATGTGTTATTGATATTCATGTTAATATTCCAAATGATTGTGATCTCGGCTCTCGAAAGAGGTTGTTACAGCCAATCTGACTGTATGTAATTGGTCTTTGATTTCATTTAGCTAGTCATCACTTGGTGTAATTGATCAATTAAGTAAGTTAATTGGTTAATTTTACCAATTAATGGTCAGTTAGATGGAAATCGATTCCAATTATATTAAGTCAAATTTTGATGTGACTTTCAAATCTGAAATCAAAGCAATGAGGAATTTGGGGAAGGTAAGGACACCAGTAGAGTTCAGAAGTTACTGCAAGTGTGTAAGGCTTTACTTGGATGAATATGCCCTTAGTAATGGATAAGAGAGATAGAAAGTTATTTGTATAGACAGGAGAGAAGGATGTTTTTAAGAACAAAAGATTTAAGATAGAGCAAAGAGAAGGAAGGGAGGAAAGGAAGAAGGGAGATGGAATCAAGAAGAGATTTGTACCTACACCAATATGGACTTTATTACAATCAAAGAAATTCTATCATCTGCAATAAAGTTTTATCAAAGGGTGTCTTGTTTCTGAATTGTTTTGATAATCATACAATTAATGATTTATCAAGTATTTCTGTTTTGGATAAAAGGTGAGCTACAGTTTTAGTTCAGTTTCTGATTGATATTGATACTTAGGTTGTTGTTAAATATGAAAAGTGGTATTAATATAGATGATTGATTTTTACTTCAGTATGGGATGTTGTGAGCATCAAAGTTTGTATTGATATCTAATTTGATATGGAATCAAAATAAGTATTAATATTAGGAGTTCGATTGTGAATGAGCTATGAGAATGAAGAACGGAAATAGGAAAGAAAGTGGAATCAAAAGGATGATAAAGAAAATTTATAGGTACAATATGGGTAACATGAGGGACATACGTAAGGTGAAAAATTTAGGAAACACTGGCAAATGAAGATAGGGAATGCATCCCAGGAGAACGATCAAGTACTGAGGCCTAAAATAAGATATCTAATGACCGGACATAAAGATAAAATGGGGAGGAAACATGTAGATAAATGTTAGACCTACCCAAGAGCTAAGGCGGGACATCAAAGATTAGATGGATATATTTCGTCAGGAAACGTCATAGTGAAGTCACCTGAGAATCAAAGTTGTCTAATAAGTGGGATAGTTGCTGCTTGAAGAAAGGGTGATACGTCATCAGATCCAGAAATTGATTGTAAATGATCTATATTATTTGATTTGAGAACTAATAGGAGTATTCAGAATGTGAAGAATTATGTCAAACCGGAATAGTATATACCACTCCTAGATGAACGGGCAGTAAGTAAGGAAGAACTAAAAGGTAGGAATTTGGCTACGATAATGCAAGGGATTCAAACTACTCCGAGAATATGATACGAGACATGAATGCCAAGGAAGAGCATTGGAATCAGTTCGTATGAGAACTCCCTAAAACCAGAAATGATAATAAGAGTTAGAATATGCCGGTGATGCCTCCAGATTAGTATACTTTCTTCTAAGTAGTAAGAGAATTTCGCTCAGCAAATCTACCCAATTGTGATTCAAGAAAATTAAGGTATGATGTTACGGCTGTGCGCCAATCGTAACCAATCGAGATTTTCTCGTTAACTTTTACTCTAATATAATTTCGAGAATGTCAGAAATCGAATACGCCCTGGTTTTAGTATATCATTCGCAGGTGGACGAGAAGATTAAGAGAACGATTAAAGAGCCTCGAATGCGATTGGAAGCGAGTACAAACTAGGTGAATTGAACAGAGAAACATGTGAGAATGAGATTCAGCAACCAGTAACTATTGAAAATGTTCATGAGCACGAATTTCTAGAATTAGAAAGAAAAGAAAATTAATAGACGTTATGCTGGTCCTTTTGGAAACAGTAAAAGTTTATGAAAGTGGTAAGGTTGAAAGATCAACCTGAGAAAAAAAATTGAAAGAGAGATATTGGAATATATCATTATCTGATCCTTAGTGCAATTCTGAGGACATAATCCTTTTGGGGGGGGATGTAATATCTGGGACATGACGTGTAATTATTTTTATCAAAAAATGAGTATTATGTGATTTTTGGTGAATTATTTGATGATTAGTGATATTATTTGAATGTTCATATGTGGTAAAGTCTAGGTATGTTAATTTTATTATGTCCAGAATTAAATATAGAGAATTAAGGTATTTTCTGGTAATTTTTGGAGTATTATATGATTTTATATTGATTTATGAATTATTAACTATTTTCTAAATAATTATAAAATTATTTTATAAAGCCGGGAATCGTCCAACCTCAACCGTTTTTACATTTTTATAACCCGAAACTCTTCCGAAAACTCCTTCCTAACCTAATCTTGTAATTCCAGACATTTTTCGTGTTTTGACTTTTTCGATCTGGATTACGGTTTGACCCGTGCGCGGCCCGACGCAATATTTTCGATACGCTAACCCTTTTCGATAACATTATCTTCGTACAATCGTTTTATAAAAGCCCGGTTTTGATAATTATCCGAAATAGGATAACGTTTATCCAAAACAGGATAGTGCTTATCCAAAACAGGATAGTGCTTATCCAAAACAGGATAGTGTTTATCCAAAAAGGATAATATTTATAAAAAATGAACGTATATATCGATCCAACACGATCCAGAACATACTAATATTCCGTAAATATAAATAGCCCTTTTTAATTTCATTTTTCACGCGTAAAATCATAACCAGACAGTACAAACCCTGAAAAACCAGAGAAAATTTTATTAAAACACCGTATTCTTGAAAATCAATCGCACAAACGAAGGCGTTATCGAACTCCGATTCGGGCATGCAATATATCAAAATGAAGCTCTTGAAATCTTCTTTCTGAATCAACCATCTGTTTTTGCCCAGAAATCAAGGTATTTTTCTGATTTAATTATTTAAATTTGAATTAATTATGGATTAAATTATGAATTTTTGTTCTTGATATTTTTGATATGATTTGATGGCATAATCGTGTAGATATTTTCTTCCTGGTCAATTTGGTATATTATATGTCAAAAATTGAGTTCAATAACACATAGAAATTGATGTTTGATTCTCTGCATGAAGAACTAGGGTTTATGTTATTGAATTTTATTAATTCGAAATTAGGGGTTTCTATTCTGTTGAGTCTGGGTGAAAACCGTGACCACCAATGCATTCAGGAGATTCTTAGGAATCGAGTCATAATTTTTTTTTGATTTATAGAGTATTGTTCGAGCATATCGGAAAAATGAGCTTAACGACGGCGAAAATGTTCCGACGAGTTTTCCGGCCAAACGATTGATTTATTGCACGATTTGATTGTGTAATTGAGTTTCTGGAGGAGTAATTATGCCACCCTGTTGTTTTGGCTGAGTTCTGGGTTGTTCAGAAGGTGGCCGGAGAGCTTGGTGGCCGCCGTTAATGGCGGTCGGCCACCGGAGCTGTGGACGGGGAAGACGACAGGGGCAAACTGCAGTTTGAACCCCTGAAGTTTCCCTGTCTTGCAAAATCAGTACTTTAGTTTTTAAAATTTACAAAATTAAGATTTCTCTTTAAATTATTTTCAGAAATCATATTTATATTTAATTTATTTTCATAAAATCAGTTTTAATTATTTAAAACTCGAAAATTCATTAATTATTATTCTGAAAATCATTTTTATTTAAAAAAATCTTAATTATTTAATTAATTAATTTTAGTTGATAATTAATTATTTAATTATTCAATTAATTTAAATATTAATTGATTAGTTAATTTAATTAGTTATTAATTAATTTTAATTAATTATTTAATTGGATTTAATTATCTATTTTAGGTTTAAAAATTCTGAAAAATAGTTTTGAGCTTTAAAATATTATTTTAAATTATTTTCAAAGCTCGATAATTATTATAAAATTATTTTAAAGTCAAATTAGGGTGTTCAAACCCTATTATTTAATTATAAATAATTCGAAGTCCAATTTTAATTCCGAAAAATTTTCAAAAATTCGTATTAAATACGTGGAAAATCATTTTGACCCCGAATCTTCTTTGGAAAATTATTTGGATTGAATATCTTATGTGCTATGTGTTATATGTGACCTAATTGATGTATAAAAGGATTGTTTGTGTATTATTTGACTGTTTTTGCTGTGACTTTCAATCAGTAAATCGGATTTGGGTAAAACAAAAGGTAGATAAAAGCTTATGACGGCTATGTGACGATTAGAATAGTATGAGATTGAGTATTGATAGATAATTATGATGCCTAGCAGAGTAAGTGAGTCATAGAAAGAGGAAGTCAACGATCCTTAGATAGAATTGAAGCATAGAAAGAGAAGGCAAGTGATTGACGAATAGAAGCAAGGCATAGAAAAGAATGAAAGTGATTGATGAGTAGAATTGTTAGATGAGTACAAGTAAAGTTGGAAATAATCTATGATAAGGCGAGTCCTTCTGAACCTTTCTTTGAGATATATTGCGAATATTTATGAACTTTCTCATAACATGTTGCTATTAATCAAAATAAATATTGTTTTATATTGCAAGCACTTTAAACGATTCAACCTTAAACCCTGATTCTTATTGATCTTGAGCCATAAGCCTTATTCTTCATGAACCATTGATTGTTGAATTCTCAGATACAAGCCAAACATATACGATACTACTCCACAAACACATACACACCATAAACCAAGTATTTCAATAGAATTTCTTGGGAATGCAAAAACTTATACACCCTGGAATACCCTAACACATCAAAGGTCAATACCCTGTATTATCATTGAACCATTGTTCTTTCGATACTTGATTTTTCAGGCTTAAAGCCTTTCTTCATATTTACACCTTGATATATCCTGGTGATACTTGTGAAATGTTTTATGTTCTGAGATAAATGCTTTATCAATGTTGATTATGATTCTGTTTTATTGAATTGCAATGGTTATCCTATTGAATTGTTTTAGAATTGAATGGTTTTATAAATGTGGACCAGATTCGTGGTCAGACCAGATTTATGGTCATATTAGGCCAATACGTTCCTTGGATCCAGTATATAGAGCAAAGTCGGGAGCCTTGCTCGGGGTTAGTGCGTAACTGATCAGCAGCCTAACCTTGATTTTTAAAAAATGAAAAGAATATCCAATTCTATCATTGCTTATTTAGAAACTTGATTCTTATGAATCATTTCAACTGATCATTGTTGAACCTCAATTATTGCTATTATGACTTGCTTAGCTAGTTAGCTCACTCTTGCAAATCTGTTATGTTATTTTACAGTTGAAAAGGAAATTGTTGGTAACGAGGATTCCAAGTCTAGTGTGCGAGCTAGGATTCCCGGATAAGATGGAACGAGTTAGCAGGAGCTTTATAATATAGATGAGTTATGTAAGATTATAAGAATGATATCAGTATCAGTTATAAGCAGAACTAGTTGGGATTTGGTACGATGTAATAAAAGTTAAGGTTGTGGCTTGTTTTCATACTTTAACCTGTTGCTATCCATGGTTATGGTAAGAAGGGTCTTTGCATATATTAATTTCATAATCAGGTATTTATATATTTTGTGTGTGTGTTGTGAACCCCAAACTTCTGACCCGGGTTTGAAGGCTGTCACAACAACCATCACTATCTTTACCATAAAAAGCAAAAACACAACAACATCACACACCAAGCACCTATATATCACAGTACACACGAAAACTCACCAAGAGTTAGAAACCCTAACTAAAATCAAGTCATAAATGCCATTACTCTAAACCTTGCACCGCCATCACTGTCATACACACACTTAACACCACCCACACATACATTGGTCAAACTGACCAATTCTGGTAAACTCAACAGAATGTTGAAGAACATTCAAACTGGAATAATGATTCAAGTTGAGCAAATGGGTGAACTCTTTAAGATAATCATGGCTGCTAAATGGGACAACTTTGTTTTCTATTGAGGTGGGAACTATCATGTGCATCTCGTAAGTGAATTTTATGTGAACATGAAAGTCTGTCAAAGGGAAAATGGTGTTTATTTTTTTGAGTCTTATATGCAAGGAATTAATTTGAAAGTTGATAGTAACTCTATCCATATGGCTATGAGGTTAGGAAGCAATACTTTGCAAAAACCATGCATCAATATCTTTGATAAGTTTGCTTTTGATCAAAAGGAGTTTGAATTGTATGTTGGTCTCTTCTGTGATGACGATGTGCCCGTGGGTCTCTATGAGTCTAACTGGGGTATACACTTTAAACACTTCACACACACTTATCAAAAACTAGTTGCATTCTTAGGGCAAACATTCTCCCTAAACCAAAACAATATAGGGTTTTTGATTTTATTGATCTTAAGGTAATGTTTCAACTAGTAACTAATAAGGTTGAGTTTACCTTGAGTTATGTCATAATTTTAAACATGATAAATGGGTTTTATGAAGAATTTATGCCATATGCCTTGCTTATAACCTCTCTATTTGAAATTAACCAAGTTAAACTAATCAAAACCTTTGATCAACAAATTGAATACTTTAATGTTGAAACTCTTTACCAAGACAAGGTCCCCTTGAGTGTGTGTAAGCCCCAACCTGTGAATCTGATTAAAATACCTAAAATTGTTAATCTTGAGAAAACCAACAATGAGATTAAAGTGCTAAAAGTTAAAATAAACAGTCTTAAAGAAATCAATATTAAGTTGGTCAATAGGATTAATTACTTAGAAGAAAAGATTCTTAGGAAAGAGGTTTTACTTGAGGATTCTGAAGCAACCTCAAGAAGGCATGTGAGTGAGGAGGCAATTGAGCCTATGAGTGTTTGTGTTGGTAAGAAGAAAGATGAGTCTATTGGTGTTGGTGAGAAGGGAGATGAGTTTGCTGGTTTGACTGATATTACTGTGTTGCCTGATTTATGTGTTACTGATGGAAATCTTGGTTTTATTGATGTTAACAAATCTCCTGTACAAGAGTAATCTGCATTGTGCTTACATAGATGCATCAAAATTTGTATTGTATCTATGTTATCGGGTTTTTGCTATTTTAGTTGCTTTATGTATGTTTTTATTTTGTGAAAGAACCTTAGTGTTTTGGTCTGTTATTTTGCTGCAGTTTGTAAGTTCTGGAAAAAATTAGTGAACCACACTAATAGTTGGAACTATGTTGATAATGAATGAAAATACATCTGTTTTGCCTTATATTGTTATATACTAAATAAAATTGATCTCTACATTATCACTGGCATACTTGCACTCCAGTTAACTTGAGAAATGAGCTTGAAATTTCTTGTTTTAACTGTTGAGCTTCTAATTCTAAATCTTTTCTTGTTTTAACCGTTGAGCTTCTAATTCTAAATCCCACCCATTCTCAGCCATGAGAGATTGTCCTTTTATAAGTTTAGGATATTCTCGTTTAAAGTGACCGGGTTGTTTAAATTCGTAACACACCTCTTGTATTTCCTCCGTATTTTGTTCTTGTTGTCTGGGAGGAGTGTACGTAGGAGTGTTATTATTATAGACATTAGTATTTTGCATACCTTTGCCTTTATTATAGCTCGTTGACAAAAAATTACTTTTATAGTTAGGAGTGTAATTTTGAGAGTAATTTGGCCTTCCATTAGAGTTAAAAAACTCTTTGTTGATTATTTGATTTAAGAAGCCTTTTCTATATCTTTGAGCTTTGCTTTGAAGCACACGACGTAGTTGTCTCGTAAGTAAAACAATTTTGCTTTCATCGAGATTTTGGATTTTTTCGTTTAATTCATCACCGTTTTCTTCTTCATCTATAAGTATAGATTTTAAAGCCATGTTTTTCTTTTTGTCTTACACTTTTGGAATTATTTTTTCTTGTAGATTATCTTCTTCGTATGCACGAAGATTTCCAAATAGATTATCTATTTTGTAATCATTGAGATTCTGCATCTCTTTGATTGTGGATACTTTAACCTTCCAACTTGGAGGTAATGATTTAAGAACTCTTCGGTTCTTTTCATTTTGTGTATAACTCTTCCGAGTTGAGATAGTTCATCGACAATGCGAGTGAATCTAGTTTCCATATTGATGATATTTTCTCCTTCTTGGAGTTTAAAGTTCTCGTATTCTTGGATCAAAGTGTCCATCCGAGAATCTTTTATATCAGTGGTTCCTTCTTAGGTAACCACTAATTTATCCCATATTTCTTGTGCTGACTTGCAATTATTTACTCTTTTATATTCTTTTTCAGCAAGTGCACTTATGAGTACCATTTCTGCCTTAACAGCTATATTCATTCTTTCTTCCTCTATTGCATTATATTCACTAACCTTCTTTTCGATGATGATGTCATCAATCGTTTTGGTAGGAATAACAACTTCATCTTCTATGGCCATCCAAACTCTGACTCCTTGAGATCTAGCATAAATGCGAAACCTCATTTTCCATGTTGCAAAGTTGGTGCCGTCAAATAGAGGAGGGCGAGAGCTAGATAGACCTTCACCATAACCAATGGCATTTAGATACGCCATTTCGGATCACTTTTTGTTTTGCCTACAAATCTGCAAATCACTTAACAAACACGTTAAAAAGCACTGCTCTAATACCAATTGTTAAGTCCCGTAAAAGGGCTATTTTAAGCTAGAAGAGGGGTTGAATAGCTTACTTACCAATTTAAAAATTATTATGGTGTCTTAAAAATATTTATCCCATTTTAAATATTTTACCGATGCAGATTATATATAACGCCCCCAAATCCGGGGTCAAGGGATTTCGCCGTCACTATGAAACCTCAATCCAAATTAACCTGTTAAATCAATAAACAAATGCCAGCAGAAGATATTCAATATCTATGACCCCAAACTAATCCAAGATCTTTTAAGGTAACAGTTCTAGAAACAAGAATTCCAAATTCCATAAATAATTTTCACTTCCTTTTAAAACTCTTTTCAACAAATTCCAATTCAATACTAACCCGCTAGTATAACTTCAAAAAGAAGTATACTAGGCCCAACTATAAAATAACATAATTATAATATAATATAATATAAACAACTTTACATAAGAGAACTTACACTAGTTCGCAAACCCTGGACCAACCACCTTCCAAGAGCTTCTTCTTTGCTTCCTCGAATTACGCGGCTAAATAGCGCAAGCTAATCCTCACCGGAGGTTAAATTTAAAAACAGGCAAGTATGAGTGGAAGAAATGCTCAGCAAGATCATTATAGCGAATATAGGGTCGTTTTGATATAAAACCGACATCTGCAATATCGCAGAACATTTTAAAATCATAATTGTTGAAACATGGAAATTTATTAAAGAATCGGATAATTGTTTCTCACGGTATTCAAAACTCTTTTTGATATTTTCGAGTGAAATACTTCAACAATACTTTTAATCTTGACGAGAATAAAACTCGTAAAACCGTGTTTACGGAAATATCGTAAACAACAATAACAAGAAGCAATGATTATGGATTGAATCATAAACTTTATTCAAAACCGAACTCTTGATATTTATACTCATTTTGTTGTCATATCAAATTAAATATCAATACGAACTTTGATGCTCACAACATCTCATACTGAAGTCAACATCAATCATCTATACTAATACCACCTTTGATATTTAATAACAAAGTAAGTATCAACATAAATCAGAAAATGAATCAAAACTGCATTTCACCTTTTATTCAAAACCAAAATACTTGATAAATCATTTATTCTATGAATATCAAAAATGATATGATAATTTAGATTGGGATCATTCTCCGACGGACGTACTATCACATGCTGATCATCCCGTGTGATAACACAAGGTCATGATTCATAGAAACATGTCCCCAAAACACGAGTACTCAAACACAAAGGCAATATACCTGCCTGTGGCAAAAATTATGTCATAATAATTCATATGACACTTAGAAATAGCCCTCCGCTGGACCGTCTGTCCCGGTCACTTATGCAATTTGATCCAATCTTAAAACCTTTTATTGAAAAAGGGGTCATAATAATCGACACCCAAAATAACTTTATTTCCCCCATTTTCTTGGTTAGGAAGATTCACAACCAAATCATTTTTCTCAAAATTCAAAAAATTTATAAATCCGATAATTGGATAAGTAAAAACACTTGACTATTCTGAACATAGAATAGCAGATGAGTATTTGCATAAACAGAATTATTCAATTCAGCAATATGTAAAACATTTATCTATTTTGAGCTGAGAATGGGGAAAGCAATACTTGCATGAAAAGATTTAAAATAAATATCACTTGAAAAATAAGTGATGATAGGGATACTTACCTTTGGGATTCAGCAGTTAGTCACACTCGCAAAGACGCATCTATTCTGACATTCTGCCTCAAAACATCATCGTCATTATTCTACTAATCTTTTGGCCTGTTGCTCATGCAGTGCTGCAAACTCAATATTCTATACTATTTAACTATAGTCTTCATCCATTCCATCTGGTCCTGATTGTCTTGAAAGATTCGTATCTAAAATTAGAAAATAACATTTTAATCATCTACACGATAATTACTCGACGAACTGCGCGTCAAAATCCTATCGTCTACCCATACGATAGCCCGCACATAAAGATAACTGTCAAATACAAGACCAGTGACCCACTTACACACGTAATACATATAACACATAAGCACATAATCTACGTATCACATAATTCATATAACACAGGATTCGGTTCGTCAAAAGGTTCGACTAGATACATTTAAAACTGAAATCAGGTCAAAAATACGACTTTTAGATAAATAAGCGACTCAGAACTGACTTGCAAAACAAGTAACCTTTCGAAACAAAAGAGTTTGGGTCTCAAAAGTATTTTTAATGAAAGCGAAATATTTTTCTGAGTCTATACGCGTTCGTTTCGTATTAAACGGACAAACGGTTTATTTATTACGAATAAAATAAGAATTAAATGAGAATAAATCAATTAATAATAATATTAATTGATTTTAAATACCAAAATATAAAGTTTAAAAGTTCAAAATAATTTTTAAATCAATTTTTAGGAAAAATCAGAATTAAAAATGACTTTTCCATAATTTTTGGAATTAATATAAAATTAATACAAATTATCTAAATAAACTGATTAATTATCAAAACAATTAATCAATTTAAATGAATAAAAAATTTTGGATTTTTGAAAATAATAAAAGAAAATAATTTTTGGAATTAAAATAAAATAAATAAATAATTTTTTAGAATTTAAAATAATAATAAAATGATTTTTAAAATTAAAAGAAATTATTTTCAAAAAATAAAAATTGAATTTTTAAAATAATAAAATAACTAAAGTGCAGAAACAGATTTTGTGAAAATGAATTGGGGCAAAACGAATCAAACACGGGCCAGGTTTAAAATGGAAACGGGTCCGGTCTTAAAAAAATGGGTCACGAAGACATCAACCGGATCCGGTTAAAGGTCGACCGGAATCTGGGATGAGCTCCAGAAACCGGCGACTTTGCCGGAATCCGGCGAGTCCCGATGGGCAAGTAAACAGCTCGGTTTTTATTTGTTTTTCAGCTCAACATGATCCAAATGACCGTTATTACTCAGCCCAACCATCAACAAGATCAAACGATCCCGGAAACATAAAATCTGATAAAAACTCCATTGAATCCGGCAAGGAACTCGAATTTTCCGGCCAAAAACTGATTACACGCAATACTCAATCAAATTTGATGATCAATATCATAAATTAAAGCTCAGGTCGATTACAAATAGTCCACATAATTAAAATCAATCCAACTAATATCAATAATCTATAGAATCAAAAAATAAAAAGCAATAAAACCAAGAACTCGACTATGACATTTCGGGGATTAAACAATTGAAGTAAATATATAAATTGACTCTACAGATCATCCTAAAGCTATCTGCAACATCAATCCAAGAATCAAAACGAAATTCGACCTCAAGAACATTAAAATTGACTTTTTAAATTACTTCACCTCACATTGTGATATTGATATTAAATGAAAGAGGTCGTTGAGGGCTTCAATTCGGTATAAAGAACAACAAAAACGGCTTAGTAAATCTCTGGAAATCATGAATCAAAGATTGATGAATGCATTTCACCCCCACAGTGGTGTTCTTGAATTTCTGAAAATAAAATGAAAATAAAAATAAAATAAAATGATATAATCTGCTATTTATATTTACATAAAATAGTATCCCAAAAATCAATATAGGGTGTTTTTATCTCTTAATTAAAATAATTAGGCCCAGAAATATAATTATGGGGAATAATTTTAAAAGCGATAAAATATAAAATTTGTATCAAAATTTCCCAAAAATTGTGAATAATGCAAAAATACAAAAATATTGGGTGTTTGAAATATGTATAATTCTATATAAATAAAAATACAAATTTTGTGGGGTTTGACGTCCCGGTGGGGTCCCGGTTCGTTTATTTCTGAAAAACAGAAACAATCCCTAAATTAACAGAAAACCCCGAAAATACATAAAATACATTCAACACACACAAAACGAGATAAAATGAGTAACGCAGATAAATACGTATCCAAATTACGGATCGATTCATTTAAATGCAGTTTGAACACGTAACAAGTATCCTATTGAATCATATCAGATCCGAAAATAGATTACTTAGCCGCTAATTAACTATAAAACGATACAATTTGATATCATATTTGGATAATTATCAAAACAGAACCTCTTATGAAAAACTTTCTATAAAAATAATATAAAATATCCCGTCTCTCAATAATACGGGTTTTGTTGATCTATTAAAATGTTTATCGTATCAAAATAATTTCCGCCGGGACGCGTACGGGTCAAACCGTAATCCGGATCGAAAAAGTTAAAATACGGAAAATGTCCGGAATTACTAGATTCGGTTAAGAAGGAGTTTTCGGAAGAGTTTCGGGTTGTAAAAATGCAAAAACAGTTGAAGTTGGACGATTCCCGGCTTTATAAAATAGTTTTATAATTACTCAGAAAATATTTAATAAATACATAAATCATTATAAAATCATACAACGGTCCAAAAATTACCAGAAAAAATATCACAATTAACTATGTTTTATTCTGGACATATAAAAATTAAAATATTTAAAGAATATCATATATAAACATCCAAAGCATCAACTCCAATTACCAGATAATTCACCAAATTCACATAAAATTACATAAACAATTCCAAATAATGATAATAATAATATTTGAAAATATGGAATATTACAATCTACCCCTTATAAGGATTCCGTCCTCGAAATCAGCAGAAGAGAGCACTAAGGGTTTTCTAACCAACTTCCCAATCTTGCATATGTACTTTTCCACAAAATTTTCAGATAACTTGGATTCCTTGTATAACATATTGATTATCGAAGCTTCACTTTGCACCATTGTTCCATCCACATCCTTTGACTAATTCCTCAATAGAATCACTTTTATTGATTGCGAGAAAGAAGAATAGAGAGAAAGAAAAAGAAAGAGAGATAAATAGAGAGAGAAATAAAGAAATAGATTGACTTCGCTATACGCCACTAATATTTTAATTGCATTGCAGTCCACTGTTGCTCTTAGTAATCCCATCACATAGCCTTCCTTTGACTTGACAAAGATAACTCAGCCCAACTTGATTGGCATACCTTCGAATATTTTAGATGATAAAATCATGGAATTTTAAAGAGAAAAGAATTTTATAGCATAATAGGACTAAAAACCTAAATTTATGAAAAAGTATTGTTGAAATAAAAGAATAACTGAGAGATCAATAGGATCAAATGAACTTGGTATTGTGTGTCCAAATTAAGACACTACTAAAGGTTATCAACCTTCTTGTAGTCACAACACACACAAGCGATGGCGTCTCATTCAACTCCTATCACACAGACAGGTATACCTTGTGTCCCCTATGGTTAGGGTTGTTCATCTCAGTCAGAATAAAAGAATATCAAAGGAATCCAAAATTAAATGAATAAAACAGTTAAGATTTTAAAGTTGATATTTCTTGAGAGAATGAAATCCAGAGAACAAAATTCTGGCACAAAATGATTGAAGGAGTGTTAGGGAATATATCCTCTAACAAATACCTCTTTTTGAGAGAGATCAAGAGAAGTTATAGAAAGAGAAGGTATTGCCAAAGTCTTAATATTTATCTTCAATTTGAACTCTTCTGTTGAATCGTCACCCACTTCTAGACACTTCTTCACGTTCCAAGGATATCGATAATCTCCATCGTCGTCGAATCATAGTAGCTTCGGAAGATTCCACAATAAAAGTTTGCAGCTTTCCGGAGTTCCGTCTAGCTGAAAACAACCATCTCGAACGAATGCGCCAATCTTAGCTTACTCGTTGGTACTATATCCAATAGTCCAACGGGAACTCGATATGAGCTCAAGCGTCCTCACATAACTTTACATACTCCTACACACTCTCGTTTCTAGTTTACTATAACCTCAGCTCTGATACCAACCTGTAACGCCCCCAAATCCGGGGTCAAGGGATTTGGCCGTCACTATGAAACCTCAATCAAAATTAACCTGTTAAATCAATAAATAATACCAGCAGAAGATATTCAATATCTATGACCCCAAACTAATCCAAGATCTTTTAAGGTTACAGTTCTAGAAATAAGAATTCCAAATTCCATAAATAATTTTCACTTCCTTTTAAAACTCTTTTCAAGAAATTCCAATTCAATACTAACCTGCTAGTATAACTTCGAAAAGAAGTATACTAGACACAACTATAAAATAACACAATTATAATATAATATAATATAAAACACTTTATATAATAGAACTTACACTAGTTCGCAAACCCTGGACCAACCACCTTCCAAGAGCTTCTTCTTTGCTTCCTCGAATTATGCGGCTAAACAGCGCAAGCTAATCCTCATTAGAGGTTAAATTTAAAAACAGGAAAGTATGAGTGGAAGAAATGCTCATCAAGATCATTATAGTGAATATAGGGTCGTTTTGATATAAAACCGACATCTGCAATAGCGCAGAACATTTTAAAATCATAATTGCTGAAACAGAGAATTTATTAAAGAATCGGATAATTGTTTCTCACTGTATTCAAAATTCTTTTTGATATTTTTGAGCAAAATGCTTCAGCAATACTTTTAATCTTGACGAGAATAAAACTCGTAAAACCGTGTTTACAGAAATATCATAAACAACAAAACAAGAAGTAATGATTATGGATTGAATCATAAACTTTATTCAAAACCGAACTCTTGATATTTATACTCATTTTGTTGTCATATCAAATTAGATATCAATACGAACTTTGATGCTCACAATATCCCATACTGAAGTCAACATCAATCATCTATACTAATACCACCTTTGATATTTAACAACAAAGTAAGTATCAGCATAAATCAGAAACTAAATCAAAACTGCATTTCACCTTTTATTCAAAACCAAAATACTTGATAAATCATTTATTTTATGAATATCAAAAATGATATGATAATTTAGATTGGGATCATTCTCCGACGAACGTACTATCACATGCTGATCAGCCCGTGTGATAGCGCAAGGTCATGATTCGTAGAAACATGTCCCCAAAACACGAGTACTCAAACAAAAAGGCAATATACCTGCCTGTGGCAAAAATTGTGTCATAATATTATATATGCAGAAATAAAAGAAAAGGAAGAAAATATCACACGAGATATTTATCCTGGTTCGCGATGCCGCAACCTCTAATAGATTCGCTCACCCCTACGTCTAGTCCCCGAGCTCCTCTCCAAGACACGAGTTTTTCCCTTAAAATAACATTGCTCCTTACGTAGGCGGAGAAGCCTTTACAACCCCACAAATATTTTTATTGGTGCGTGATAAGTGGAATTTTATAACACTTAGAGCGTCTCATAACGGCTTGAATTGGTGTCTGGACTTAAGTATTTTGTGTATTTGACGCGTTTTCTAGTGTTTTTGCATTTCAGGGTATAACTTGCTTAGATAGGTGGTTTTCATCAAATAAAGCTTAAGGAAGTGCTTGGAATCAGTCTAGGGGTGCTAAGCAAATAAATCAGCAAAAATAGAAGCAGAACAAGGAATTTTCCATAAAGGTAGCAGGCGGTCTCGTGCTAGGAGCAGGCGACCGCGTGCTAGCAGGCGGCCACGTGGAAGATTCAGGCGACCGTGTGCGGGCGGATTTTTAGAATCTGGATTTTATTAATTCGAGTACGATTGGGCTTCTGTTGGCGCTGATTCTCTTGGGCTATTATATAAACCTTATGGGAAGACGTTTTCTTCATCAAGAAATAAAGAGCGAGGGCAAGAAGATTGAGAAGACCGTTTTAGCACACAACAACGAAGAAGAGGAAGCATATGTTTATCTTATGATTCTTTTAATTCGTTGTAACTGTGGATGCTAGTTTTCTTTATGCTTTGAACCGTAATACTCTTGTGACGTAATTCATTATTTATTAAGCATTTTTATTAGCCTTGTATTTTTGTGTTATCATCATGCTTTCATATGAACCCATGGTGACGATGAGTTCTATTATGGGCTAATCGTGATTATGGGATTCTAGCATATTTACTATAAATTTCTTTAGTTAATTGTTTAATACCTTGGTATATGGTGATTGTATGATATCTAGTATAGGTTGTGCTTATTCGTCTTATATGCATCGTGAACATGTAAGATAGCCTGTTAATCTCTTGTGAAGCGACAGTGAATCTTGAGATTTAGAATTTGCCATGCTAGCATAGGTTCATGTATTGTATGCATGATTAGTGGGAAACTCTAACCGTTTTACTTGCCCTGTGTAATCATCATGAATAACTTGTGCCTAAATCATTATGTTGTCAAATTCTGTAGACATATAGGGTCTCAACATAATTGATGTCTATTCAACTTCTATCTTAATTGTGGATGCTTGGTAGAATGGTATTCGTACAACGAAAGTTGGCGTTTATCAGTTTCGTGTTGTTCGATTAATATCATCACCATTACATGCTAAGGTTAATGACAATAACTATTGAATGAAGTAGTAATGAAGTTAGGATCTCATGTGTGTTTAATATTGTTAATTCAAGTATTTAATTCTCGTAGTTAATATTAGTTAACCAATCTTAATTGTTATTGTCTTGGCATTGAAGAATAATCATACATTGGTGAGTGAGTGCTAATTAAATATAATTAATCAGAGTCTTTGTGGGAACGAACTAGAAATCATTCTATATTAATTGCGAACGCGTATACTTGTGTGATTAATTTAGTGCATGCTTTGTGCCTAACAAGTTTTTGGTGCCGCTGCCGGGGACTCGGTGTAAATTTGTTTAGTTTATGTACTTGCCATCAGTGGTCATTATGATTCATTGATTAAGACTGGTTACTTACTGCTTTCAGTTTTGTTTCAGGTACTCTAGCGAGCATTTTTGTAAACACGTTCTCGCACTCGCAAGAGAAATATGGATAAAGCCGAGGAAACAGATAAAACTCTTGACTCTCCGGAGAAGATAGTTTTTGAAGATTCGGATAAAGAGAGTGAAAAGAAAGAACCTGAAACAATGGGTGATCGTCTAGCTCAAGCTGATCCAGCTCTTATGGACTTTTCTCGGCCTAAAATTGATGACATTCAGTCAAGCATCATTCATCCGGCTATTGAGGCCAATAATTTTGAAATCAAGCCGGGCACTATTCAGATTGTGCAGAATTCTGTTTCTTTCGGAGGGGCTGCGACTGAAGATCCCAACATGCATATCAGAAATTTTGTCGAGATCTGTAGTACTTTCAAATATAATGGTGTCACTAATGAGGATATCAAGCTGAGGCTTTTCCCATTCTCTCTGAGGGACAAAGCTAAGGACTGGTTACATTCTTTACTAGCTGGGTCCATCACTACTTGGGAAGATCTTGCACAAAAGTTTCTGGTGAAGTTCTATCTAATGGCCAAAACTGCAGCTATGAGGAGTGCTTTTACTCAGTTTGCGCAGCAATCAGGAGAATCTATGTGTAAAGCTTGGGAGCGCTAAAAGGAGATGTTGAGAAAATGTCCACATCATGGTATGCCTGACTGGATGGTGATCACTGGTTTCTACAATGGTTTGGGGCTCCAATCTCGACCCATGCTCGATGCAGCTTCTAGAGGCGCCTTGTGGGCCAAAAGCTATACTGAGGCCTATAATCTCATTGAAACTATGGCTGCAAACGGGTATCAAAACCCAACTCAAAGGATGATGCCTGGGAAAGTAGCAGGTATTCTGGAAGTCGATGCAGCTACAGCTATTGCAGCGCAGCTCAAGGTGCTGTCTATGAAGGTCGATTCTTTAACCAACTATGGCGTAAATCAAATAGCTAGTGTCTGTGAGCTTTGTGCAGGCTCTCATGCTACAGATCAGTGTTCTCTTGTTAATGAATCTGTTCAGTATGTGAACAATTTTCAGAGACCGCAGCAGCCTGTGCCCGCTACTTATCATCCTAATAACAGAAATCATCCCAATTTCAGCTGGAGCAATAATCAGAATGTTGTTCAGCAACCATATCAGCAAGCTGCAAATAAACAGTTTAATCCACCTGGATTCCAGCAACCTCAGCAATTTGCTCAAAGGCAAACATATTCTCAACAAGGAGGTGCTGCTCCACCTTCTAGTGCTGATTTCAAGGAGTTAAAGTTGTTGTGCAAAAGTCAGGATGTTTCTATCAAGACCTTGGAAAATTAAATTGGACAAATAGTCAATGCCTTGCTCAATCATCAACCTGGCACACTTTCCAGCAATACTGAAGTGCCAGGCAGGAAGGAAGCTAAAGAGCAAGTCAAAGCTGTCACCTTAAGGTCTGGAAAAGTTGCTGATGCTGAAAAAGCAAAAGATGTAGAAGTTGAAGTTGTAGATGAAGAAGGAAAGCAAAAAGGAGAAAGAGGGGGAACCAAGGAAGACTACTGTTGATCACACTCTGCCTGAGGGTAATACAGGGGAGAAACAGCTCTATCCTCCACCACCTTTTCCTAAGCGATTGTAAAAACAAAAGCTGGACAAGCAATTTGGTAAGTTTCTGAAGGTGTTCAAGAAACTTCACATTAACATACCTTTCGCTGAGGCTCTTGAGCAAATGCCTAGTTATGCAAAATTCATGAAAGGTATTCTTTCAAGGAAGGTGAAACTGGATGATCTTGACACCGTTTCTCTAATGGAAGAGTGCAGTGTCGTGCTGCAACAAAAGTTACCTCCAAAGCTTAAGGATCCAGGTAGCTTCACCATTCCTTGCACCATTGGAAAGTTGTCATTTGACAAGTGCCTTTGCAATTTGGGAGCAAGCATCAATCTGATGCCGTTGTCTATCTTCAAAAAGCTGAATTTTCCTGATCTGAAGCCCACCTACATGTCTCCATAATTGGCTGATAGTTCAATTACATACCCATGAGGCATTGTGGAGGACGTGCTAGTAAAGGTGGACAAGCTCATCTTTCCTGCAGATTTTGTCATTCTGGATTTCGAGGAAGATAAGAAGATTTCCATAATCTTGGGAAGACCTTTCTTGGCCACATGTCGTACCTTGATAGATGTGCAAAAAGGTGAACTCACTATGAGGGTGCAAGATCAAGATGTGACATTCAATGTATTCAATGCGATGAAATTCCCTATGAAAGATGAGGAGTGCTTCAAGGTAGATTTGGTCGATTCTGCAGTTATTTCAGAACTTGATCATGTGCTAAGGTCTGACGCCTTAGAAAAAAGCCTTATTGGGGGATTTCGACAGTGAAGATGATGAAGGCAATGAGCGGTTACAATATTTGAATGCTTCTCCTTGGAAACGGAAGTTAGACATGCCATTTGAATCACTTGGTAATACTGATCTCAAGAATGTTGAGGGAAAGCTCAAACCATCTATTGAGGAAGCACCTACTTTGGAGCTTAAACCATTGCCCGAAAACTGGAGGTATGCTTTTTTAGGTGAAGCATCTACTTTGCCTGTTATTATTGCATCTGACCTTTCAGGTAGTGATGAGGACAAGCTCTTGAGGATTCTGAGAGAATTCAAATCGGCTATCGGGTGGACTATAGCAGATATAAAAGGGATCAGCCCTTTATACTGCATCCATAAAATTCTGCTAGAGGAAGGTAGCAAGTCGACTGTTGAGCAACAACGAAGGCTTAATCCTATAATGAAAGAAGTGGTGAAGAAAGAAATTCTAAAATGGCTAGATGCAGGAAATATATATCCTATTTCTGATAGTTCTTGCGTGAGCCTCGTGCAATGTGTACCCAAGAAAGGAGGTATTATTGTGGTAGCAAATGAGAAGAACGAGCTCATCCCTACTCGAACAATCACGGGATGTAGGGTATGCATGGACTACAGGAAGTTGAATAAAGCCACGAGGAAGGATCACTTCCCTCTTCCATTCATTGATCATATGCTTGACAAGTTGGCTGGTCATGAGTATTATTATCTTCTAGATGGCTATTCGGGCTACAATCAGATTTGCATTGCACCAGAAGATCAAGAGAAGACCACCTTCACTTGTCCATTTGGCACGTTTGCTTTTCGCAGAGTTTCTTTTGGCTTATATGGTGCACCTGCCACTTTTCAGAGATGCATGATGGCCATATTCTCTGATATGATTGGAAATAATGTTGAAGTCTTCATGGACGACTTCTCTGTCTTTGGACATTCATATGATGACAAGTCACACATCAATTTACTAAAAGAGCAGTGCGTCCTTTGTTGCTCATTCCGCACATTACTCCACTTTCCGCTCCAATTCTTCAATAATTATCCTCGATCAGAAGTCTAATTCACTAAGATTCCTTCTCCGAGTGTGTTACAAACAACTAAGCTTTACAAACTTATATTTGCACAAGAACCTCGGTGACACATATCATCATACACACAGCATCACTATTCACATCTAACGAACATTTTTTCCTCAATACCTACAAACATCATGTCATCTTTTGAGATTTCACCTGTCTTCATCCAAACCACAATTATTCATGGCAACACTTTTGGAACCAATAACTACTTGGCTCTGCTTTCACATCAGCAGTTTTCTCAACCTTTTCATGATATACGGGATTTCTTACTTCAATGTCCAATTGGATATGCTCACAAATCCTACTAAGGTATCATACAGGGGTGTAATGCAGGTATGGGATACAACTCTAATTAATGAAACAAATATTGCTTTCTTTTTTGAATATAAGGGATGCAGGTATGAGGTTGATATTGATGTTCTGGTTCAAGCATTGAGGTTGCCTGCTTGTGATGGTGCTCCTGATAATTATGCAACTGAGCAGCTGTTTGATATGCTCAGAACTCTGAACTATAAAGGTGACATCACGGCAATTGGAAAATTGATAGGGACAAAATTAAAGAGAGAATGGAATTGACATTAGCAGATGTTTCTTGAATAAGACAAAAATTTTGATGCTCTTCCGTATACTTCTCTGAAAATTGGGTACTCTCTTCCCTATTCTGGTAATTTTGACTATGGTAACATCATTCTTCAATTCATAATTGCTAGGAGATCAGATGCATCAGGAGTATTAGGGTATACTAGATTTCTTCAACTGATTTTTAATTTTCTATGCCCTAATGCTGAATTTGCTAATGATGAATTGCTTCCTGTATTTCTAATTTTTGAGAAGGCTATCACTGATAATATCAAAAGAGATGAAAAGAATAACTTTTCAGGACCTCCCTTCCTGCCTCAGGAAGTTAGGTAATTTCTATTGAGAAATAAACCTACTTCTTCATAAGTGCCTATAAATCCTAATGCTGGCACCTCTGTAACATTTCCTGATGTTGTGGAACAAGACACTACCCATCTTGTTTCTAACCCAAGCATTCCTTCTACTAAACAGAATTCCAATCCAGCTCCTAAATTACTCTGATGTCTCTCAAAAGGCATCAGTTGTACTAAAAAAAAGGTTGGTTAAGAAATCTGTTCAATCTAAACAGAGAGCTCAACATGCCTCACTTAGTGAGAGTGAGAAGAAAGAAGAATGTTTTCCAGTCTGGAAAAGAAGGATGATCATGCAAGATGATTTTAACTCTGATGATCAGATGCCCATTGGGCCAAAGATGAAGATAATGAAATCATCAGTTGCAATTCCTGATGACTCTGTTGACACAGCTGGAACTAAGGAGCCAACCACTGATGCTAGTGCTCTGATCACAAAGTTTTCGATGAACAAAAAACTGCTGAGCCCAAAAAACTGACAAGAGCAAGTTGAAAAGAAAAGCTGATGATGTGGTTTGGTACATCAGAAAGAAGAAAAAGGCTCAGTCCTCTCTATGGATGTCAGTCCACAAGAACATAAGTCTTAAAAGGATTTAGCAAATGAGACACATCCAGTCACACAAGAACCATCTTCTCAAAGGGAAGATGCAGACAAAGAGGCTGCACAAATAATTGTTGATTTTGCTCAAGGTGATCTACTTGCTGACTCTGAACAACTCAAGAAAAGAAGGTTCATCAGGATGTATTGTCAAAGGTGGATGTAGTTCTTAATGATCTGATGTTTGAGGAGAGTCCACAAGAACCTTCACTAATTCTTGCTGAAGCAGCTCATATTCTTTAGGCCCCACAAGAACCATCAGTTCAAAGTACTGATGTTGGCCTAGTTCATTCTCCTGAAAAATCAAATCATGATGCTACAACAAATCCTTATATTGATTAACTATCCATTCAAGCAGCTTCTACTGATGATTTTTTGCTGCTAACTAGCTTGTTAAAGAATTTTGATGCGTTTTTTGTTCTTCCACTATCATCACTTCCACTTGAGGATTCACCTTAAGGTATTTCTTAGATTCCTCTGTTGTTCCTTATGTTTGTATGATTATAAATAGTCTCTTGTTTGAGGATACCTCTATTTATATGACAAGCATACTACTCCTCTCAGCCATCTCTTATTTCTTTGCAAAATGTATGATTATGCTTTTCTGTGAGACTGTGTGAAAATACTATATGAGAAAATTAGATTTTGAGTGGCAGTCTCCTGTACTCTGGCAAAAGGAGAGGTAGTTTTGAGAAAAGAATTTTATAAGTTTTTTCTTTGCTTATAAATTTTCTTATGTGAGACATATTACTCTCAAAAGTAATATATTGTGTGAGCAGTGATGAGATCACTTGAAAAGAAAAGAGAGATTTAGGTGTTACTTTGTTTTATATTTCGGGATCTCATCAGGAACAGACACTTATTGCTAAGGATCCTCTTAAAGGAAAACAATTCTGCCTAGCTCTGCGAACTCTTCTGAGGGTCTGTCTAGCTCTGATTCTAATAAAGATAGTGATCATGATGATTCTGACACAGCTCAGCTTAAAACTACTATTGATGCATCTAAGAAGTCCAATATTGGTTCTTCTTCACATTTCAATGCCGATTCTTCTTATTACAATGCTGATGCTGAGCATTTTCGAAAGACTAAATGGGATTTTGCATGGAGAGATGCACATACTTCTATCTCCTCAGCTGTAGGTATACAACATGTTCACAGGGCCAATGATGGACTTCAAAAACCTGAACTTAAATTGCATCTTAAGGCTTCTACCATCTCTGTGAAAGGAATTCTCTCTGAACTTGCTGATATGAAGAAATCTCATACTAGTTTACAGAATAAGATTGATTCATTTATGATCAATCCACTTACTTCGGCTGACCTTATAAGTGTGAGAAAGGCTGTCAAAGTCGTGGTTCAATCTCAACAAAGCATGGATACTCAATTTTCTTCCTTGGAACATAAAGTGTCTTCAATGGCTGATAAACTAGATGCTATGTTTTCTCTTCTTTCAAATACTGATGCCAAAAAGGAGGAGAAGATAGTTGTCAAAAAATGTACACCTGACTCTATTCAGTTGAAAGATAAAGATACTGATGGTGATAAAAATCTGATTGTAAATGTTCAAATTTCTTCTATTGCCCAACAACCTCAACATTCTAAAAGATCCAGTTCTTCAGGACAAGGAAAGTCTACTGGTGCTCATGAAGTTAAGCACAAGACTAATGTTGATGCTCCGAAAACTGGTGATGTTACAATCTCTAACTTAGCAGATGGTCAAGATTATTCTTTCCATACAGACACAAGGAAACAGGTGAAGAGATTGTTCTGTACTACAAGGATAAAAGGTTTGAGAAAAAGAATGCTAGAAGTGCTCTTGGATTCATAACTGAAGAATTTCTTGATCTAACAACTGAAGAAGCAGTTATGCAATAGAAGGAGTTAATGGCTCAAATTGAAGCTGAAGCAAACACCTCTAAAGGAAGAGGAAAAAGAGGTGGAAGAGCTAGAGGAAGAAGAGGAAGAGGAAGAATTTCTAATTCAAGTCAAGTGTCTACAATTGATTCTGCATTTTTGAATGTTCTATTCAGAGAAGGTTTTGTTCCTGTACAAGGACATGATTTAAAAGAAGAAGTTGATGATACTGAAGAGATGATTGTCCAAAGAAAGAAGAAATTAACCGTTGACATTGCTCAAGTTGATATAACTAATGCAAATGTGTCTCTTAAAGCAGACTCAAAATTTTGAGGAAAAAGCAGATTCTGATGCTGTGAATCTGATAGCTGATTTTGACACTGATGAAAAGGTGATCAAAGTATTGGATGAAATAATTCTTGATGAACAAGAAAGAATTGACAGAAGGAGAGCTGATCAAGCATGCAGTGAATATGAGCAAAGAATTCTAAATTCAAGGAGAGAGCTGTGGCAGAAAATAAGAGGTAAGATTCATGATTTATCTACAGGGTATGCTCCTCTCAGTAAGAAGGATAAAAGATGGAAATATGTTTATTCATTTAGTTATCCTAAAGGATTCAAGCATATTAAATTTGTGTCAGCAGGACTAAGGGATTCTATTTCAGAACAGGAGAATATTGATAAGTCCATCAAGAAACCTTCTCGGGTGGAACATAGTGAAAAGCTAAAGCTTATCAAAACTCATACTAGAGGAGGTATTGGTCATTCTGGAATGGAAACTCTAAGGTCTGATTTACAGGACACAGATATTCTGACTGACAATCTTGGTGAAAGAATTACTCCTTCACATCTTGAGAAGGTTGAAGCTGTAAAGATTGTATATATGAAGATAAATCTTGGTGATGTTAGAGAAGAGATTTTGTACTTCTTGAGAGATGGTAAAGTGAAAAGCTTTACATTGTAGCAACTTTTGATGAAGACTGTGACAGAGTTGAAATATATTCACTATCTTCTTAGAGTTGAGGATAATGTCACCAGAAACTGGTCTTCTATGATACTTAAGAGTATAAGAAGAAGAGTCATGAACAAAGAAGACAAATACAATGATGATTATATTCCTATGTACAGAACTTATATTGGTCAAGAAATGAAGATGGAATAGGGAGCTGCAGTTCTAAAAGTTTTCTCAACAATCCTCAGTTATCTTTCAGTCCTGATCATGAAGATGTCAGCTTAAGCTTTATGTTGATTGGTGATCTTGAAATAACTAAGAGTTTGATCTCTAAATTAAGATCAGCCATTTATCAGCTTGGAGAAGATACTGAAGAGAAAAAAGAGTTGAAGAAAAAGCTTGTCAAAGTCCTTCAAGACAAGGAGGAAGAAAGGTTGAACAACTTTCTGGAAATAAATGTCAGTTATCTTAGGATACTGAAGTAAGCCTTATTCCTTGTACATTTTGTAATTGGTTTTGGCATCATTGAGAATGAAATTTGTGCTTCATTACATTAAGCATAAATTGGGGGAGATTGTTACGTGCTAATTCTCAATGATAAGGAGGAACTCAGGATCTGACTATTTTAGATGTCATCAGTATTTGATGTGCCGTCAGGATTTGATGCATCATCAGTATCTGCAGAACATCAGCATCTGAAGGCAGTCTGTTGTGAAGATTAATTATGTTCCTTATTTTGAGGGATGGATATCTGTTGCATTCTGAGTGATAGGACTTTGTATATTCAGTTAAAGATATGTATTATTTTCTGTTAGTAATTGATAATGCATATCCTAGACTGATTTGTAGCAGTTGTGTATTATATAAACACAGTTTAGGTCATCACATAGTGATTAACTCGAGCATTATAAGACCTAGCAGCTCTCAAGAACATCGGTATTTCTTGAGAGAGTTTGTAACAGTTTTTATCAAAAATATAAAGAACTGTTATATTTTTTTATACTTGTTTGAAACATTTATACAATTGTATCCAACCCCCCTTAAACAATTGTATTACTACTGCGCAACACTGTTTGTGTAGACTTTTTATCAATAATGTGTGGCTGAGGAGAGAGGGCTTGCTAATCTGCAACCAGAATCTTTTATTCTCACAAAAAGCTATCATGCGACCATATACTACTCAGCTGGCGACTAGTTAACTTGATTGCTTTATTCATTTACTTAATCAAACAATACCAACCTGCGATCAATTGGTTTGCAAGGTTTCTTTTGTTTGTTTTTTATTTCTTTTTTCTATTTCTTTTTTTTTTCTATTTATTTTTGTATTTTCCTTTTGTCTTTCTTTTCTTTTCTTTTTCCTTTTTTTTGTTTTGTTTTCTTTTTCTATTTATTTAAGTTTAAGTTGTAACTAAATTAATCTATAAAATAAACTTAAATATAACTTATATAAATAAACTAATTTAGATTTATAAAATAAACTTATTTAAAGTTTATAAAATAAATCATTTTAAGTTTATTAAATAAATTATATTAAAGTCCATTAAATAAATTTATTTAATTTAACAATTAAACTTTGAGCTTCGCCAGTCCCTCGAGAAGTTTAGCTGTATACCTCGCGCACCTCTTCTCGTACTTTAACAGATAAACGTTCAATCCAAGTATGTTCCTCAACTTAACAATTATTTTAAAAATATTACCCAGATTCCTTTCACGAGCTGTTGACACCTAGTGCAACTGGTCTGGTTCACAGACGACTAAACCTGATTCAGGTCTTCGTATAATAGCCTTGATTACATTGGTAAACTTGCAACAACTTTATCGCTTCGGACACTGACTGTCAAAAAACAAATGTACTTTCACTGGAATCCTTTCTGGTACTTTAGACAACGTCTTCATTGCTACTACAATCTCGAAATTGTAACTTATCCTTTATGTTTGTGGGCCTAAGGATTTTAGTATACTTATGTTTTGACAATTATGTAGTCAAAGTATACTTTTAACTTCAAGCACTTGTATAAGATTTGTGAGTCTTAGCCAAGATCCAAATTAGAGAAGTGCAAGTAATTTGCGTAAGATCGTGCTTTTGAAGTTTAGACAAATAATTACGAGTAGTTTATATATATCGAATAAGAACCCCACGGAACATTGGAAGATGTTAGAAGGGGTTTATACGATATGTCTCGTAATTGTTTATATATACGATATGTGTTAGCCAAGATCCAATTAAATAACGTGAAAGTAATTGGCTAACTCCTGGATTTGATTCGTCTTTAAAAATAACGGATGATTACGAAGTGTTTATAGATCGAGTTATAATCCCCCGGAACACCAAATATGTTAGAAGGGATTAAACTATGCTTTGTAATTATTTTATGTGCACGAATATTTGTTAGCCAAGATCCAATTAAATAACGTGAAAGTAATTGGCTAACTCATAAACTTAATCTGTTTTGATATTTGACAAATTACGAAGTGTTTATAGATCGAGTTATAATCCCCCGGAATACTAAAGATGTTAGATAGGATTAAACTATGCTTCGTAATTATTTTATGTGCACGAATATTTGTTATCCAAGATCCAATTAAAGAGCATGAAAATAATTGGCTAACTCGTGAACTTGTGTCAAATATAATCTCCCCTTTGGAGATTAAGTACTTATCTTTATAGATCTTCTTGATGAAATAATTTTTTGAAAATCAAGTACTTATTCGAATTCCGAGTTCGAATCTTAGTTCTCTTTTCCCTTGAGAACTTTATTTATAAGATATCTTGTATTAGAGTTCAAGATGAAGTAGAGAAGTTAAGTACAAAGCTCAAATAAAAAGAACTCAAATAAGAAGCTAAAAGTTACCACTTTTGAGAAACGGTCGGAAAAAGTCGTCAGAGGTTCGGCCGGATTTTGGCACTTTGGTCGAACTTGGGCAGCCCTTCGGGAGGCCGGAGATTGGTAGTGGATGAGCTCACTTGGTGGGATAAAGCTTGGTTGGGTGAAGCTAAGCTTGGATTTCAAAAACCTTGTGTATATGTATATATGTTTAAGACATAAAAAGTTTTTGAGAAGAAGTGTGTGTATAGAATTTGAAAGAGATGAAGAGAGGAATTTATTAAAAAATCCCAGTAACTTTGTGGGTTTTTAGCTTGAAGAAAATGGGTTGGGGTGGGGGTTTATTTATAGGAGAAGTTGGGTTGATTAAATGGTGGAGATTTGAGAAAAATGGATGGTGGATGATGTATGTCACTTGGATTGATGACATGGAAAGCAAAGTGTGTTTCTTTGCAACTTGGCATATGAGAAAAACAAGTTTATGGAGCCAAAAATTCAGCTGATTTATTTATATAATAATGTATTTTCCTTTTTCTTTTAATCTTTGTTTAATCACTTAATTAAGCATTAAACACCAATAATTATAACCACTCTAAAAACTCTTAAATAAATACCATAAAAAATATGATAATTACTTAAATAATATAAAATGATGTCCTGCAAGTTTTAGTCAACTTTGGTCAATGGTAACTAGGTCAAACATGGTCAACTGTGGGACCAACTGCCTCGAAATTTATGCCCGGGCAAAATTTCTCGAAATGTTACGAAATTTTTACCATACTTAGAAAATACCATTTAAATTATCCATACCAAATTTCAAGTCATTTTATCATGTAGAAGTATTTTATCTAAAAGTAAAACTGTTCTGTCAGTCTTTTCTTCCAAGTAAAATATCATTGGTCTTGAAATAAAGTAGATGGATCTTTTGACCAAAGTTTTGAATTGTATACATACTTGAAATATATTTCATAATATATAAAATATATTTGGAAGATAGGAAATGTATTTGAGTATTTTTGAGTAATTTTCTCCTAGAAATGCTGATTTTACGAAATGGGATAAAATTGTTGTAAGTATGCATGAAATGAGTTGTAGAACTGGATATTAATATTCCAACCATGAATATTAATAAACTTTGAATAAAACTCTTTTTGATTGATGTGAGAATATATTTTTGAGCGAAGAGTGAAATATTTTTGATATAACACGAGACCTCTAAAGAATATTTCTGATATATTCCTTATTTGAGTTTGTTGCCATATTCCTGTTGCAACACATATCTAAGAAATGTCATATCTTGATATTTCTTCTTTGATCATATTGATTTAGAGATATATTCCATAATAGATATAATTTTGATATTTTGGAAAACTGGACTATCTCTTTTATACTTATATATGTGACATAAATATGTTTGAAATAAATGATTTTGCTAGTTTGATTTTTTGACTTTGATTTGGATCAATTGAATTCATGTCCTAATAGAGAGGATTTACGTGTAATTAAATTTTATGTTTAGTCATACAAATATCAAAATAAATAACATATCGAAGATATCCTTTCAAAGTCAAAACATGGAAAATGCTCTGAATAATCATATTAGGTTAGAAAGAAGTTTTCCCGAGACTTCCAGGGTGTAAAAACGTAAAAACGGTTGAAGTTGGATGATTCTCGATTATACAAAATAATTTATAATTACTCGGAAAAATAATTTATTAAATCCATAAATCCTTTATAAAATTAAATAACAACATATAAATTAATAGAAAAATATCAAAATTATCTATACTTTATTTTGGACATATAAAAATTAAAATACTCAAATTTTACCACATATAAACATCCAAACACAGATACCGATTAACAGATTATTCACCAAAATTCTTATAATAATTATTTATTGATAAAAGTAACTACACATTATATCCCGAATATTATAATGATGCCAAAAAGGGGAGAATATTGTTAGATCTAAATGCAAGCAACTGACATTGACAAATGCTGATGATGAACATCCTGATGGAGGTAATAAGGGGGGACAAAAGGATAGTGTAAGGAGAAGAGGTGAAGAGCTAGTTGGGATTAGTGGCTCATCAAAAGCTGTCACTAGGTCTTAATCTAGACAAGGTAGAGAAAGTAGTAGAAGTGAAACGAGAGTTCAATCTAAAGAACCGACTGTGACTACAACAACTCAACAAACTCTGAAAGTCACAACTGCTGATGATGACCAAGGCATTCTGGAGATAGAAGCCGGTGCAGAAGCAAGGTAGTATCTTCAAACTCTGGAAGTAAAAGGTCGAAAGACAACTCTATTCTACAAGGACCCAAAGATTCAATATTTGACTCTGAGGTGAGTAGAAGAATATTTGAGAAAGAAAATCCTGGAGTTGATCTAAAATAGCTAAGGCAAATGAAGGAAGAATTCAAGAATTCTATAAAGACAACAAATACTAATGCTATTGTTATCTCTCAAGATCCATATGAAGATGATCCCTCTAACAGACCAACCGAAGGGCTAGTCATAAGGGAGGTAAGTCAGGAAGATGTTGAAAGACCTCTTAGGTCCCAAGTTATCTTAATTGCTGACAGGAGTCATAAGAGGAAAAAAGAAGATAGGAGAGAAGTCCAAGCCTTCAAAGCCTAAAGTCAAAGTTGTTGCTAAAAAGAAATCAGTATATAAGGCAACTAAATCTCAAATACTGGTAGATTCAGTCTATACATTAGCTCAATCTTTTGATACTGAAGAAAGAGTTGAAGAAGAAGAAGTCAGTCAAGCTCATCAAAGAAGGAAGATTCATGGAGCTGACTGGGCAAAAAAACTTAAGTTAACCTCTAACATTGCTCAAATTAATGAAGAAGCAAATGTTGTTGTTCAACCAATCACAACCTCTGATACTACTCATGTTGATGATTCTTCAAACCCAATTTAAGCTAAGTTATCAAATCCTGATTCTGAAAATATAATCTCTGATAAGCCAGAACTTACTTTTGAAGAAAAGAGAAAGTTATTGTGGGGAAGCAAGAAACCTACACCTAGAAGAGATTCCTCTAAAACATTAAAGAAGATTTATAGTGGGAGTTCTCATGCTAGAAAACCTGGGATCACAAGTGGTCTTGGAAGGTTAAATGTTGATCCATCTGTAGGTGATGCTTGATTCTAAGGAAGCATGCTAATTTGACAGAAATTGGAGACAGTGTAATGCTTGAAGACTTACAGAAGATCATATCAGTATAAATTGTTATTGATCTTGTTGGAGAGAAAATAATTTATTTTCTGGAGTCTGGGAAAAGATTAAGGTTGACTCAAGAACAGTTGAGAGATAAACCATGGCAGGAATTGGAACTTGTTGCTACAATTCTCAAGGTAACCAATCCTGTAACTGCCAGATGGTCTACATTTATAAAGAACCTGATACAGTTAAAGCAGAGAGGGATGCCTTACAAATATAACTATATTCCAAAGTACATTGATCAATATGAATATGTTGTTGATATGCCCATTGGAGGAGTTAAGATAGAAATGAGTCTAGGAAGACAAGTCTTAATTTTTAATCCTGGTGGAAAGAAGATTGGGTTTCTGGAACTGGGTGATCTATCTCTTGGAAATTCAAAATTACATGATCTCGGGGCTACCATCTATTAGAATGATGAATCAAAAGATGAACTGAAAGAACACAAACAGAGAATGCAATGGTATTTGGATATAATGGAAGAAAATCTGCTGAAGAAGTTTCTTGAAGAAGCTTAGGACTGTGTTAGAGTTTAAAATGAAGAATAAAGTCTGATAATCATTATCTATAAGATTGTCAATAATTATTTGATTTCTGCATTTAGATAGTTTTGACATCATCAATTGGAACTTGTACATATTTACATAATACACAAGTTGGGGGAGATTGTTAGATATAATTGATGATATTAGGAGATAAACTATCAGGAGTTAATATCAGTATTTACTAAAGATGACGTGTAATAACCCCAATTTTTGGAATTTTTGAAATACGGATAAATAGTAACTTTTGCTGATGATGCTGATTAAGGAAAATTATCAGACCACGCTATATAGGAGTACTTTTATGGAAATTCTAAGATCGTATTAGTATTTCATAAAGTAAATGAGTGTATGTAAAGGTCGTTAGAATTCGAATCCGGATACTTTGATTTTTCCCAAAAATCCACCAGATACCGAAAGAAATGAGTATAAGGTAACATGATTAAAAGGATTTAAATTCAAGGATTATAAGAGAGGATCATAAAAGTAATATAAAATATTGAGAAAAGTTTAGGGAAACCCAAGTAATAAGATCCCGGATATGATCCCTCAAACGACGAACGAGAACGAAAGTTAAGCGAACCATAAAACAAATAAGCGACCAAGAGACAAGCTTGTACAAGAAGCCAAGGATTGTGACATCATCAAACCACAAGGAAAGGACATGTGTTAAAAAGGTGACACAAGCATGGTGACATAAGCATGACAAAAAGAAGTGTGTTGTTGGTTGATTCTTGGCCATGCAAAAGTTACCATGGTAAAAGATCAAAATTTTCCAAGCCAAAAAGGAAACCAACCAAGCAAAATATCATAACACAAAAATTAAAAATTTGACTTTGCTCCCATGAAGAGAAGCTCTCGGCCAAAACAAACCCAGCAACTTGAAATTGTCATATCTCCTTCAATACTCACTCAAATGTTGTGTTCTACAGCTCGTTGGAAAGGTATTGAGATGGCCTACAACTCTTGTTCACAAGTATTGTCTAACTAAGCATGGTAAGACCCTCATTTTTACAGTTCTTTCAATCGTACTTTTAGAAATTTCAAAGCCTAACTTTGTGTTCTTGATTTTTTTGGAAAGATCAAGCTTGTAGGAGGCTCCCTAAGGCTTCATAGCAACTTAACACCTACCAAGGAAGGTATAAACTTCAAACCATAGCCTTTACTTTTACTATTAGTGAGTTTGATGGTTGGTTTTCAAAATGAGAAGCATGATCTTTGATTATTAGTAGTTTGATTTGAAATTGGAGTGATTTGGTGAATGAATCTTGTTATAGTTAATAGAACTTGATTGTGGTTGGTTGAGATGAAGAATCTGTAGAATAAGGACTGGTATAGTATTATGTAGTTGAGGTTTTGATGTGTTAATAATTGTGGGTTGTTTGGTGAGGTTTTGGTGTAGTGAGAAACTTGGAAAACTCGTAAATATAGCCGTCGTAATGCCCGTTTTCCTTAGACTGTTATACATGAATCTCGGACCAGATAACTCACTGACCAATCTTTAAATTTGCCATGTTTAGCTAGATCATATCGTAAGCTTCGTTTTGGTATGTGCTTCGCTTAGATCCGATTTACGGTTTTGGAGAAACGACCGTTTTAAGTAACGGCGTTTCACAAACGAACCTTTACCCCTCACTTTACTTTGAGACCTTGATTAAGGCCCTTAAATGACTAATTGGAGTATGAAACAATTATGTAAAGTGGATTAGGCAGTTGGTAGAGTACTCGTGAAAGAATTGCCTTAAAATTCTTAATGGTTAATTTATTAAAAATGGTGGAGCCGAGGGTACTCGAACGACTTATATGATTCGTTAAGCGTAGGAGTGACCATAAGCGAACGTTAGGGTTCAATTGGTTAAAGTCTAGTTTCTTAAGTGACCGGGGTTTAATTCCGACTTATGTTGTTGTTCATAGGTTATCGGACCCACTCTAAGCTTAAGTCTATCCGGGAACACTCAGGCAAGTTTTCTACCCGTTATACTGTTGTTGTGATGTATACATATGTATATGCATTATCTTGTGATAGATGCATGGTAGTTAATTAGCAAATCTTGCGATATATTGGAGCATGTGATATGGTATATATGCATGTCTATTTCGTAATCTTGATATATATTGTTGATTTAATTGCTTATAAGTTGCATAATACCTATGCTAGAGATAAGCAGTAGTTGCGTATACCCTTAGTATAGGGGACCCAAAGGTGAATATTTTCTAAAACCGGGAGTCGATGTTTCCGAGTATATTATATATATATTTATATATATATAGATATAGTTTTCAAAACTATGAATCGAATAAGGTTTATTCGATAACTTTATTTTATTAATGAATATTATTTTGAATATTTATTCGAGGGCTTATGACTCCATCTATTTTATTGATGAATATTATTTTGAATATTCATCCGAGGACATATGACTCCGTTTATTTTATTTAATGAATATTATTATTTGAATATTCATTCGAGGACTTATGACTCCGATTATTTACTAATTATTATTCTTTATTTTATTAAAGAATAATGTGTCGATAATCAAACTCACTTTTGATTATTCAAATAAAGATCCTACTTTCGTATAAGTATATCTTTGGTTATTTAATATTCATTTCAATTATGAGTTTTAAAACTCCTACCTCGATTATTTTTATAAGGATCACCCTTATGGTAATATTATTTAAATAATAATATTCAGATATTTTCTAATATATCGGGACTGATTTATTTTACTAAATCAGCATTACTCCAAACATTCTTAAAAATGTTTTCGAGTCTTCAAAATGATTTTTAAAGGTTAGGGCGGATCCCAAAACTCATTTTTTTATATTTAAGATCTTCCTTTCAAAGGGGATTTAAATACTCGCTCAAAACCTGAGGGATCCGGCTCTGTGGTGTATTTTATATTCGCAACAAGGTTGTTGTTTTGATAAAAGAGTTTTTGATTACTTACCCAACACTCGGGAAGTAAAATTCTTGGAACAAGTTAATCCATTAACAGGCACCGCCTGGGAAATATCGGTGAGTTTTCCTTTCCAACTAGATACGACTTCTTGGTGGAGCCGTATCAACAAGTTTCTACTTGGGGAAAGGGGGGACAAGCTTTACGTTTCAGAGTCATGGATTTCATCTGAACTAGGAGTGGCGTAAGTGGTCGAGTGGCGCCGGCCCAGCCTTATTATATTGGCCCAAATGGCCTGGAAGTTCCATTAAGACGGTCCATTCCTTAGGAGTCCAGTGTTCGGTTGACAAGTAAATCTGACAGGTTCTCCTCTACATGTAGAAAATGGTGGGGTTGCACTACTGTGACTGATCATCGTGAGTGGTCTTCCTGGCGCGGCAAACTCCCGTGTTCATCATCCAATTGGATATTTCTGCAACACTACCCGGAGTACTTCGATAGAAAGGCTACGGCTGGGCGATTGTTGAGTTTGGCAGGGTCGAGTTTTCAAAATGATGTTTTCATCAAATGAAGTATCTCGTAACTTCATTTCATTTTGATGATATTTCAAAGATTGATTCTATACAAGTTTTGTCTTGTAGCTTAATCTATGGGATGAACTATTTATACATTGAACGGTGGTAGTTCAAGTAGTATTCGGAAAAGATATAAGTATATTGGAGTATCTTGTAACTTTATCTTTTAAACTTATATCTAGTAAATGATTATCTTGTGCATGTCAAAGATTTTCAGAAAAACGTTGAGACAAGGTTAGATATATGAGATCACCTTGCAACGATATTTTTATACATTTATTAACTGGAACTCTGTGTATATTATACATGTCAGAGGATTTCAAATATTATGAAAAGTATATAGGTATATATATACTGAATATTTTGTGACTTGGTCGCGTTAAGATATCAACTTGATTCATTTCTTCTTGACCAAGACTTTCATGAGTACTATGAGAATGCTCATATATTGTTAATTATTATACATATTATTTCGGTGGGCTTGTTGCTCACCCTTGCTTTCTTCTTTCATCACACAACAACAGACAGACAAGATGAACAGGACCAAGCTCCCAATTTGCGAGCGGATAGGAAACGTTCCGCAGTTTCCTATAGGCGTTGATGTCGCTATAGCTGAGGTAGGAACTACCAATAGGCTAGGCTTTCAACTTTTGATGTACCGGACTTATGTATCTTTATGAATTGTAATAATGGCAAAGAAATGTAAATTTATTCAGAAACCCTTTTAAGGTGTAACGGTTTATAATTATGGAATAAAATGACTTGTGTTATTTTTGATATTCATCTCTGAGACTATAACTTGTGGTATGCGTGTGTATATTGTGGGGTCACAGTACTCAGTAGTTGGTTGACTGTTAAGATTAAGTATTGATAAAGGAAATGGAACTCGTGACAACCCGAATCCCCGACCCCGGATTTGGGGGTGTTACATGACGTCATCAGTACTTGATGATCAGCAGTTGATATCATCAGGATTTAGTCACATCAGTAGATATTCAAGAAGGAAAGGGAAAGCAGAAATTCAAGGCGGTGAAGGACTTTATCTCAGAAGCAATCATACATGGATATGAATTAGGTTTTCTTATTATAATAGAATAGAAATCCTTATTGTTTGTGTAACTGTGCACTATATAAGCATATATTAGGTTTATATTTTATGTGTTGCGTACATTAATATATTATTTGCATAGCCTAGCAGCTCTCAAAGATAATTGTTCATCCTTTGAGAGATCACTTTTGTAATAAGTTTTTATCTGTTAATAAAAATTGTTGGTTTTGTTAAAGCTTTATCGAATTGTTTGCATAAACTGTATTCACCCCCCCCCCTCTACAGTTGATTACGGACCTAACATATCGGTTTACCAAAACGAAATAGTATCGTACAATTTGTACCGGGAATCGTAAAGGTAAAACCGTACTCCGGATCAAAAATGTCAAAACACGGAAAATGCTCGAAATAATCAAATTAGGTTAGAATGGAGTTTTCCCGAGACTTCCGGGTAGCAAAAACGTAAAAACCGTTGAAGTTGGACGATTCCCAATTATTCAGAATAATTAATAATTAATCTGAAAAATAATTTATTAAATCTATAAATCCTTTATAAAATCATATAACAGCATATAAATTACTAGAAAAATATCAAAATAATCTATACTTTATTTTAGACATATAAAAATTAAAATTTGCAAATTTTACCACATATAAATACCAAACACGGATACCAATTAACACATAATTCACCAAAAATTCATATAATAATCACATAATATTTATTTATTGACAAAAACAATTACACATAATATCCCGGATATTACATATATCAAGGACTTGATATCATTTTGCTAGCTTTAAACTTGTGCAGTGAGAAGATTGACTTGAGAGGCCAAGGATGCATTAGATGATTAAAGTTTAGCCACTTGAGATTGAAGAGGTTGAATCTGTAAATTTGAAGGATAAGTTGCAGCAGTAGACACCCCAACACCAATGCTCTCCTTAACCACCCTTCTGACTTCCCCAGCCATCAAAGCAGAAGGTTCATATCTGGCTTTGTGAAACTGATCTAGCTTGACCTTAGTGTCATTATTCTGAGAAATTTGACTCTGCAGAACTGTGTGTAAGACTAGAAAAGACCCCCCTCAGCAGCTTGATGTTGGTTTCTATACATGTGAGATTGAAGGTGGCCAGCTTCTCAGAGAATTTGTTGAACTGATTCTTAATCTCTATCTAAGTTGGTAGGAGCTCATCAATTCTCTTGCTCACCATCTCTTTTAAGCTTCCTTGATGACCATCCCGAGTCTTTTGTAGTGCTTTTACAATACAATTAAAAGCTTTGTATTGGGCCTTGTAAACCTATGTGATGGCATCATACACTTTCTGAGGAGTACACATCTTGGGATTGCTACATAAGATGATGATATACTCATCCCTAAACCTTGCCAAGGCTTCCTCCATGTCAATGTTGAAGGTCTTGGACAGCCAGGTATCAACATTGCCATTCTTTTGAGCTTCATCAACTATCTTTGCATGTTAATCTTCAACATCTACCTTGTAAGATAGTAGAATAGCTTGGTAATCTTGATTTGACATGTCAGATGTGAGCAACTGTTGAGCTATATTGGTAAGTCCTTCAAGTTTATCTATAAGCATATCATCTACTAATGTTGGTGGAGCTTGAGAATCTTGGAGCCAGTTGGCTAGAAGGCTTGGTGGTTATTGTGTGGAGGTAGAGGGTAAGTCAGTGTTTATAGTTGATGTGGTTGGGGTGATATGGTGTGGAACATCTGTGACAGTAGTCACAGTTTGTCTCACAATTAGAATTGTGGTTTTGATAGTGTGTTGATAACTCTAAGAGTGATCCTCCATTTGAATTGTAGGGGAGTTAGCCATGTTACCGTCATATACCAAGGCCTCAAACCCTTGTTCTTCTTGCAAAGAACGGGCACTTGAATGTGCTTGATCTCTTGCCTCCCCAATGTGTGGATCATTGGCAATTGGACTCTTAGCTTTAATTGTTAAGGCAATATCGGCTAGGGTTTTGAGGGGAGTTGTTCCTGCTAGAGGAACATCCAATTGAATTGGAGATGATTTGAGTAGCTCCCCTCAAGAGTACTACCCTCAAAACTTAAAGCATGTGAATGTTCATTTGCATATGAAGGTTGTTAGGTCCAAAAGATACATACAAAGGGGGGTGAATATATGTTTTTCATTTTTACTCTAAAATGCAGCGGATATTAAAACTATAAAACAAAATAAACAAACACAAGAGATTTCACGGAATAATTCTTGTAATAAGAAATTAAATCGCAATGGGTTGCTTACACCTTTAAACAAATATTCAAAGTTACAAATATATAAAGCCAATAAAAGTTATAAGTTATCAAATCTATGGCTTGTATCTATCACTCTAAAAACTCATAACTCTTATCAAATGATAAGCATACAATCAAAGAAGCTATAAATGATTAGTGTATCTAATGTGTAAGTCTTTAAATGGTGAGTAAACAATTGGGTATGACCTCTCTTTATCAAATCAAGCTTTTTAGGTGCTGAGAATAATTTGCAAGAGCTTCACAATATTCAATGATAGAGAGATACATTTTTAATCTGCATCTGATTGATTATATAGACTGGTAGGTAGGGGAGAGAGAGATTGGACACGTGGCACACTAATAGCCAAGCATTTGAATTTGACAACTTACAAAATAGAAGCCACTTGTGTCCCTAGAGCTTCCTTTTATTTAACTTGCACCTAGGAAAGTTATTGCATACTTAAGAAAGTTTATTTCAATGCAACTTGCGCCTCCAAATGAACAAGGACCAAGTTGCTTTAGAAATTACTTAAATTTCCCTTGAGTTGTGTTAGTCCCTTAACAATATAACAAGAATTACAGAAGGCGGGTTGAATGGAATTCTTGAAACTTTTTCTTCAATAAAAATGTTATAACTCAAATATATATATATAGTGTGAATTGATTAGCAGAATGCGGAATAAAAACTTAAATGAATCAAAACACAAGTAATTAAAAACAAGAGTCTTTAAAAACTTTCTGATGGATTTGAATGATTCCACCAGAGATATATATATTATATATCGAGAGAACCCTGTGTGCAAAATGCTCACAGCTGCTTACAACAATTGAACAACTAAGACTACAGAGAAATGCTAAGAATTCTGCTTACAAATGTTTCTCTGCTATGTTGCTTAGATCGATAGTTTCTTAGTTGCTACTTCTTGGCTAATATATCACCAAGATTGCAAAGTAATGAGACAGGATAATAAAACAAAACTATCTAGTCTATTACAGTGCTACTTCATTACTCTATTCCAGCATCTTTGAATATCTTCAAAATAGCATGGAAATGGCAATGCTTCTTTGTTCTCGAAAACCCAGTTGAATAGGCTACCACATTCCATTTGCATCCACTCGACGCATGTGACTGTGTTGTCACTGTCAACATATATTTGAATTCTTTATCCGTCGGGTTCATGATCATCCGTCGAGTTATTGATCATCCGTCGGGCTGTCTAGTTGATCATCCGTCGACTTCATTGTAGTTTATCCGTCGGGTAACAATCTGGCACTTGACTTCATTTCATTTATGCAGAATTACAAGACATCATCTATGTATAGTTAATCAACCTATTCTGCATATCTAGTTAAAGTCAACATGACTTGAGTACTACTTACAGAATCTATACAA